>NC_133523.1:51139652-51466440 GCF_049354715.1 Callithrix jacchus
GCCCAGATGGGGTTATCCCACAGGGATAGCTGAGGACCCTGGTGGGAAGGCAGGAAAGACTCCCAAAATAAGGTCTTTGGAACACTAGCCCCTGCACTCCCCCACTGTTCTTTCATTGGGAGACACACAGACTTCTGTGAACACAGTTGATACCAAGGCCTTGGTATGCACTTGGCCCTGCCTACTGTTCCCCAAGAGGGGCAATGCCTGGGCCTCTGCTATGTTCACACATAGCAGAGCTCTAGCTGCCTTCCTGGCCAGAGTCTCTCTTGGAATAAAGAGGAATATGAATGAACTGGACAACCTACTGTGTGCAGGGGAGGACCACGATGGCCTGGACCCAAGTCCAGGTGTATGAAAGGGTGAGGGCTCTTCAGGGAACACGTGGGGCTCCGTTGGCCATGCAGGGCAGAGAAATAGCAAGTCACAACTATCACTTCACAGAAGATAATTACAGTGCACAGCCACCACCAGTGACGAACAGATTCTCATAGTGGGACCCAAACTGAAATGACCACAGACTCTAAGGGTACTGTCTCAGCTCCAGGCTGTAGGACTGACAGGAAGAGCCCCAAATGCCACCAGGAACTCTGTGAAGCCCAGCTGCCCCACAGCCCACATGGGGTGCTGCCTGCGTTGCTCCCTTCGAAGGCTAGTTCCGTCCTCACGGTGGTCCATAGCATGATGAGGAGGCCGAGGCACAGGAGAGCACAATATTGTGCCAAGCCCCTATTGACTCCAGTGGGGATGGCACCAGGTTCAAGAGACAGAAGAAGGGACCAAGAGCCAGCAAACAAGGTAATAGGGTTTTCCTGGGGACTTAGATACAGGGGAGAGTCCAGGTACAGTGGGCTGAGCAGGAAAACTGCTTGCAAAAAGCCCGCGGTGGCTTACACCTGTAATCCCAGCACTTTGGGAGGCCAACGTGGGCAGATTACGAGGTCAAGAGATGGAGACCATCCTGGCCAACATGGTGAAACTCTATCTCTACTAAAATACAAAAAATTGACCAGGTGGGGTGGTGTGAACCTGTAGTCCCACCAGGAGGCTGAGGCAGGGGAATCACTTGAACCCAGGAGGCAGAGGTTGCAGTGAGCTAAGACTGCACTCCAGCCTGGCAACAGAGCAAGACTTCATCTCAAAAAAAAAAAAAAAAAAAAAACATGCAGTTTATGTAGCATTTTCATTTAACACTCTCCCCTCAGGCAACCTTCATTTAACTGAAAGCGAAAGGCCAGGATCCCCTGCACCACCAGCGTTCCATGGGACAAGGCCAAAGGCTCAAGTGTTTCTCAGAAGTAAGGAATGAATCTCTGAGTTGGACGTTCCCAGATTCCTTAGCCAGGAAATATGAACCGCACTCAGGTGCATCTGCTACACAGGGCCATTCTCAGGTATGCTTAAACCATTGCCATTGGGTGTGTGTGCTGTGCACACAAGGGACGGGCAGGTCACAGCCTGCAGCACTGCCCACCAATGGCCTGTTACTGTTGTGTGGTTCCTTTTGTCACCATCATCGCCCCAGCTGTGCTCCCAAAGTTAACCCCTGGAGCACTGGCCTGGCACCAGCACAATTGTTCCTGTGTCTGCAGCCTGACCTATAGTTCCTACTAAGCTCCAAGAAGCACTTATGGCCTTTGAGCCAGAGGCTCAGCACCCATACACCCCTACCTACATCTCCACTATGCTTCGAGTAGCACAGCCAACTCCTGAGACTGTGCAGACTCCCATTTTCCAGAGACCTCTGCTCCTGCTGTGCCCCACCTGCTAAACTTGCCTCAGGGCCTTTGTATGTGCTGTTCACACTGCCAGGGACACCACTCCGTCAGTTACTTCCTGCTTGGCCTTCTAGCCACAGTCTAGCACCCTCCAGGCTTTGTCAGATTGTGTATCCATAGCACTATACAAGGGAATTTTGTTTTGTTTTGTTTTTTTAAAGACAGGGTTTCACCATGTTGGCCAGGCTGGTCTTAAACTCCTGACCTCAGGTGATCCGCCTACCTCGGCCTCCCAAAGTGCTGAGATTACAGGCGTGAGCCACCACGCCCGGCCTGTACAGGGGAATTATCTACATCCACTGGCCCACTGTGACCCAGGCCCAGCCACTACTTCAGTGGCCACAGAAGACCCACAGAGGGAATCAGGATTTTCATCTCTCTACATTAGAGCGGCTGTGAGGCTGGCCAGCTCCTCCCATACCCTTGGCCTTACACAGACAGGGTCATTCCACAGCAAAGGCTGAGGTTCCTGGCTGGGAGACAGGGAAGACCCTCAAGTAAGGTCTTCAGGGCACTAGCCCCTGCACTCCTCCATTGATCCTTCATCCATGCAGACATACAGACTTCTGTGAACACATTTGAGTTTATTCTGCCACTGCCATTTCCAGTCCACTGAGGTTGAGGATATGGCCAGGCTGGGATTGCCGCAGGCCCAGGATGAAAGTGACACCGAGTGTGTTGGGGTGGTGGTGGCCGGCTTTGATCTTTGCCCTTGTGGGTTGGCCAGGTGGTCAGATCCTCCAGGTTCCCTCACACACAGCCTGGTACATTTCTGCCGTCAGGGGCCGGAAGGTCTGGGCCCGGTTGTCCAGTATAAACAGAGGGTCAATCACGACCCCTACGTTAAAGCCCTCACGCACTAATCGGGTCTTCACCAGTTTGAACGTGCTCGTGACCTCCACAGCGTCCTGGAAGGCAGTGATCATAGTCCTCTCACTGTGACACCCATCCCTCCGCGATGATCTTCCACCCACCTACCATGCCACCCTGGGCTCACCTGGATGCGGATGAAATGGGGGGTAGCGTAGGCAGGGAGCCAAGCGCGAACGTGCCGGTACAACTTCTGCCCGTCGAAAGTATGGCCGGGGGCTAGCTGCACGGCAGCCATGCCCACCTTACCCTCACACCCTAGGGAGCAGTCTGGTCATTCTCGGCTAACCCATCTCGAGGGCCCATAGCTGACTCTCCAGCCCCGCCCAGCTCTGCTCACTGGCTGTGAGGTCAGGCAAGTACCAGCACTTCCCACCTGCAAAGTCGGACTAACCACCCTCCACCCACAAAGCTGTTTGAAGTTTAAAATGAGAACCATCTGCACCTGGCACACACACGCCATACACGTTAACCTGTTGCAGGAAGTCCACCTGCGACAACACGCCCTCCACCTCGCGCGTGGACACGTTCTCGCCCTTCCATCTGCGGGGTTGGAGCCAGCGCCTGTGGTCACGCCCCCAGCAAGGAGAGGCCCCGCCTCTCCCCCCGCCCCGCCCCGCCCCCTTGGGGGATCTGGAGGCCTGGTCAGGGCCGCCGCCTCCAAAATCGAGAAGCCTCGCTTTCGCGTGGGAAGTCGTGACCCCAAGCTCCTCCCTCTTGCGATAGGAAAGTCCCGCCTCTTCAGCCTTGCTCCCTCTAGGACGTGAAAGCTTCCGTGGTCCCGCCCCGAGAAACCCCGCTTCGGACCGGAAGGTGTCCCCGAGGCGGTCGCGGAAGTAGAGGAAGCCTTCGTGGTCCATGGCCAGCACGTCCCCGGTGTTGTAGTAAACGTCGCCCGACTGCCGCACGTTGCGCACCAGCTTCCGTTCCGACAGCTCTCGGGGGCCGCGGTAGCCCACGAAGGGATGGTGGCTTGCAACCTTGGTCAGCAGAAGCCCCGACTCCCCTGGGGGTAGGAGCAGGAACCAGAACCCCTGGAGCCCACCAGCCAAGCCCCTTGTTAGACGTTTTCAACAACGGTGGACTCTTCGTCACCCAGCACCCTGCCAGGGACAGATCCAAAGCCGGAGACAGGAATATCCAAAGATTAGAGAGAGACTCAGAGACTGCGACGAGGAACACAGAAAAAGACAGAAGAGAAGGCGGTATCGGGGATCCCATGAGAAACAGGAAAAGGATAACAAGGGATGGAAGACGGCCAGAGACAGGTGGCAGTGAGATGAGACTGGACCTTGCAAGGCCTGGGAGAAGACGCTAACAGAAGGTACAGGACAAGGGACCAGTGCCTGGAAAGCTGCCTTCCACAGAAAGCTGAAGAGAACAAATCAGGTGGACACCCAGAGACCCAGCAGATCAGAGCGAGAGATCAAGGCAGGGCAGCGGGGCAGAGCCAAGAAGCTGAGGCAGAGGCCCCAGGTGATAAGACAGGCCACTGGCTGAGGGTCCAGATGAAGCCTGCATCTCGTGAGCACCAATGTCAAGGTTTTGGGCGGACTGTTCTAGCCAAGGAGAAGACTGAGGGTCACTACCCCTGCCACCCAGGAAGGGCTCCTCAAACCCCATACCTAGCCCTACAGGGATGCAGAAGCCATGACTGTCCCTCACAGGCTCCTCCGCCACCATGTCGAACTGCACCAGCTCAAAGGGGGACAGCATCTGGGTGGAGGGTGGAGGTATTGATAGAGGTCCTGTGGGCTCAGCCTCAGTCAGGGCAACTTAACACCGGTCACCCGCACATACTCGAAGGAGGCAGCTCATCTTGCCCAGGGCCCCGCAGCGCCCCACATAGTTGACTAAGCCCATGTTGCCTTCTGTGGAGCCGTACATTTCCCAGATCCGAATAGGACCAAAGCGCTGCTGGAAGTTCTTCCACACATCAGCCCGGAGTCCATTGCCCATCGCCAGGCGGACTGTGTGTGTCCGGTCTTCTTGTCGCTACAGGAATGTCCCCAGAAAGGTGAGGAGGAGGTGCTCTTGGGGCATGCCTTGGGACCTTTACCTAGAGGCGGTGTTGTCCTGGGTCCTTACCTTGGGAGTTACCCGGAAGGTGATGGGGGACTTCTACCTAAGGGAGCTACCTAGGTTTCTTACATGAGAGTAGTTATTGGAGTCTTTTAAATAGAAGGTTACCTGCAGGGCTGACCTGAGAGCTTTGCCTGGGGGAAGTTACCAGGGGTGACTGGAGGCCTCATCTGAGGTCTTACCTGGGAGTAGTTACCTAGAAGTTTAATTTAATGGAAATTTAATTTTAATTAGTTTATAATGGAAATTCTCATGATAGGGTTAGTGGCTATTATTATCCCTGTTTTCCAAATGAGGACACTGAGGCTCAAGGTAGCACACCTATCAGAGAAATCACTGTTGGAACCCTTGTGTGGAACTCATTGTCGGGGGTTCTTGCATGGGGTGTATTATCTGAGGGACTTGCTTGAGTTCAGTGCCTAAATCTTTACCTGAGACCTTCCCGGTATATCATTTGGGATTTCATACTTGGGTGTTCATCAGGGAGCCCTAATCTTAGCGCCTCACCTGGGGAGTGTTACACAAATACCGCAGGAGCTCTCCCACATACTGGATCACTGTCACGCCATGCTGCCGGCAATCATCCCAGAAGCAGGAAGCAGAGAACTTGGGGGCCAGAACACAGGTGGCTCCTGAGGGAGGAGAAGGTAGGGGGTTTCAGGTCATGCTTCTAAGTTGTTGTAAGAAGCTGCTTTTAGCACCTGGGTTCACCCACTCCCACACCCTGAAACACAGGGCAATACTGAGTTCATCTCTGGGTCCTTGGCCCACACAGAATGCCCTTATTAGTAGAGCATAGGCAGGCCTAGGTTCAAATCCTGTCTCCAGAATGCCTGGAAAGCCCCATGCCCAGTATAAAATGAGCATTGCTAAATAAAGGCCATAAATATTTTTTCATTTTTATTTATTTATTTGTTTTTGAGATGGAGTTTCACTCGTTACCCAGGCTGGAGTGCAATGGCGCGATCTCAGCTCACTGCAACCTCCGCCCCCTGGGTTCAGGCAATTCTCCTGCCTCAGCCTCCTGAGTAGCTGGGATTACAGGCACGCGCCACCATGCCCAGCTAATTTTTTGTATCTTTAGTAGAGACGGGGTTTCACCATGTTGACCTGGATGGTCTCGATCTCTTGACCTTGTGATCCACCTGCCTCGGCCTCCCAAAGTGCTGGGATTACAGGCTTGAGCCACCGCACCCGGCCTTATTTTTATTTTTACTTGTCACTGACTTGAAGCTCAAATCATTCTTGATTGTGATAAATGAATGCCCAGCTAAGCAGATGGGTGGGCAGGTGGGTGGATGTGGTGGATGGATGGAAAGATGATTGGGTAGACAGTTAGATTAGTGAATGAGTGGATGGATGGGTGGGTGGTGACATGCATAGGCAGATGGGTATGTGTAAGGATGAATGGGTAAGGAAGTAGGTGAGTAGATGGATGGGTGGCTTGGTGGATGTATGTATGGATGTATTGATATATGGACACGTGGATTAATAAGATTTAGGGGGCCGGGCGCAGTAGCTAACACCTATACTCCCAGCAGTTTGGGAGGCCAAAGCAGGTGGATCACCTGAAAGGTCAGGAGTTTGAGACCTGCCTAGCCAACATGGGAAAACCCCATCTCTACCAAAAAATGCAAAAATTAGGAGTGGTGGCACACACCTGTAGTTTCAGCTTCTCAGGAGACTGAGGTGGGAGAATCGCTTGAACTCAGGAGATGGAGGCTGTAGTGAGCCAAAATTGCACCAATGCACTCCAGCCTGGGTGACAGAGTGAGACCCTGACTCAAAAAAAAAAAAAAAAGTTGAGGCCAGCACGGTGGCTCACGGCTGTAATCCCAGCACTTTGGGAGGCCGAGGCAGGCGATCACAAGGTCAGGAGATTGAGACCATCATGGCCAACATGGTGAAAACCTGTCTCTAATTAAAAATACAAAAAATAGCCAAGCATGGTCGTGCACACCTGTAGCCCCAGCTACTCGGGAGGCTGAGGCAGAACAATTGCTTGAACTGGAGGTTGCAGAGAGCCAAGATCGTGCCACCACGCCCAGCAAGTTTTTGTAGTTTTAGCAGAGATGGGATTTTGCCATGTTGGCCATGCTAGTCTTGAACTCCTGACCTCAAGTGATCCACCTGCCTCATCCTCCCAAAGTGCTGGGATTATAGGTATGAACCACCACATCTGGCCTAAACTTTTCATAATTAAAAAAATTTTTTTTGGATGCAATGCCCTTGAGGAAAAAAAATTTTTTTTAATTAAAAAAATAAATAGGCTGGGCGCGGTGGCTCACGCTTATAATCCCAGCACTTTGGGAGGCTGAGGCGGGTGGATCACGAGTCAAGAGATCGAGACCATCCTGGTCAACATGGTGAAACCCTGTCTCTACTAAAAATACAAAAATTAGCTGGGCATGGTGGTGCGTGCCTGTAGTCCCAGCTACTCAGGAGGCTGAGGCAGGAGAATTGCTTGAACCCAGAAGGCGGAGGTTTCGGTGAGCCAAGATCGTGCCATTGCACTCCAGTCAGGGTAACAACAGCGAAACTCCGTCTCAAAATAAATAAATAAATAAATAAAAATTTAAATTAAAAAAAAAAATTTTTTTTTGGCCCTGCATGGTGGCTCATGCTTGGAATCTCAGCAGTTTGGGAAGCTGAGGCGGGTGAATCACTGGAGATCGGGAATTCAAGACCAGCCTGACCAACATGGAGAAACCCCATCTCTACTAAAAATAGAAAAGTAGGCTTGGCTTGGTGGCTCATGCTTGTAATCTCAGCACTTTGGGAGGCTGAGGTGGGTGGATCACAATATCAGGAGTTCAGGACCAGCCTGGCCAACACAGTGAAACCTCGTCTCTACTAAAAAAATATACAAATATAAAAATGAGCTGGGTGTGGTGGCAGGCACCTGTAATCCCAGCTACCTGGGAGGCTGAGGCAGGAAATTGCCTGAACTGGGAGGTGGACATTGTAGTGAGCCAAGATCATGCCACTGCACTCTAGCCTGGGCAACAAAGCCAGCCTCTGTCTTGGAAAAAAAAAAAAGAAAAATTAGCCAGGTGTGGTGGCACATGCCTATAATCCCAGCTAATCAGGAGGCTGAGGCAGGAGAATCATTTGAACCCAGGAGGCGGAGGTTGTGGTGAGCCGAGATCACGGCATGGCACTCCAGCCTGGGCAACAGGAGTGAGACTCTATCTAAAAAAAAAAAAATGTTGGGCTCGATGGCTCATGCCTGTAATCCCAGCACTTTAGGAGGCTGAGGTGGGTGAATCGTGTGGTCAGGAGTTCGAGAGCAGCCTGACCAACATGGTGAAACCCCGTTACTACCAAAAATTCAAAAATTAGCCGGGTATGGTAGTGCATGCCTGTAATCCCAGCTACTCAGGTGGCTGAGGCAGGAGAATCGCTTGAACCTGGGAGGTGAAGGTTGCAGTGAGCTGAGATCATGCCACTGTGCTCCAGCCTGGGTGACAGAGTGAGATTCCATCTCGAAAAGAAAAGAAAAAGTGTAAGCTATGGAGAGGTCCCCATCTAAATTCTGAATCAAGTGTCCAGAAAGCCCTATAAAGTGCTTGGGAGCATTCCTACTCCATCTCCTCCTGGGCCATGTCACAAATCTGGCCCAGCATCCCCATCATCTCCTGAGCACCCCACCTTCCTTGGATGCCTGTGACCATCACTCACATCCAGTCTTGTCACCTCCTGACCAAACCACAGCCATTAGGGACTGTGTGGGTGTCCAAGTTTCTGTCCATGCGGCCCGGGTACTCATGGATGGATGTCCCTTCTCAAAAGTGAGATCGCAGGCTGCTGGGTAACCTACAGGGTCTTTTTACGTTGACAGCTCTACCCTGACACTTACTCCAGTGGTCCTGTAGACTGGAGGGATCCTCAGAGGTGGGCTTACCAAGATCCAAGCAGCCGAGGAACCCAAGGACAAGTCCTATCACGTGGTACAGAGGCAGGACCGTGTAAACCACATCATCAGCTGTGGCCCCACACAAGGACAGCATCTTGCTCATCTGCAGTACCCGCTCATGCGTGAGGATGGCTGGCTTCGGGAGGCCTTGGGGCGAAGGCACGACAAGGGTAGTTGCGGTGAAATTACAGCACAGAGAGGGGCCTGACCAGAGGGACGGATCTCCAGCAGCCAGGCCTGCACTGGGCTTTGAGGCTCACGGAGAGCAGTCAAGTGTAAGTATTTGCAGTTGGGTTCACAGGCTGAATCTGAACTGAGAGCAGTGTGTCAAGACCAAGGGTTTCAGTGGCTGTTTACCGGACACAGGAAGAATTCTGGCATTGACCGCTCAAATTACATTGGGGGTCAGAGTTCAGGCCAAATGTCAAAATCAAGGTTGGGCACAGTGGCTCATTCCTGAATTCCCAGCATTTTGGGAGGTTGAGGCGGGCAGATCACCTGAGGTCAGGAGTTTGAGACCAGCCTGGCCAACTTGGCAAACCCCTATCTCTTCTAAAAATACAAAAATTACCCAGGCATGGTGACACATGCCTGTAGTCCCAGCTACTCAGGAGGCTGAGGCAGGAGAATTGCTTGAACCCGGGAGGTGGAGCTTGCAGTGAGCTGAGATCACACCACTGCCCTCCAGCCTGGCCAACAGAGAGACTCTATCTCAAAAAAAAAAACAGAGGGTAAAGTGGTTTCAGAGGTCAACACAGAGGCACAGGTCACGTGTGGGTTCAGGTCAGCCTGAGAGTTCAGAGGCTGGTGCTAGGGCTGATGGGCACCCTCACCAGTGGTCCCTGAGGTGTAGATGAAGAGGGCAGGGCTTCGCCGTGTGATCCCAGCACGCAGGTCAGCAGGCACTGGGTGGGAGGGCGCCGCATCCAGGGCAGCTCCCAGAGTCCCCACCCCTGGTGTAGGGGAGGTATGGCTGAGGTAGAAGCAGCGGATGTTCTCAGCCTGCAGCTTGGGAAGGATCTCCTCCAGACTCTCCCAGAGGTCTGCAGGGATGGGTCAGAGGAGAAAGAGAGGCAAGGCTTACCTTAGAGTTCACGAGGCAGGATCTGACACCCACAGACATAGGCAGAGGAGCAGCTCGCAGACAAAAACGTCCATATTGTTTGGTAAAGAATCCCATCATTAATTATTTTCGGTCAAAAAGGATTGAAATAGCATTGTGGGAAAATTAACCTCTGGTGACCTGTGAACTACTTTCTGCTCATAAGTCTTGATTCTAACTGCCTGTGAAAATGGGTGGGTGGGGAGCATGTGCCTCTGCCAGTGCCACCAGGAACCCTGTCCTATGATCCCAGCCCTTGTCCCCTTCCATTCTCCACTGGCTCCAAGGCCCTCACCTGGGTCAACCACCAGCACCCTGGCCCCAGAGCTCAACACAGAATGCACCAGGGGTGTCCCCCGGCCATGTGGGTTTATCCAGGCCGTTGGGCAGCCCAGCTTAGCAAGCCCAAGCCACACACACAG
Source organism: Callithrix jacchus (assembly GCF_049354715.1). Lineage (NCBI taxonomy): Eukaryota > Metazoa > Chordata > Mammalia > Primates > Cebidae > Callithrix > Callithrix jacchus. The sequence goes on from NC_133523.1 coordinate 51,149,823, forward strand.
GGCTGGAACGGCCTGGGAACCCAGCACCAGGAGGGCAGCAGGCTCCCTGGCACGCAGGCTCACAGGGCCACCCAGCTCAGCCTTCAGGGCCCATGCCGCCCGGCAGGCCCGGGCTTCCAGCTCGCCAAGAGTGACTGTGCCGGCCCCAGGCCCAGTCCACACCAAGATTGCCTTGCCAGGCTGCGCTTGTGCTCGTCGCTCAAAGGCATCTACAAAGGTGTAAGGCGGCTGTCGGCCTAAGCATGCCCTGACATTCAGGCCCAGGCGGAGGATCTTGGCCAAGAAGACCACATCAGCCGGCAGCCAGCGCAGTCCCGAGGGCAGCCGTGCCGGCAGCAGGGTTAGCGCCAGGGCCGCAGCTGCCAGGCTCAGCCCATGGGACACCCAGGGGCTGAGCCAGGGCCGTGCTAGCATGGCCAGGCCAAGTAGCGCACAGCACATGGGATCCCCCAGGAGCCAGCGCAGGGCCAGGGCCATAGCCACTGGCCACACTGGCTGCCCCAGGCCCCAGAGCAGGAGCAGCAGCAGCAGCAGCAAGGCCAGTCGTCGCCTGACACCCATGGTACCAGCTCCTCTCTAGGAGCAGCAGCTGTTGAATGTTCAGGCTTGCCCCTGGCTTCTCAGAGTAGCACAATGGCTCCTCCCCAGGGGTGGTGGCCCTGGCACTGCTGACAGTGGCTGCTCCTCTCCTTAGGACTTTGCCCCCAGCCCTTCTCCTCTACATGTTTGTTTGCTCTGCATGGTCTTGTGTATGGCTCCACCCCCTCTCTGCCTGCTTGCCACCCTCATCAGCCTGATGCCGGAGATAGGAGCAGAAAAGCAAACTTTCCTTCTTAGGTAGAAGCAAACTTCCCTGAGACCTTACCCCTTCCCGTGGAACTGCTCTGCAAGTTTTATAAGTGTATAGATTCTTGTATTCTTATTCTCTATAGCTGATAACTGTAAGTTTCTGTTTTCCATATGAGCAACACAGATCAGTGTGTGTGACATGTCTAAGCAGGCCTGGATTGCAGCCATCCAGGCCCCATAGCGAAGGATGCAAGATGAGCCGTGCAACCGCTATAAAGGTCATCTGGGCCGCACAGCAAGTCATGTCTGCCGGGCGCGGTGGCTCACGCCTGTAATCACAGCACTTTGGGAGGCCGAGGTGGGTGGATCACGAGGTCAAGAGATCGAGACCATCCTGGTCAACATGGTGAAACCCCGTCTCTACTAAAAATACAAAAAGTTAGCTGGGCGTGGTGGCGCGTGCCTGTAATCCCGGCTACTTGGGAGGCTGAGGCAGGAGAATTGCCTGAACCCAGGAGGCGGAGGTTGCAGTGAGCCGAGATTGTGCCATTGCACTCCAGCCTGGGTAACAAGAGCGAAACTCCGTCTCAAAAAAAAAAAAAAGTCATGTGTAAGCTTGAGTTATAAACCTGTCATGTGTCATGAATTGCTTTTGTTCTGCTCCTGCATTTTGTGTATAAAAGTCAAGCCCTATCTTTGTTCGATGGTCCGTTTTGGGGACTTTTTTTTTTTTTTGAGACAGAGTTTCGCTCTTGTTGCCCAGGCTGGAGTGCAATGGCGCCATCTTGGCTCACCACAACCTCTGCCTCATGGGTTAAGTGATTCTTCTGCCTCAGCCTCCTGGGTAGCTGGTGTTACAGGCATGTGCCACCATACCCCAGCTGATTTTTGTATTTTTAGTAGAGATGGGTTTTCTCTTGTTGGTCAGGCTGGTCTTGAACTCCCAACCTCAGGCAATCCACTCACCTCAGCCTCCCCAAATGCTGGGATTACAGGTGTGAGTCACGGAGGCCAGCCTGGGATGCTAATGCAGCGGGCAGGAGTGCACCTTAATAAAATCCTCCTGTTCCACTCATTGGTCTCTCTAGGCTCCTGATTCCCACAACAGGCCCCCTCCTCCCTTGCCAGGTGTGACCCTTTTCCATCACTAGCCTCTGAGCTCCCAGGTGTCTGCCCCTTGGGCCCCACCACTAGCCTCCCTCCCACAGTTATGCTTGCCCCATGCACCCTCCAGGGCTGGCATCTGCCTCCCTTCCCTCTCCTCCTATCCCTTCTGCATACCAGGCACTCAGAGCACAAAAATCCCTGCCCTTGGGAAAACTCCATTCAGGCCAAACAAAAGCAGCAGGACGGCATGGTGGGCCTCTCCCCAAGCATAGCCTTTCTCACTAGGAGGTCCTCCTGTGGCACCTACTTAACCCTTGGGGAGAGGGACTCTGCCAGACTTAGCCTGTTGTCCCATGATCCCAGGAATTGTAGCCTCCTGCTAGGCATACAGCAAGTGGTCAGTAAAGAGAGGAACACTGCATTGCCTGGATTCAAACCCAGCTCTGCCCCCCACCCATGTGCTGGTTCTGTGACTCTGCCCCACCTCTGGCTTTGATGGAGTCCTGGGATTCAGGAGACTGAACTCTGCCCATGATGCAAGTTGGATCGTCAAAGCCCTGGTCTCTCACGTCTAGGAGGCAGTCTCAGGTCAACCCAGAGGAGCTACCATTGGCCTAGGAGTCTGGCAGGGCAGGCTGGGGCATGGCCCTCCAGGCCTTACCCCACTCCACCAGTTCCAAATCCTTAGGGCGGGGGACCTGGGCTAGGAGCCACTAATGTGCTGAAGAAGGGTGGGGGCAGAGTGGCTGCTCTCTGCACTGGATGCAGGAGCCTGGGCCACTGGCTGGCCACTAGCGGTGGTGTCCCTAACTGCCCTTGGGCTCCCCACAAGTAAGGTGCTCAGCCGTGTCCATTAGAGTGGGGGAGGGGAAGCCCACCTCAGATGGGGCCTGCCTGTCTTCCTCCCCACAGGACCAAGGGCTTCAACAGAACCAAGTGCCGGTTATATATGCAGCCCACCCTATCCTCTACAGGATAGAGGTCAGAGATGGCAAAGTCATCCTGTCCCTGCCCAGGAGAGCCTGTGGGTGGCGTGGATGCCGCCCAAGAACAGGGACACTAAGCCCTGACACCCACAGCTTGTCTATGAGGGCAAGGTGCGCACTGATCCAGGTGCTCACAGCTTCGTGGTTTAGGCCCCATGGCCTACAGTCCTTTATTTGAGTGAGGGTCCTGAGGCCCAGCCTCCATATATGAAGGGTCCACTTGATCCTCCTTAGGTGCTCCATGAGGGAGTGATAGCTTGGGTACAGAGCCAGGGACCTCACCCAGCCTAACAGTGGGGCAGGGGAGTGGACTCAGCCCCCAACCCCACCCCAGAAGAGGCCGGGGCCAGAAACCGGAGTCAAATCTTGGGTCGGGTCCAAGGGCCTGAGCGCCCGGTTTAGGCTCAAAATGGTCTAGTTCTCAGAGGTGGTTTGGTACCTAACCAGTTTGGAACTAGGGTTCCAGCCCGGCACCACCTGGGCCCTGGCATGGAGAAAGGGGTGAAGGGAGAGACGATCTGGGTTCAGAAGGGAGCGTGGCCTAGTGGCGGGAACCACGCGTCCCACAGCGGGCGTGGGCGATTGTGCGGGAGGCCGCGGATCCACCGTGGGCGAGGCCAGGCCCAGCCCCATCAAGGCGCAGGGTGTGCGGCCAGGTGGCGCTCCAGCAGCGCGCGGTGCGAGAAGACCTTGCCGCAGGCGGGGCAGGGTGCGCGCTCCGGCCGGTGAGTGCGCATGTGCACGTTGAGCGAGCTCTTCTGCGTGAAACGTTTGGCGCAGACGGCGCACTGGAAGGCGCGCACGCCGGTGTGCGTGACCATGTGCTTGAGCAGGTAATCACGCAGAGAAAACGATCGCCAGCACACGGCGCACTGATGCGGCTTCTCCCCTGAGGACGACAGGGCGGGCCGCGAACGCAAGTCAGACTCTACAGCTCCCCTCCCCACCCTACCCCACTCCCACCCTGGGCGCCTGGACCTGGCAGGGGCTCCCCTCCACTCCCCAACCACCACCCCGGCATTCCTTGTCAGGGAACCCTCCCCTCACTATAGGATCTTCCTGCCCAGCAGGGACAGCCCTCCTCTCCAGGACCTCCCTTCACGTTTGGGCTTTCCCACCCTTTCCTGGCAGAGACCCCCTTTCTGTCATCCTGGGATACCACTGACAGGGCTCCCCTAAATCCAGCAAGTACCTTTCAAGCAAGGAACCCAGCACGTCTGGAACATCAGTTGCCCATCTGCACTGCCCACTGGGATCTCCTCTACCCTCAGGGACCCTCCCCCTCAACCCCTACCCATCTGGCACAGGGAGCACTCGGCCTGGCCCCGTGCCCATAGAGCCTTCTAAACTCAGTCTGACAAGGCCGGTGCCCTTTCATAGGAGGGACCTGGGCACATCTGCCACCTTCCGGGGGTCGCCCCCATTGCCCAGAACCCCTGCCCGCTAGCCACTATAATGTCCTTGGTGTGGTAGAGCTCCTCATTCTGGGTTAAGGAGGGGAGCAGCTTGGGTCTGCCCCTAGATTCATTAGGTGTTAACAAAATGCCTATCCCAACTAGGCATGATGGCTCTCACCTGTAATCCCAGCACTTTCTGAGGCTAAGGCGGGTAATGGCTTGAGGCCAGGAGTTCCAGACCAGACTGGCCAACATGGTGAAACCCCATCTCTACTAAAAATACAACAATTAGCTGGGTGTGGTGATGCCCACCTGTAATCCCAGCTACTCTGGAAGCTGAGGCACGAGAATCACTTGAACCCAGGAAGCAGAGGTTGCAGTGAGCCAAGATCACACCACTGCACTCCAGCCTGGGCAACAGAGCAAGACTTGGTCTCTCAAAACAAAAAATGCCTCTCTGAGTGGCAGAGGACTTAAAGACAATGCCTGCCAGGGGGTCCCCCAGACTAACCAGGCCCAGGCGTCTGCCTTAGATCACACATCACCCTACTCCCTTATTCCCAGGCCCCTGGCTTCTCCCCATTGTCCCCAAGGCAGCCAGAGGTGATTTTTTTTTTTTTTTTTTTTGAGACGGAGTTTCGCTCTTGTTACCCAGGCTGGAGTGCAGTGGCGCGATCTCGGCTCACCGCAACCTCCGCCTCCTGGGTTCAGGCAATTCTCCTGCCTCAGCCTCCTGAGTAGCTGGGATTACAGGCACGCGCCACCATGCCCAGCTAATTTTTTGTATCGTTAGTAGAGACGGGGTTTCACCATGTTGACCAGGATGGTCTCGATCTCTTGATCTCATGATCCACCCGCCTCGGCCTCCCAAAGTGCTGGGATTACAGGCTGGAGCCACCGCGCCCGGCCCGCCAGAGGTGATTTTAAACTGACGTCTCAGTCACTCCCCAGGTTAGACCACCATGGCTTCCCCACCACTCGCAGTAAATCCCAAGTTCCAGCCCCTGAAGAAACCCCCCTCACTCCCACTGTGGTCTTCCAGCCAAATTTTTGCTTCTCCTGACAATGCCCAGCAGGCTTCTGCTTTCCATTCCCTTGTCCTCCACCTAAGCCCCCAGGGAGCACCCCTACCACATTCCGAAGTACCATCCTCACACTCCTTACCTCTCCGACAGCCCTGCAGAACAGCCTCCCTGACACAGCCAAGGTCTGAGGAAACCTCCCCACAGCTTTCGGGGGCTGTTCACTGCAGTTGAGGGGTCCCCACACTGCAGGCATGTTTTCCTTCTCCTGCCCCAATCTCAAGAGTTCCTGGGGCCTTCATCCCCCCACCTCTCTAAGGGCTTTCTACCGTGATTCAGTAAATCCACCCTCCCTTTCTGCCAGCCCATAACGGGACTGCTGGCAACCAGGGAGACACAGGAGGCTCCTTGGAAGCATAGTTTCCCAGCCTGGCCAGGACCCCCTGCCAAGGCTCCATCCCCATCCTAGACTGCTAAAGGCTCCACCACCACCCTTCCAAATGCTAGGATAGGCTCCTGCTTCCCAAGCCAGCCTCAGGATCCCCCTCCACAGAAGCCACTGCCCACTGTTGCCACATAGCAGCGGGCCTTTCCCCTCCCCCACAGGCCTTGCACTTGGGGGGAGGCTCAATTTCCAGGCCCCCTGCCACCCAGAAGTAACAGAACAGTGCAAACGCCCTGTACCTAGCGCTCAGTTCCCCCTCAGGTTTAACTCCAATGAGAGATTAATTGCTCCCTCTCCCCTCCCGCCCTGGCTCACCCGGAAGTAACAGAACAGTGCAAACGCCCTGTACCTAGCGCTCAGTTCCCCCTCAGGTTTAACTCCAATGAGAGATTAATTCCTCCCTTTCCTCTCCCGCCCTGGCTCACCCGAGTGGATGAACATGTGCTTGGTGTAGTTTTTCCGGGAGCTGAACGTCTTTCGACAGTGGCTGCACTCATAGGCAGGTGGCTCGGCACCTGCGGTGCGAACAGGGGTGCCTGAGGGGGCCGTGGTGGGAGCAGCAGAGGGAGCTGGGGCCTCCCCCAGCTGAGTGCTGGGTGCTGCCTCCGGCTGGAGTGTGGAGTAGAAGGTGGGTGGGGGCGCAGGGGCTGGCCCCGATGGTGCTGAAGGGGGTGGTGCAGGTGGCCCAGGAGCACCCAAGTGAAAGGGAAAGAGTGCGACGGGTGGCCCTGGGGTCTTCACACCAGGTGGGCGGGGTCCAGCCAGTATGCAGTCAGGCTGGACAGGGGTCTCGGTTGGACAGCCTTCGGGGACAGCGCCATCCTCTTCATGCCAAGTGGATACATAGCTGTCTGGAAATACATCTTCAGCTGCCCCAGCTCCCCGAAGAAAATCCCTCCCCGCACCACCGTAGTCAGCCAGGCCAGTGGGTGCAGGGGGCTCCTCACACGCGCTGTCAGCAGCAGCAGTGAGGAAGCTGGCAGCACAGTCTGGGAAGGAAGGAGGTGCCTGGCCCTCACCCGGGCCGCCACCTTCGCCGTCCTCGCCATCGGTCTCATCGTCGGTTTCCTCGTCATCGTCATCACCTCGGTCGTCAGGGGCCGCGGACAGTGAGGGGTCAGCATCAGGCCCTTCGGCCTTGGCAGGTGTCGGGGGAGCAGGCAGCTGCAAACGCGCTGGCTGGCGCTGCTTACGGCTGTGCGCGGCACCGGGATGCCCCGGGGGGCGCGCAGCCAGCAGGTGGCGCAGGCGGTGACGAAGCTGCGCAGGTGCGAGTGGCGGGGGCACAGGGGTGGGCAGGGGCGCGGGTGCAGAGGTGCCCGGGGCTCGAGCGCGTGCGATAATCTGCGTGCACTCGTCGATTACTGTCTGTATGCGAAGCACCGACGCAGCCGTGAGCACCTGCAGAGCTTCACCCTGTGCCACGACAAGCGAACCGCTGTACAAGAACTCGACTAGCTGTCGCACTGTCTGCGCCGGCACCACCGGAGGCACACGGATCTCTGAGTGGCCCAGCAGCAGCTTGTCTTGGAAGAAGGGCGAGCCCGCTGCCAGCACGCAGCGGTGGGCCCGCAGCGAAGCTTCACGAATGCGCACAGTCACATCGCAGAAGTGCCCACCCAGCCTCTGCCCATTGAGGGTCTCAAGCAGAGAGCGTGAGAAGTTCTGCAGGTGTATGTGGTGCACAGCCTCTGCAGCCGCCATCTGCACAAAATAAGAGGGGGGCAGGGAGAGGTCAACTGAGGACCCTCCTCTGTCCCAGAGTCCCTGTCCCCTCACTCCTTGTTGCAGGACAGGACTGAAGAGTGCACCACACTCCCAGGCCTCCCCAACCCATCCTTCCCCAGCTGCGTTTCACAGCTCCCATTCTCAGCACAGGACACTCCACCTCCCCCCAGCTCAGCTCTAGCTAGGCCCTCTACGATCCCCATCACCGCAGCAAACCCCAGCACACCCCTAGGAGAGGGTGTTGGGGATATGAGAGGTCTCCCCTATCCCAGCCTTGCTCACTGCCCCCAAAAACGTTCACGGCTTGGCCTACTCTATCTTGACTTACCCACCCACCTCAACCCTATTCCAATAACCCTAAGCCTCCGCATGTGCTCTTCCAAGAGGGCAGCCCTGTGTGTACAAGAGGCCAAGGACCCCCCCATCACAACTGGCTAATCTGCCTCACCCAGAGTAGACCTTGCTCTCTACCCAGCTAGCTTCCCCTCCTCCCCCACCTCTTCTGGCAGCTCCGTTTGTTTTCCTTTAGCCATATCCCCCAACATGACACCCTGTGCACACGCAGGACTGCTGCCCCAGGAGGTCACCTTAACTAGTATATACGAGGCTTCTGCAGGAGTGGGATGGCACGACCTGCTTCCTGGGCAGAGTGGTTCTGGATATGCGTGGTCACTAAGGGCTGAGGGTGAAAGGTTGGACATTATCTTGGCAGATGTCCCAGGGAAACCAGCAGGTGGTCCCTGGCAGACCCTAGCATAGCAGGCAGGGAGGTGCCTCCCACAGCCCCAGCTTTCTTGCCATCTCGTTGGAGCCTGTGGGGCCCAGAGCGTGGGTGTGGCACAGAGAGGAAGTGTGGAATGAGCAGGGTGTGTGACTGGAAAGGTAATGGAGCAAGCGGGGACACGGCCCACCACCATCAGGCACCAGAAAGGGGCCGGAGAAGTCCTCAGAGGACTCTGGAATGTGAAGAGCTCTGCCACTCCTTCCATCAAGGAGGTAAACCCGTGATCCTTCTACCTGTTTCCCCTTCTATCAAACAAGGGATGGGCCGGGCACGGTGGCTCAAGCCTGTAATCCCAGCACTTTGGGAGGCCGAGGCGGGTGGATCACGAGGTCAAGAGATCGAGACCATCCTGGTCAACATGGTGAAACCCCGTCTCTACTAAAAATACAAAAAAACAAACAAACAAGGGATGACATTCGGCTCATCCTGCACCCAGATTGCTCACACCTCCAGTCTAAGGGAGAAGAGCAGGAGCTCTGGACTGTGACATCCGTATAGGATCCACCAGCCTGTCTCTCCTGTGGGGTCACAGAGCCCCAGAGTGAGCTCGGTTTGATGCTGCCCCTACACCCTCGGGCTCTCCTGGGGTCTCAACATTCAACCCGTCTGACTCCTTATGCCCAATCCGCTGTCCCTCTGCTCAGCCAGACGCCTCTCTTTCCTGCATGCCCCACATCTGACCCTCGGACCACTTAGAGCACCTCCACTGCCCAGTTCCCGCTGTCCTGGACGGATGAAGAAACCCGGCTGGTGCCTCCGCGCCCTCGCCTCCCTTTCTATTCCCCACACGGCAGCCAGAGGGAGCCTTTCCAGACTGCAGATCTGGACACACCACCCCGCCCCCGGGTCCCGCTCGGAGCCCTCCGTACAATGCCTCAGAAAAGGCAGGCCTGTGCCCCTGCAAAGGCCAGTTCAGCAAGCAGCACCCGCCCCGTCTGTATTCACCCGGCACCTGCAAGGCTTCTAATCCGTGTCCGGGCGATGGGGGCGGACGCTTGCGCATGAGCCCGCGGGACCTGAACGTTCCTTCCCGCCCCGCCCCGCCCCGCCCCGCGGCGGGCTGGAGTCCTTCGTCCCGACTCAGCAGGGCCAGCCTGGACCCTTCAGAACAAAGGCCCACCCCCGAGACCCGGCGCCCAGGCCAGCTTCCCGGGTCCGGCGCCGCGCTTTCTCCGCGCGGTGTGCTTGACTCCGAGCGCGTTCTCCCATCCTCTGCCCCACCCTAGGCCCGAAGCACCCCTGTGACCCCGCGGCCACCCCCCACCCTCGAACGCGCCGTACCCCGGTCCTGCAGCGCCCCCTCGCGTTCGCGGCGTGCGCTTCGGACGGAGCGCAGGTGCCCCTCCCCCGGCACGCCCCAGCCTCCTCCGCAGTGCCGTGGCAGTGGGATGCCCGTCCAACCCTACCTCCGACTCCCCTTCAGGCACCAGGCCCGGCCGCGGCCACCGACTCCAAGGCCACACTTCCGGGCCGCGACGCCGACGGAACCGAAGCCCGCGGCCGCGGCGGCGCTGGGGAAACCCTAGGCCGAAGCACGTTTCCGGTATTTTTACGGCGATCCGCTCCCGCCAGTCTGCACTCCGGCTCTCCTCTTAGTCGGAACCAAAGTCGAAGAGGCCGGGGCTGCCGCGACGCGAGGAATCTCTGGGCCAGAGCCCTCTTCCGGCGTCGCCCGGGAGATCATGGGTGTGGCGGGGCCTGCGCGGTCAATCCGCGGACGCCCTGTGATGGAGAACCGGAAGGCAGTTCCCGGCGCAAGTCACCAGCCTCTTCTGGCTGCTTGAAACCCCACTGCGAACCGGGGAAGTGGCCTTGTTCCCGTGACACGGGTGAGAGCTGAATTTAGGTCTCGCTCCCTGGCCGTCAGGAGGCGCAGACGAGCTACCCCCACAGTCCCTCCTGGCCAGCCCGCTGTGGGTGGGATCGTCCGCTACAACGCAGACAGGAACGGACAACTGCTTCGCGCGGCTCTGTGTCTCCCTCGAGCTAGACCCTGTGATTCTGGGACATTGCAAGTTAATCTGCTATGGGGGACGGAATTCTGACAATGGCCCCCTCCAAGATTCCGTGCCCAAATCCCCAGAACCTGTAAATAGGATCATCTCACCTATGAATAGTTACACTACATGGTGAAAGGGTTTTTGCAGACATAATTAAGGTTAATCATTAGCTGATTTTTTTTTTTTAATTTTATTTTTTGAGACGGAGTTTCGCTCTTGTTACCAAGGCTGGAGTGCAATGGTGCGATCTCGGCTCACCGCAACCTCCGCCTCCTGGGTTCAGGCAATTCTCCTGCCGCAGCCTCCTGAGTAGCTGGGATTACAGGCAGCGCCACCACGCCCAGCTAATTTTTTGTATTTTTAGTGGAGACGGGGTTTCACCATGTTGACCAGGATGGTCTCGATCTCTTGACCTCGTGATCCACCCGCCTCGGCCTCCCATAGTGCTGGAATTACAGGCGTGAGCCACCGCGCCCGGCATTCATTAGTTGATCTTAAAACAGGAAGTAGGAGAAGGGTTCCAGAGGCTTTCAAAGTAGAGAGGTCCATGAGAGGGAATGCAACAGGACAGGTGTCATGCTGGGAATCTGAGAAGAGCAGCAACAACCAGCAAGAAAACAGACCTCAGTCCTAGAAGCGCATGGAACTAGATTTTGCCCACTACCGGAATGAGCTTGGAAGCAAGTTATTCCCCAGAGCCTCCAGATAGCAGCTTAGTCCATCCCATACCTTGATTTCAGACTTTATGAGACCCACAGAAGACCTACTTGGGCTTCTGGCCTGTAGAATGGTGAGCTAATAATTGGATATTGTTTTAACCTTTGGAGTTTCTGGTAGTTTGTTACAGTAACAATATGAAACAAATACATCTGCTGAGACCCAGGGCCGCCACACAGAGTCCAATAAATGCTACTATTTGTTTCCCATCTGATGAACGCATTCCTCACATTTCCCTTTTGCTGAAAGCTTCATTTCTGTGCCTTCCCAGCCTTTTTCAGGCCACTTCGTGATCTCATTCCTCAGAGAGCAGTTCTCACTTCCCCTATCTTAGAGGACAGAGGGGACTCAGGAGTGAAAGATGGAACCAACTGTCCAAATGCATGACTAGAACAAAGCCTCCAGAAGAGAGACAAGGTCAGGATGCCTGTCCCTCACCCAGGGCAACTACTGGGTGGCTGTGTTATTGATGTGGTATTTGGAGGTCAGGGGGAGGAAAATACGTGCCAGGTGGGAAACCTCATTAGAATACAAGTCTAATAGCCAGCCATCATTGTCTTTGTTCAGACTCCCACCATGGCCTTCTGGGCCCACTGAGTCTGCTTTCACTGGGCTGGGTTTTGGGAAGAGCATAGGGTAGTTGGGAAGGTGTACAGGAGGGCTTTGAGGAGGGAGGGTGGCCCTCCCTTGGGCAAGACAAATGAGCCAACCTTGGGCTGAGAGGATTGCAGTGTGTTGAGGGAGGGAAAGCTATGTCCCATTAGCATGTTTAAGGGGCTGTAGGAAGACAGTGCACCTAGTGGGGTGGCAAATGCAGGAGTCCTAGCAGGAAACAATAGCTGCTCTGACAGCAGGGAAGAGCAGAAAGGAACAGATTCAGGGTAGGAAAGAGATGACACGGTTGGCTTTATTTTTTATTTATTTGTTTTTACAGGTGGCGCGTGCCTATAATCCCAGCTACTCAGGAGGCTGAGGCAGGAGAATTGCCTGAACCCAGGAGGCGGAGGTTGTGGTGAGCCGAGATTGCGCCATTACACTCCAGCCTGGGTAACAAGAGCGAAACTCCATCTCAAAAAAAAAAAAAAAAATGTTATCACAAGGCTGGGTGTGGTGGCTCATGCTGAAGTATTGGATGCAAGACTGAAATAATCACTAAGACAAAAGTATGCCAAATTGTAGGGTCTTTATTGCCAGTGACCACGGAGGACTCATGTCTCTCCAACCCGAGGCCCCGAACTCAGGGGGAGCAGGGTATTTAAGCTGAAAAACCACATCCTGGGTTTAGGGTGAGGGGATGCAGGGCAAGCATCTTTTCAATACTTGCTGATAAGCAGAAGTAATTCTGGTAACTACTGATAAGCAAAGGCAGGTCATTTTAGAGCAAGCCAGCAGGTTTTATTTACAGAAGCCAAGAACAGCAGTTAGTGCGAGGAGAGGGGGTCGGCTGTTACAACTTATTTTTGGAAAACAGTTTTTGTCTTGTATAAACAAGACTCCATCTTGAATCAGGAGGTCAAGAGATGGAGACCATCCTGGCCAACATAGTGAAACCCCATCTCTACTAAAATATAAAACTTAGGCCGGGCGCGGTGGCTTACGCCTGTAATCCCAGCACTTTGGGAGGCTGAGGCGGGTGGATCACGAGGTCAAGAGATCGGGACCATCCTGGTCAACATGGTGAAACCCCGTCTCTACTAAAAATACAAAAACTTAGCTGGGCATGGTGACGCGTGCCTGTGATCCCAGCTACTCAGGAGGCTGAGGCAGGAGAGTTGCCTGAACCCAGGAGGCGGAGGTTTCGGTGAACCGAGATCGCACCATTGCACTCCAGCCTGGGTAATGAGAGTGAAACTCCGTCTCAAAAATAAATAAATAAATAAATAAATAAATACAAAATTTAGCCAGGTGTGGTGGTGGGTGCCAAGTCCCAGCTACTTGGGAGGCTGAGGCAGGAAGATCATTTGAACCCAGGAGGCAGAGGTTGCAGTGAACCAAGATCATGCCACTGCACTTCAGCCTGGGAGACTCCACCTCAAAAAGAATATATATCTGTGTGTGTGTATGTGTGGGTGTGTATATATACATATGAACCCAAAGACTTTATCTTTGTGGGGGCATTTTAAGGAATAAACCTGTACCTGAGAACAGATTTAACAAGCTAGGGAGGGGGACAATGTGGTGTGCAAATATTAAAAACTCCAGGCTAAGCCTAAGGCCTGAGATAGGAAATGTTGGCCACTGAGGGAAGACTGTGAGAGCACAATGACCACAGATGTGAAGGGAGCAGAAGAAATTGAGCTCCAGGGTGACTGGGCCTCCTCAGCTGGCTAAGGCAGTGCCCCTCTGACAGCATGAGACAGAGAACAGACAGCTCCCACCAAGGAATCTTCCAGGACCTCAGCTGTGCCTGATTCCATCTCAGTCAGGGTGCCGACCTCCCTCCCTTCTCCATCACTTCCAGGCCAGCTTTTCGTCCAGGCTTCCCCTCTGTGGCAGTCACACTCAAGTCCCTGTGTCCACAAGCCCAGCCACATCCTAGTTCGTTTGGATTATGCCAGGTGTGGAATACAGGTCCCATCATCCATGCCCAGTGGATGTGGGGGCATTTCAAATACTAAACGAGTATACCCAGGAGCAGGCACTAGGCATATACCTGCAGAAATCCTTCCTGGTACAAGGCGGGAGTAGAGGCTAAGGAGTGGTCCCTAGAAAGGCAAATAGCAGCAGTTAAGATGTTAAAACACTTGCTCTGCTGGGCGGCCCAAGCCTGTAATCCCAGCACTTTGGGAGGCCGAGGCGGATAGATTATGAGGTCAAGAGATCGAGACCATCCTGGTCAACATGGTGAAACCCGTCTCTACTGAAAATACAAAAATTAGCTGGGCATGGTGGCGCGTGCCTGTAGTAACAGCTACTTGGGAGGCTGAGGCAGGAGAATTGCCTGAACCCAGGAGGCGGAGGTTGCGGTGAGCCGAGATCGCACCATTGCACTCCAGCCTGGGTAACAAGAGCGAAACTCCGTCTCCAAAAAAAAAAAAAACAACAAAAAACACTTGCTCTGAATGAAGAGACCCACTAAACAGGCTTTGTGTAAGCAACAAGGCTGTTTATTCACCCAGGTGTGGGTGGACTGAGGTCCAAAAAGAGAGTCAGCTCAGGGGCGTGGGGTAGGAGTTGATATTATAGGTTTGGGGCAGGCAGTGGAAAGTTACAGAAGTTACAGTTCAGGGCGGTTTTTGCAAGCTGGGAGGGGTTCATAGGGTCTGGAGTCAGGAGGTTGACCAAGGTCAGTACTAAGCCCAGTTGACTTATCAGTTGGGATGCAAATAAGGAACAATAGAAGACTGTCTCAAAGTTAATTGGGCGCCACAGGGGTTGGTCCTTCTTCCCTTTTGTGGTTTTTCCAGCTACTTCAGACTTTCTATTTCCAGGAACTCATCTGGAGGTGTATGTGCAGGTCACAGAGGTTACCATGCCGTCCATAGTGCCATCAGTCAGCCTAAAAGACTTTACAGGTGGGACAGAGAAGACGTGGGAACCTTGTGAGGTGGGGAAGGGGCAGTGGCAGGATCCCCTCTATGCTCCAGGGAGGCCCAGCCCCAGGCGCTGGTGGAGCTAGGGACTTGGTAGAAGCAATGGGTGGTGCCTTTGGGATTTATCAGAAAAGTAACAGCATCCAGACAGGTATCATCAAAGGCGGGTGGGGGTAAAAGAGGAAAGACTTAATGTGCTTTCATATGAAAAGTGCAAAGGAGAATATACTAGGAGCCCTGTGGGCAGAGGCCTGAGACAACTCCGGAAGGAGACCTAAACTGAAACAATAATCATGACACAACAACCACTTGCTTTTCCAGGGTCCCAGCACTTTGACCTGTACTGTGCACTTGGATTAATTTTGAAGGGTTTAAAAAACCCAAAGGCTGGGTGTGGTGGCTCATGCCTGTAATCCCAGCGCTTTGGGAGGCCACAGTGCGCAGATCACCTGATGTCAGGAGTTCAAGACTAGCTTGACCAACACGGAGAAACCCTCTACTAGGAAATACAAAAATTAGCTGGGTGTGGTGGCAGGCCCCTGTAATCCTGGTTACCAGGAAGACTAAGACAGGAGATCTCTTGAACCTGGGAAGTGGAAATTGTGACAGCCTGGGCGACAGAATGAGACTCCATCTCAAAAATAAATAAATAAATTAAATAAAGGAAAAAAAATAGCTAGGTGTGGTGGCACGTGCCTGTAGTCCCAGCTACTGGGGAGGCTGAGGTGGGAGGATTGCCTGAGCCCAGGAGTTCTGGGCTGTAGTGCGCTATGCTGGTTGGGTGTCCGCACTAAGTTTGGCATCAATATGGTGACCTCCCAGGAGCGGGGACCACCAGGTTGCCTAAGGAGGGATGAACTGGCCCAGGTCAGAAACATAGCAGGCCAGAACTCCTCTGCTGATCAGTAGTAGGATCACGCCTGTGAACAGCCACTGCACTCCAGCCTGGGCCACACAGCGAGACGCTGTCTCTAAAAAAAAATTAATTTAAAAAAAAAGTAAAAAATAGCCAGGCACGGGCCGGGTGAGGTGGCTCACACCTATAATCCTAGCACTTTGGGAGGCTGAGGTGGGTGGATCACCTGAGGTCAGGAGTTCAAGACCAGCCTGGCCATCATGGTGAAACTCATCTTTTATTTATTTATTTTTGAGACAGAGTTTCACTCTTGTTATCCAGGCTGGAGTGCAATGTCGTGATCCTGGCTCACCGCAACCTCCACCTCCTGGGTTCAGGCAATTCTCCTGCCTCAGCCTCCTGAGTAGCTGGGATTACAGGCACGCGTCACCATGCCTAGCTGATTTTTTGTATTTTTAGTAGAGATGGGGTTTCACCATGTTGACCAGGATGGTCTCGATCTCTTGACCTCGTGATCCACCTGCCTCGGCCTCCCAAAGTGCTGGGATTATAGGTGTGAGCCGCCGTGCCCGGCCAAAACTCCATCTTTAAAAAAAAATTAAAAATTTAAAAAAAAATAGCCAGGCACAGTAGCTCATGCCCATAATCCCAGCACTTTGGGAGGCTAAGGCAGGTGGATCATCTGAGGTTAGGAGTTCAAGGCCAGCCTGGCCAACATGGTTAAACCCCGTCTCTACTAAAAATATAAAAATTAGCTGGGCATGATGGCCTTGATGGCCTGGGCCTGTAATCTCAGCTATTCGGAGGCTGAGGGAGGAGAATTGCTTGAGCCCAGAAGGTGGAGGTTGTAGTAAGCCCATATCACACCACTGCCCTCCAGCCTGGGTGACAGGAGTGAGACTCCATTTCAAAAATAATAAATAAATTAATTAATTAATTAAAAATAAGGCCGGATGTAGTGGTTCACGCCTGTAATCCCAATGCTTTGGGAGGCCAAGGTAGACAGATCACAAGGTCAAGAGATGGAGACCAACCTGGCCAACGTATTGAAACCCAGTCTGTACTAAAAATACAAAAATTAGCTGGGCCAAAAATTAGCTGGGCATGGTGGTGCATGCCTGTAGTCCCAGCTACTCGGGAGGCTGAGGCAGGAGAATTGCCTGAACCCAGGAGTTAGAGGTTACTGTGAGCCGAGATGGTGCCACTGCACTCCAGCCTGGCTAAAGAGAGAGACTCTGTCTCTAAAATAAATAAAATAGAATAAATGAATAAATAAACAAGAAACAGGCCAGGTGCACTGGCTCACCTCTGTAATCCCAACACTTTGAGAGGCCAAGGTCAGGAGTTTGAGATCAGCTAGGCCAACATGGTGAAACCCCATCTCTACTAAGAATACAAAATCAGTTGGGTGTGGTGGTGGTCACCTATAATCCCAGCTCCTCTGGAGGCTGAGACAGAATTGCTTGAACCCAGGAGGCACAGGTGGCCGTGGGCCGAGATCTTGCCACTGCACTCCAGCCTGGGCAACAAGAGCAAAACTCCATCTAACAACAAACAAACCCCAAGAAACACAGAACAATATAGCACAGACTGGAGCACTGATTGTATACCATTCACATCATCAAATTACCAGTGTTCTTGTTTTGTTCTGGTTACAGTACTCACACACAGAAAAAGATTATTATTGTTATTTTGAGATGGAGTTTGGCTCTTGTCGTTCAGGCTGGAGTGCAATGGCACGATCTCGGCTCACCGCAACTTCCACCTCCCGGGTTCAAGTGATTCTCCTGCTTCAGCCTCCCGAGTAGCTGGGATTACAGGTGCCTGCCACCAAGCCCAGATAATTTTTGTATTTTTAGTAGAAATAAGATTTCACTGTGTTGGCCAGACTAATCTCAAACTCTTGATCTCAGGTGATCCACCTTGCCTCAGCCTCCCGAGTAGCTGGGATTACAGGTGCCTGCCACCAAGCCCAGATAATTTTTGTATTTTTAGTAGAAATAAGATTTCACTGTGTTGGCCAGACTAATCTCAAACTCTTGATCTCAGGTGATCCACCTTGCCTCAGCCTCCCAAAATGCTGGGATTACAGATGTGAGCTACCATGCCCAGGTATTATTTTTTTGAGACAGGGGTTTCACTCTGTCGCCCAGCCGGAAGTGCAGTGGTGTGATCACAGCTCACTGAAACCTCCTCTTCCTAGGCTCAAGGGATCCTCCCACCTCAGCCTCCTGAGGAGCTGGGACCACAGGTGTGGGCCACCACATTTGGCCACAAAATTTGTTTTGAGTAAAGCTCTAAGGTGAAGGGGAAAGTCCCAACCCCCTATTGTGGGACACCTGGATGGTTCCATCCCAAAAACCCATAGTGAAGCCCTAGCTTCATCACGAGAAAATAACACATCCACTGAAGCCAGGTTAAAATCGCTCTCCATTTAATCAGTTTTCCTCTATCGCACCCCTGCTCCTTGATGCCCTGCCCTGGAGTGAGGAATTCTACCACCCACAGTAGGTGTAAGGCTGGTACCTCCAGTTTTACGGCCCCAAGGGACAGCCTTATCCACCTCCAGACACGAACTGTGTCATATAATTTCCATGTGCACAATTCAGTCATTTGTAGTCAGTCTACTGTGTGTGTAACCTTCCCCACTCTCCTGTTTTAGAACATTTCCATCACCCCATGAGATTGCTCAGCCCATTTACTGAGTGTCACCCCTGTCCCCAATAATCTGTCATCACCGATCTGTCTGTTCTGGACATTTCCTGTCAGTGGAATCACATAACACGAAGTCTTGGTCCCTGCTCTCTCCAGCCCTGTCACTTTGTCTCAGGCTCCTGTGCCATCTGGATGTTGTGAATTTTGTCTGGTCAGATTGTTCAGTGGCTCAGTGCTTTCCATTCAGGGGTGGGTAGTCTGAGAAGTGCTTCCCTACTAAAGTGGGCAACTGAGGCAGAACAGCCACCCAGCCCTGTTCTCCCAGCCATCTTCCTGCTGGACCCATGGTGGCCAAGGCCAAAGTCCAGGAAGGATCAGCCCAGACTTACCACATCCTGACTTTGTCCCCCAGGAGGGATTGCCATGCCCTGACTTTGACCCCTCCCTCTTTACAAGGGCAGCTCTCTGCTCTGCCTGCTTTGTGTTTAAGACATGGGGCCAGCCAGGCACGGTGCCTCATGCCTGTAAATTGAGCACTTTGGGAGGCCGAGGTGGGTGGCTCATGACTAACCATGACCAATATGGTGAAACTCTGTCTTTAAAAAAATAAAAATAAAATCAATTAAAAAAAAAGACATTGGGCCAGGCGCTGTGGCTCACACCTATAATCCAAGCACTTTGGGAGGCCGAGGCAGGTGGATCACGAGGTCAAGAGATCGAGACCATCCTGGTAAACAAGGTGAAACCTTGTCTCTACTAAAAATACAACAATTAGCTGGGCGTGGTGGCGCGTGCCTGTAGTCCCAGCTACTCAGGAAGCTGAGGCAGGAGAATTGCTTGAACCCAGGAGGCGGAGGTTGCGGTGAGCCGAGATTGTGCCATTGTACTCCAGCCTGGGTAACAAGAGCAAAACTCCATCTCAAAACAAAAAAACAACAAAAAAAATTAAAATAAAAAAATTATTAATTAAAAGAAAACGGCCAGGCGCAGTGGCTCAAGCCTGTAATCCCAGCACTTTGGGAGGCTGAGGCAGGTGGATCACCTGAGGTCGGGAGTTTGAGACCAGCCCGACCTGTCTCTGCTAAAAATAGAAAACTCAGTTGGCCATGGTGGCGCATGCTTATAATCCCAACTACTCGGGAGGCTGACAGAAGAATCACTTGAAGCCGGGAGGTGGAGGTTGTAGTGAGCTGAGATTGTGCCACTGCCCTCCAGCCTGGGCAATAGAGTAAAACTCTGTAAGAAAACAAATAAAAAAGACATTGATGAACTCCCTTTTTTTTTTTTTTTTTTTGAGACAGAGTTTCACTCTTGTTGCCCAGGCTAGAGTGCAATGGCACAATTGCTGCTCACCTCCGCCTCCCAGGTTCAAGCAATTCTCCTGCCTCAACCTTCCGAGTAGCTGGGACTACAGGCGTGTGCCACCGCGCTCGGCTAGTTTTGTATTTTTAGTAGAGACGGGGTTTCTCCATTTTGGCCAGGCTGGTCTCGAACTCCTGATGTCAGGTGATCCACCAGTCTTGGCTTCCCAAAGTGCTGGGATTACAGGCAAGAGCCAGCTCGCCCAGCTGAACAACTCCTTTTTTAAGCTCATGAAGCATCCTTTGAAAACAAGGATGGCGTCGGATGTTGCAGCTCACACGTGTAATCCCAGAACACTGGGAGGCCAAGACAGGAGGATCACTTGATCCCAGGAGTATGAGAGCAGCCTGAGCAACATGGCAAAACCCTGTATCAAAAGAATACAAAAAAAAAATTAGCCAGGCATGATGGCATGTACCTGTAGTCCCAGCTACACTGGAGGCTGAGATAGGAGCCTGAGGAGGTTGAGGCTGAAGTGAGTCAAGATTGTGCCACTGCACTCAGAGCAAGATCCTATCTCAAAAAATAAATAAATAACCATTTTCATTTATTTGTTTATTTTTGAGACAGAGTCTCACTCTGTCACCAAGGCTGGAGTGTAGTGGTGCAATCTCAGCTGACTGCAACCTCTGCCTCCTGGGGTCAAGTGAGTCTCCTGCCTCAGCCTCCCGAATTCACCCAGCTACTTTTTAAAAAAAATTTTAGTAGAGATGGGGTTTCACCATTTTGGCCAGGCTGGTCTCGAACTCCTGACCTCAGGTGATCTGCCCACCTCATCCTCCCAAAGTGCTGGGATTACAGGTGTGAGCCACTGCGCCCGGCTGTAAATAACCATTTTAAAGTGCATAATACAGCGCCTTCTAGTATAGTCACAGTGCTGTACAACCACTTCCTCTATCGAGTTCTAAACAATTTTCTCCCCTCTCCCCAGACCCTGGAAACCATTAACCTAAACTTCTATCTATATAAATGTGCTGATTCTGGAATTTTGTTCATTATTATTATACTTTAAGTTCTGGGATATATAGGCAGAACGTGGAGGTTTGTTACATAGGTATACAGGTGCCATGGTGGGTTGCTGCTCCCATCAACCCGTCAGTCATCTACATTAGGCATTTCTCCTAATGCTCTCACTCCCCTAGCCCTCACCCCCAATTCTGGATACTTTATATAAATTGAACCATGCAGGCCGGGCGTGGTGGCTCACGCCTGTAATCCCAGCACTTTGGGAGGCCGAGGCGGGTGGATCACGAGGTCAAGAGATCGAGACCATCCTGGTCAACAAGGTGAAACCCCGTCTCTACTAAAAATACAAAAAATTAGCTGGGCATGGTGGCGCGTGCCTGTAATCCCAGCTATTCAGGAGGCTGAGACAGGAAAATTGCCCGAACCCAGGAGGCGGAGGTTGCGGTGAGCCGAGATTGCGCCATTGCACTCCAGCCTGGGTAACAAGAGTGAAACTCCGCCTCAGAAAAAAAAAAAAAAATTGAACCATGCAATATGTGATTTTTGTATCTGACTTCTTTCACTTAGCATAGGTTTTCAAGATTCAACTGTGTCATAGCACATATTAGTACTTCCTTTTTATGGCTGAATGAGACCCCATTATGGCTGGGCGTGGTTGCTCATGATACCTACAAGACCAGCACTTTGGGAAGCCTAGGCAGGTGGATTGCTTGAGCCCAGGAGTTTCAGACCAGCCTTGGCAACATGACAAAACCTCTCTGCAAAAAAATACAGAAATTAGCCAAGCATAATGGTGCATGCCTGGAGTCCCAGCTACTTGGGTAGGCTGAGGCAGGAAGATCACTTGAGCCTGGGAGGTCAAGGCTGCATTGAGCCATGATGGCACTACTACACTCTAGTCTGGATGACAGAGACCTTGCCATGAGAGTGTACATGCACGCATACACACACGCGTGAGCACACGCACATCTCCATGGTATGGATGTACCACTTTTCTATGTTCATTCGTTAATTCATTAGCTAATGGACGTTTTAGTTGTTTCTACTTTTAGTTGTTGTTGTTGTTATTTTTTTCAGATGGAGCCTCACTCTGTTGCCCAAGCTGGAGTGTAGTGGCAGGATGTCAGCTCACTGCAACCTCTGCCCTCCTGGTTTAAGCGATTCTCCTGCCTCAACCTCCCAAGTAGCTGGGATTACAGGTGCTTGCCACCACGCCTGGCTAATTTTTTTTTTGTAGTTTTTAGTAGAGACGAGGTTTCACTGGTTGGCCAGTCTGGTTTTGAACTCCTGACCTCAATGATCTACCCGCCTCGGCCTCCCAAAGTGCTAGGATTACAGGCATGAGCCACTGTGCCCAGCCCAGATGGAGTTTCATTCTTGTTGCTCAGGCTGGAGTGCAGTGGTGCTGTCTCCACACATAGAAACTTACACCTCCCAGGTTCAAGCGATTCTTCTGCCTCAGCCTCTCGAGTAGCTGGGATTACAGGCATGTACCACCATGCCTGGCTAAGTCTGTATTTTTAGTAGAGATGGGGTTTCTCCATGTTGGTCAGGTTGGTCTTGAACTCCTGACCTCAGGTGATCCGCCCACATCGGCCTCCCAAAGTGCTGGGATTGCAGGCATGAGCCACGGCGCCCAGCCCTACTTTTAATTATTATGAATAGTGCTGCTATGAGCACTCCCACACAAGGACCTGTTTTCAATTCCTGTGGGTATATACTTTGGAGGTGAATTGCTGGATCATGTTTAACTATTTGAGGAACTGCCGGACTGTTTCCCATGGTGGCTACACCATTTTCCATTCCCACCGCAAAGTATGAAGGTTCTAATTTCTCCACATCCTCACTCTCACTTGTCATTTTCGGTTATTTTTAAGCCATCCTGGTGGGTGTGAAACAGTATTTCATTGTGGTTTGATTTGCATTTCCCTGATGAACACTGATGTGGAGCATTTATTGGCCATTTGGATATCTTCTTTGAACTTCATCTCCTCCTTTTTATTTTATTTATTTATTTTTTTAGACGGAGTTTCGCTGTTGTTACCCAGGCTGGAGTGCAATAGCGCGATCTCGGCTCACCGCAACCTCCACCTCCTGGGTTCAAGCAATTCTCCTGCCTCAGCCTCCTGAGTAGCTGGGACTAGAGGCGCACACCACCATGCCCAGCTAATTTTTGTATTTAGTAGAGACGGGGTTTCACCATGTTGACCAGGATGGTCCCGATCTCTTGACCTCGTGATCCACCCGCCTTGGCCTCCCAAAGTGCTGGGATTACAGGCGTGAGCCACCACGCCCGGCCTCCTTCTCCTTTTTAAATAGTTGTATTGATGTCTAATTTATATGCTATGAAATATATACAGCATTTGTCAGGTGGGATCTCCACATCACCAACCTTAATGTGGGGCACTGACAGCTGGACTGTCTCCTGTCCACTTAGGGGTTCCCTGAAAGCAGCCATGTTGATACCACACCCTCCATGTACCTCATAACGTAGGTAGATAATCCTGGCCAGTGCAGGGATTTCATTATGGGTTGGGAAATTAGGCTTTTTCAAATGGTAGCATCTAATTATCAGTGGGCATTCTTTTGTAAGCAAGCAAGAACTGGGGCCATGTGTTCCCCTGAAATACAGTTCCCCTTGGGAAGGCAGGATTGATGCCAAGTTCTCAGAGTGAGGGGCTGGCTTGAAATCAGCATCATATGGTGACAGATGGTTTATTTTTCTGGATCTGTTTTTTGAGAACACTTAAGGACTCATGGGTAGTGTGGATTCATTGTGCATTAGCCGATGACAGTCACTGTTCTTTCTGATGCTCCAGTTGTTTGATCGGGTTTGGCGTCTATGTCCTTTTAACATATTTCCATCATTCTTTGGGCCCTTCTTGCTTTGTAATATAACAAAGTGTTTCAGGCTTAGCTGGGACTTTCCCTGTATAGTTCCATCCCTGTACAGTCCCAGGAGTCCTGATTCCTATTAGCAGGGAAAAGGATGATACTCTGGGCTCTGAATGTCTCCTGTCCTCTCCCCTCCCTCCTTTCCCTGGGAGCTACAGGATGCTTTGGGAAGGGAACAGACAAGTCCAGGACTGGGTTGGATTCATACAGGTTGTAGAATTCTGGACAGCCCCTTCTACTCTCCGATAATTATTTTTCGCATCTGTGAAATGGGGATTGAAGTAACTGGAAATGGCCCCAACGATATATACATCCTAATTCTGGAACCTGGAAGTGTTACCTTATTGGGAAAAAGGGTATTTGTAATTGTGACTTAGGATCTTGAAATGGGGAGAGTGTCTTGAATTATTTGGTGAGCCCTACATGTAAATTAACACGAGTCATAAGCGAGAGGCAGAGGAGAAAATAACATAGACTACATGGTGCAAACAAGAGAAGTTTATTTCTCACAGTTTTGGAAGGGGAAGTCTAAAATCAAGGTGCAGGCAAAATAGGTTTTATTCTGAGGACTGTCCTCTTGCTAGGTTGGGGGAAGCTGGGATGGAGCTCTTTGGCATTTTTTCTTTTCTTCGTTTCTTTTTCTTTCTTTTTTTTTGAGACAAGAGTTTTTTCTTTTTTTTAATTTGGATGGGTACCATCGAAGAGACAGAGTTTTGCTCTTGTTGCCCAGGCTGGAGTGCAGTGTGATCTTGGCTCACTGCAACTTCCGCCTTCTGAGTTCAAGTGATTCTCCTGCCGCAGCATCCCGAGCAGTTGGTATTACAGGTACTCACTACCACACCTGGCTCATTTTTATATTTTTTAGTAGAGACAGGGTTTCATCATGTTGGCCAGGCTGGCCTTGAATTCCTGACCTCAGGCAGCCCAACTGCCTCGGCCTCCTAAAGGCATTTTTTCTTATGGAGCATTAATCCCATTATGCGGGCTCCACTATCAGAACATCATCTAACCCTAATTATCTCCCAAAGGCCCCATTTCCAAATATAATCACAATGGGGGTTAGGGCTCCAACACATGAATTTTAGGGGACACGATTCAGTCCATAGCAACAATGCACAGAAGACAGGCAATATGAAGTGAGAACAGAGATATTTCAAGATATTAGTTAGACTTCAACATTGCAGCGATGCAGTGACAAGCCCAGAAAATCTCGGAGCCACCGAAACTGGAATAAGCAAGGAAGGATCCTCTCCTGGCCTTCAGGACTTTGAGAGAGTAAACTTTTGTTTTAAGCCACCACCTCTGTGGTAATATGTACGAAATCCACAGGAAACTAACAGAAGAATCATAGTGATTCCAAAGAGCAATTGAGAAGATCTAGCTGGACACTCATCTTTTGTCCTCCATCCTGCTTCCACCCATTCCCTAACTGGAACCCTTGAAATGGGAATCAGATCATGCCACGTTCTGCTAAAACCTTCTGTTAGTTCCTCATTACAGTTAAAAAAACACCCAGCCAAAAGCCACATACGGCATTGCCACTGTAGCAGCTGTGTTAATCACAGCCCAGGCAGGAGGGAGAATGCAGTCCAGAGAACATGTAAGCAAACTGAAGGATATTCATACAGTGAGACTCTACACAGCAAGGCGAGGGAGGGGACGAACTAAGGTCAAACATGGCCGCACAAATGTGCACTGAGAAGTAAAACCCCATGTGTTTGTTTTTTTTAACTTAAATTTTTATTTTTATTATTATTTTTAAAGACGGGGTTTCACCATATTGATGATGCTGATCTCGAATTTCTGACCGCAGGTGATCCGCCTGCTTCAGCCTCCCAAAGTGTTGGGATTACAGGAGTGAGCCACCGCATCTGGCAATCCCATGTGTTTCATGGATAGGCAAAGCTTTTCTGTGAAATTAGGATGGCAGCTACAAGGGACATGGGTTTCTGGGAGCTAGAGATGTTCTGTTCTTTGCTATCATACTGGGTTACCCGAGGTGCTCCCTGCATTTATCTCTACATATCATAAGCCTCCACCAAAAAGTTAAAAAGTTCACAGAGACAGAAAGTAGATTAGCGGTTGTCAGGGGCTGGTTGGAGGAGAACTGTGGAGTGAGTGCTAATGGTTACTGAGGGTTCCTTTTGAAGTAATGAAAATGACTTGGAAATAGATAGAGGTAGTGCTTGAACAATATTGTGAATGTATGAAATACCACCGAATGTACACTTTAAACTGGCTAAATTATAAATTAGATGTGTGAATTTTTTTTTTGAGACAGAATCTTGCTGTCTCCAGGCTGGAGTGCAGTGGTACAATCTTGGCTCACTGCAACCTCTGCCTCCTGGGTTCACACAGGAGGCTCACTTCTGCCTCAGCCTCCCAAGTAGCTGGGACCACAGGTGTGTGCCACCATGCCTGGCTAATTTTTGTATTTTTAGTAGAGATGGGGTTTCATCATGTTGGCCAGGATGGTTTCGATCTCTTTTTTTTTTTTTGAGACGGAGTTTCGCTCTTGTTACCCAGGCTGGAGCGCAATGGCGCGACCTTGGCTCACTGCAACCTCCGCCTCCTGGGTTCAGGCAATTCTCCTGCCTCAGCCTCCTGAGTAGCTGGGATTACAGGCACGCACCACCGTGCCCAGCTAATTTTTTGTATTTTTTTTTTTAATAGAGATGGGGTTTCACCATGTTGACCAGGATGGTCTCGATCTCTTGGCCTCGTGATCCACCCGCCTCGGCCTCCCAAAGTGCTGGGATTACAGGCTTGAGCCACCGCGCCCGGCCGGTTTCGATCTCTTGACCTTGTGATCTGCCCACCTTGGCCTCCCAAAGTGCTGGGATTACAGGCGTGAGTCACTGCACCCATCTGTGAATTTTATTTTATTGTATTTTTTTGTTTTTTTGAGACGGAGTCTCTGTATGTCCTCAGGCTGGAGTGCAGTGGCGCAAGGCGCAATCTCAGCTCACTACAGTCTCCGACTTCTTGATTCAAGGGATTCTCCTGCCTCAGCCTTCCAAGTAGCTGGGATTACAGGCACACACCACCACACCCAGCTAATTTCTGTATTTTTTTTTTTTTTTGAGATGGAGTTTCGCTTTTGTTACCCAGGCTGGAGTGCAATGGCGCGATCTCGGCTCATTGCAACCTCCGCCTCCTGGGTTCAGGCAATTCTCCTGCCTCAACCTCCTGAGTAGCTGGGATTACAGGCAGGCACCACCATGCCCAGCTGATTTTTTTGTATTTTTAGTAGAGATGGGGTTTCACCATGTTGACCAGGATGGTCTTGATCTCTTGACCTCATGATCCACCCACCTCGGCCTCCCAAAGTGCTGGAATTACAGGCGTGAGCCACCGTGCCTGGCTAATTTCTGTATTTTTAGTAGAGACAGCATTTCACCATGTTGGCCAGGATGGTCTCAATCTCCTAATCTCATGATTTGCCTACTTTGGCCTCCCAAAGTGCTGGTAATACAGGTGTGCGCCACCGCTCCTGGCCTATTTTTTTTTTTTTAACATTTTAAAAACTATAATAATGGAGACAGGGCTGGGCATAGTGGCTTACGCCCATAATCCTGGCACTTTGGGAGGCGGAGGTAGGTGGATCACCTGAGGTCAGGAGTTTGAGAACAGCCTGGAGAACATAGTGAAACCCCACCTCTACTAAAGATACAAAAAATTAGCCGGGCATGGTGGTGGATGTCATTAATCCCAGTTGCTTGGGGAGGCCGAGGCAGGAGAATCTCTTGAAGCCAGGAGGCGGAGGTTGCAGTGAGCTGAGATTTTACCATTGCACACCAGCCTGGGCAACAAGAGCAAAACTCTGTCTGAAAAAGAAAAAAAAGGCCAGGTGCAGTGGCTCATGCCTGTAATCCCACTGTAATCCCAGCACTTTGGGAGATCGAGGCAGGCAGATCACCTGAGGTCAGGAGTTCAAGACCAGTTTGGTCAACATGGTGAAACCCCATCTCTACTAAAAATACAAAAGTTAGCCCAGTGTGGTGGTGGGCACCTGAATCCCAGCTACTCAGGAGGCTGAAGCAGGAGAATCAGTTGAAACCGGGAGGTGGAGGTTGCAGTGAGCCCAGATTGTGCCATTGAACTCCAGCCTGGGTGACAGGGGCAAGACTCCATCTCAAAAAAAAAAAGAAAAAGAAAAAGAAATTTGAGTGATGTAGCCATAAAGCGTCCTCAGAAAGTGGCTTTGGGGTGACACCTGTGGATGGGAAGGAGAACACACACAGGTGTGGGGTTTGGGGAAGAAAGAGGGTGAGGGTGGCTATCTTCAGGTAGGCACACAACTGGGCAGTAGGCAGTCCTCAACTGGCCTGGGTGTAGTCTGAGTGACCACTGCACATTACTACACCTATCTTTTTTTTTTTTTGAGATGGAGTTTCGCTGTTGTTACCCAGACTGGAGTGCAATGGCACGATCTTGGCTCACTACAACCTCTGCCTCCCAGGTTCAAGCAATTCCTCTGGCTCAGCCTCCCAACTCTCGCCACCACGAATAGCTAATTTTTTTTTTTTGAGACGGAGTTTCACTCTTGTTACCCAGGCTGGAGTACAATGTCACGATCTCGGCTCACTACAACCTCCGCCTCTTGGGTTCAGGCAATTCTCCTGCCTCAGCCTTCTGAGTAGCTGTGATTACAGGCACGCGCCACCGTGCCCAGCTAATTTTTTGTATTTTTAGTAGAGACGGGGTTTCACCATGTTGACCAGGATGGTCTCGATCTCTTGACCTCGTGATCCACCCACTTCGGCCTCCCAAAGTGCTGGGATTACAGGCGTGAGCCACCGCACCCGGCCTAATTTTTATATTTTAGTAGAGATGGGGTTTCACTATGTTGCCCAGGATGGTCTTGATCTCTTGACCTCCTGATTCACCTGCCTTGGCCTCCTAAAGTGCTGGGATTATAGGCATGAGCCACCATGCCTGGCTCTTTTAATCTTCTGGCCCTGGTACCCTTGTCTGCTCTAGAGACCAGGGCAGGTTTGGGTTACTCTCCAGTGTTTGGGGGACCAGTAAAGGATAGGGCTGTGGAAAGTGCTCACCAAGTATTCTTTTTTTTTTTTTTTTTGAGACAGAGTTTTGCTCTTGCTGCCCAGGCTGGAGTGCAGTGGTGCCATCTCGGCTCACTGCAACCACTGAATCCCAGGTTCAGGCGATTCTCCTGTCTCAGCTTCCCAAGAAGTTGGGATTACAGGCACATGCAACCAGGCCCCACCAATTTTCATATTTTTAGTAGAGACCGGGTTTCATCATATTGGTCAGGCTGGTCTCGAACTCCTAACCTCAGATGATCCGCCTGCCTCGGCTTCCCAAAGTGCTGGAATTAACAGGCGTGAGCCACCGTGCCCAGCCACCCCAATGATTCCTAAATGACGCCCACACTTTGCCCCGTGCATGCCAGCTTCAGCTTTTTTTTTTTTTTTTTTTTTTTTTTTAACGAGACAGGGTCTCGCTTTGCCGCCCCAGACAGGAGTGCAGAGGCGCGATCATAGCTGACTGCAGTCAACCCCTGGGCCTCGATCTTCCCGCGTCAGCCTCTGCCACCAACTTTCCCTATTATCAGAGGAAGGAAGCGAGGGTCGGGGCTAGGGCCTAGTCAGGGTGGTGGGCTGGAGGGGGCGGGCTGGCTCGCGAGGCGTGGCGCCAGAAGGGGCAGGCTGGGCGTGGAGGCGGTGACTGTGCCGCGGAGGGGGCGGGCCCGGATTTGGGGGGCAGCGCGCCAGGGCTGGAACAAAGGCAGGGGCGGGGACAAAGCCCCGCGGCCCCCAGTCCCCGTCCGGAACAAAGGCCACACCCGGCCCAGCGGCCGACTTGCCCGTGCTCCCACCACGTGCGGGCACCTGGGAGCTGGGCCTGGGGAGGCTGTGACCCGTGACCCTCACGCCCCGCCCGGCTCGCCACCTTTACCTGTGTGCACTTCGAGAGTGGCGAGTGGGTTTCATGGTTGTTCGCGCCAGTCCTCGCGGCCTCCAAACATCCTCCAGAAGCTGCCACCTACCCCCCACCCCGCCGTTGTCACCTGGCCCGGAGACCTCCGGACACCAGGGACCCTGCACTGGGGGCTGAAGCCCATCCCCCGGGACCAGCCTCATGGTTTTCAACGCGCTGATAGTCCCCAGGCGGGTCTGCCTCTACCTACAGACCCTGCTTCTCCCATTAGGCAGGATCCCTCCCCTCCAGATCCTGCGTCCCTCAGACAGGATTCTCCCCACAAAGGCCTGCTTCCTTCCCTCCTTGGGACTCCCCACTGTTGAGGTTCAGTTTTCCCACCTGGAAAAGGGTCAAAGTCAGGGTAGCTGCTGACTAAAACAAGCAGAAGGGACTCCTGGGGGGGCTGGATGGGATTTCACACTCCTTGCTCTGTAGCCTCTTGTGATTTACATTTTTTGGGGCGGGGGGACCGGGCGTAGTGGCTCACACCTGTAATTTCAGCACTTTGGGAGGCCGAAGCGAGTGGATCACCTGAGATCGGAAGTTCGACAGTAGCCTGGCCAACATGGTGAAGCCCTGTCTCTACTAAAAATGCAAAAATTAGCCGGGCGTGGTAGTGAGCGCCTGTAATCCCAGCTATTCGGAAGGCTGAGGCAGGGGAATTGCTTGGACCCGGGAGGCGGAGGTTGCAGTGAGCCGAGATCGCGCCATTGCACTCCAGCCTGGGCGACACAGCAAAACAAAAACATTTTTCTCGATCTGTTGTCCAGGCTGGCGTGCAGTGGCACAGTCCCAGCTCACTGCGCCTCGGCGTCCTGGGCTAAATGGAGCCTCCCTACTCGCCTCCCAAAGTGGTGGGATTACAGGGATGAGCCATGGCGCCCGGCCGTGATCTACATTTGATTTGTGAGTTTCTGTGTTTCTCACGACTATTATTTTTTCTTTTTCTTTTTTTTTCCCCTTCACCTCCTCCCCACTCTCTGTGTTTCTCAAGTTTAATCATAACGTGGCTAGATTCCAAAAGTCAGCCTCTGCGCTCACCCAGGAGCTGCCTCCCTCCTAGTAGGATGGAGACTCTCCTCCCCTCTCCCCTGGGCACAGCCCTTCACTCGATCCTGGCCCCGCCCACCTCCCCATCGGCCCTGCCCCCTATCCCGAACTCTTAGTGACGCCGAGGCTGGAGAGACTCTAAGCGGGACGAAGAGACGCTGGTTGAGGGGTTGGTACGAACTGCCCACGCGCTTGGGCGCTCAATGGCCTCCTTCAGTGTGGTCTGGAGGCGGCGCTGAGACGGGACTCACACTCTATAAAGGTGCGCACGCCCCGCTGGCGGATTACATTGCGGCAGTGACGTCACGTATGCCCCGCCCCGCTACCATCAGAGCCCCACCGAGGTAGGGCTGGCGGTGGTGGAGGGAACCGGGGTGGGCGCTTGCGTACTGGGGGCCTTTCCCCGCACCGACCGTCCTGGGCCCCGCCCCCGGGCGTGCGGCGCCCCTTGCGCGTGCGCGGCGTCGTCGGCGCCAGTTATTTCTGTCCCGCCCCTCAGTCGCGGCTCTTTCTGCGAGCAGCGCGCGGGCGAGCGGGTGTGCTTGTGGCGCGTGGTGAGGATTTCGGCGGCGGCTGGAGAAGCGCGGGCGGCGCCTTCGTAAAGCGAGCAAGCGGCAGCTGGCCGTGTCGCAAACAGCGTCCTGCGCGCGGTGGGCAGCAGCCCAGGAGGCGCGTGGCGGCGATCGGCCTCGCGGCGGCGGCGGCGGCAGCGGCCCAGCAGTTGGCGGCGAGCGCCTCTGCGCCTGCGCGGCGGGCCCCGCGCCCCTCCTCCCCCCTGGGCGCCCCCGGCGGCGTGTGAATGGCGGCCTCGGCGGCGGCGGCCTCGGCAGCAGCGGCCTCGGCCGCCTCTGGCAGCCCCGGCCCGGGTGAGGGCTCCGCTGGCGGCGAAAAGCGCAGCACCGCCTCTTCGGCCGCAGGCTCGGCGTCGGCCTCGGCCGCGGCGTCGTCGCCCGCGGGGGGCGGCGCCGAGGCGCTGGAGCTGTTGGAGCACTGCGGCGTGTGCAGAGAGCGCCTGCGACCCGAGAGGGAGCCCCGCCTGCTGCCTTGTTTGCACTCGGCCTGTAGTGCCTGCCTAGGCCCCGCGGCGCCCGCTTCCGCCAACAGTTCGGGGGACGGCGGGGCGGCGGGAGACGGCGCAGGTAAGTACGAAGTGGTCAGGGCTCCGGCCACCCCTCCCCCACTCTCTGCCTTTGATTCCGCCTGGGTGCAGAGATGAGGATGCCACCTGGGCTAGAGGATGGGGGCTCGGACAGGGCACGGGGAGTACTTCCTGGGTTCTGCATAGCAACGTGGGTCTGGGCCGGCCGCTGAGAATGGGACATTTGACTTAAGTTGGAGAAAAAAGGCTCGGGGAGGGGAGGGGCTGGCTCGCTGCGGGATAATGGTCGGGTGGGGGGGCGGCCGGCAGGGGGATGTGGCCGGCCATATCCTGGGTGGGAACTTGTAACAGTTTCCCACATCCCTGTCTCTCGAAGTGGTGGACTGTCCCGTATGCAAGCAACAATGCTTCTCCAAAGACATCGTGGAGAATTATTTCATGCGTGACAGTGGCAGCAAGACTGCCACCGACGCCCAGGATGCGAACCAGGTGCGTCCTACCTCAGCATCCACAAAGAGGTCTCTGCTTATGGGGAGGGGACATGTGGCCAGGAGGAGCTTTGCACCAGCTCCAGGCTTGTTAACTCCCCTTTCCCAAGGCTCTGGGTGGGCTGCCTAGGCTGGGTCCAGGGACCAATCTTGATCTCGGGTTGTATTTTCTGGAATGTAAATGTGGACCTATCAGGTTGTCTTGCTTTCTCTTATCTTGTCTTTATCTGGCAGTGCTGCACTAGCTGTGAGGATAATGCCCCAGCCACCAGCTACTGTGTGGAGTGCTCGGAGCCTCTGTGTGAGACCTGTGTAGAGGCACACCAGCGGGTGAAGTACACCAAGGATCACACTGTGCGCTCTACTGGTACATGAGGCTGAGGGGGCTATTGAAGTTGCTCTCCAGTGTGTCCTCAGCTGCTTTCCTAATGTTGGTTGCATCTGGTGGATGGGTTCTAGAGTTCTCTAGGGGGTGCCACTTGAAGGGCCTGAGGGCAGAACTCCAAAAGCAGGAAAACTGGGGTTGTGGTGTGTAGTCTTCTGGGTGTAGGTGGGAGGGAACAAGAACGGGAGACAGGGGAGACCTTACTGTGCTGCAGGAGGGTATAAAGGGTTTAAGGTTACTTATCAGGGACTTCTCAGTCTTGGTGGTGAAGGGCCCAGCATGTGCAAACAGGGAAAGGCATGGTGTGAAGGGCTTACTGGGTTAGTGGTTCGCTGGCACACATGTGGTACAAGACACTGCTAGGGAAAGTGAGGCTTTGTGGATCCATGGAGTATAAGTGATGATGATTGCTGGAAGTGTTTTAGGTTTGATTTGTCAGCGACTTACCCAGAGTTTGGTTTGGCATTTCCAGCTTTTTGTAGACATACACTAGCTTTGGTTTGGAAAGGAAATTGAGAGATTTTTGAGTCTAGCCCAGTTTTTGGCCTAGATTCCTTCCATGAGTGGCCTTTTGCTAGCCATACTGTGATTCTTGCCATCCCAGAGGATGGCATTGGTGGAAGATGGTGGCTGTGGGGCTTGAGGAACCAGGAGGGATAGGTAGGGGCTGCAGGGTGTCCTAGATTTCAGATGTTCCAGGCAAGGGTTAGGGTGCAGGAGTGGGTGGCATTGGGGAAGTCTCTTTCCCAGCTTTCGGAGGTTACTAATGTGTTGGTCTTTGAGTGGGATTATTCTGAGCTCCAAGATTCTGCTCAAGAGGGGTGTGTGACCACCGTTCTGAGGGTCCTGGTTTGACATTTCATCTTCCAGCACGAGAGGCTCTGCAAGGTTTTCTCTGGGCCCTTGGATTGTAAGAGATCCTGGTGTGGTCGGGCGTGGTGGCTCACGCCTGTAATCCCAGCACTTTGGGGAGGCCGAGGCAGGCGGATCGTGAGGTCAAGAGATCGAGACCATTCTGGCCAACATGATGAAACCCTGTCTCTACTAAAAACTGCAAAAATTTGCTGGGCTTGGTGGTGCGCGCTTGTAGTCCCAGCTACTCGGGACGCTAAGGCAGGAGAATTACTTGAACCCAGGAGGTGGAGGTTGCGGTGAGCCCAGATTGTGCCATTGCACTACAGCCTGGCGCCTGGTGACAGAGCAAGAATATGTCTCAAAAAGAGAGACCCTGGTGTTCTTTTGTCAGGGAAGAGGGAGGAGGTTAACAATGAAAAGAGAAGAAAAAAAGTCCAGGGTGGTTTATAGGCAGAATTCTGAGTATGTCTACTTGGGAGAAGTTTTCAGTAAAGGGAACTGTGAGGAAGGTGGGCAGCCCTCTTTTTCCAGAGGTTGTTACTTGTACATTGATGTCACCTTCAGAAGCTAGAAGAAAGAGATGTAATTTTCAGCTATGTTGGGGCAGAGAATTCTGGGAGCAAGGAGTTGGGCTTGCAGGCCTGTTTTCTTTCCTGGCCACACCCTCTACATCTTCCCAGTAGATGGCCCAGTGTCACAGAACAGGCAGGAAGTGAGTCCCAAGCTCAGTCTGCTTCCTGAGTTGGGGGTGGTGAAGGGCAAGGTCCAGCCTTAACTGTTCTCACTCCCCAGGGCCAGCCAAGTCTCGGGATGGTGAACGTACCGTCTATTGCAACGTACACAAGCATGAACCCCTTGTGCTTTTTTGTGAGAGCTGTGATACTCTGACCTGCCGAGACTGCCAGCTCAATGCCCACAAGGACCACCAGTGAGTCCCAAGGCATAGAGGGTGGGTGGGTGCCACCCATTCCCTAGCTCAGTGTTCAGGAACACATCTGTCTGATCTCAGGTACCAGTTCTTAGAGGATGCAGTGAGGAACCAGCGTAAGCTCCTGGCCTCACTGGTGAAGCGCCTTGGGGACAAACATGCAACATTGCAGAAGAGCACCAAGGAGGTTCGCAGCTCGTAAGTGTGGGTTCTGGGGCTGCGCGGATGGCCTGGGCAGCAAGACTTTTCCTAGCCTGACCTGCTCTGTTCCCTAGGATCCGCCAGGTGTCTGACGTACAGAAGCGTGTGCAAGTGGACGTCAAGATGGCCATCCTGCAGATCATGAAGGAGTTGAATAAACGGGGCCGTGTGCTGGTCAACGATGCCCAGGTAAGCCTTGTCCCTGAGCCCCTTCTGTTGATGCATGATGCTCTCCAGGGTGAGGAGCCCTCCCTGTGCTGTCTGCCTTCTCTGCTTACCTCATACACTTTTCCATCTGCAGAAGGTGACTGAGGGGCAGCAGGAGCGCCTGGAACGGCAGCACTGGACCATGACCAAGATCCAGAAGCACCAGGAGCACATCCTGCGCTTTGCTTCTTGGGCTCTGGAGAGTGACAACAACACAGCCCTCCTGCTTTCTAAGAAGTTGGTGGGTACTGGTGGGCTCCTGGCCGGTGGGTTCCAGTCAGGTGGCTCCCAATACCTCACATCCCTGTTTGTTGTTGGTGTGTTCATTCTTCTCTGCCTTTCATTCCCAACCAGATCTACTTCCAGCTCCACCGGGCCCTCAAGATGATTGTGGATCCTGTGGAGCCACATGGCGAGATGAAGTTTCAGTGGGACCTCAATGCCTGGACCAAGAGTGCCGAGGCCTTCGGTGGGTCCCAGCTCTACCTTGCTCTACCTTGTTCATACCCCACGTGCTGCACCTACTTACGTTTCTCTCTTTGTGCAGGCAAGATTGTGGCAGAGCGTCCTGGCACTAACTCGACAGGCCCTGCACCCATGGCTCCTCCAAGAGCCCCAGGGCCACTGAGCAAGCAGGGCTCTGGCAGCAGCCAGGTGAACAGGAGAGAGGACCCAGGGAGGGGTGGGCAGGGAATGGGGTCCAATAGGGTAGTAGGGTTCCTGTTCCACTGAGGCAGAGGGCTCTGCTTTGTTCACAGCCTATGGAGGTGCAGGAAGGCTATGGCTTTGGGTCAGGTGAGTGGGTCTGCCTGGTGGCTGGGGAAGGGCCTCGGTGCTGTTTCTACCTCAACCTGCCAGTCTTTCTCTATTTTTCTAAGCAGATGATCCCTACTCAAGTGCAGAGCCCCATGTATCAGGTGTGAAACGGTGAGCATGGCAGTTCCCCTGGGGTGGAGAATGAATGGATGGAGGTGGATGGAGGGTGAGGGTGTGCTTATGCCAGGTTTCTGCACCTGTAGGTCCCGCTCAGGTGAGGGCGAGGTGAGCGGCCTTATGCGCAAGGTCCCACGAGTGAGCCTTGAACGCCTGGACCTGGACCTCACTGCTGACAGCCAGCCACCCGTCTTCAAGGTCTTCCCAGGCAGTACCACTGAGGACTACAACCTTATTGTTATTGAACGTGGCGCTGCTGCTGCAGCTGCCGGCCAGCCAGGGACTGTGCCTGCAGGAACCCCTGGGGCCCCACCCCTGGCTGGCCTGGCCATTGTCAAGGTATGCCTGTCCCAAAGAACTGTACCTGTGGAATGAAGCCTAATAGTCCAGGTCTGGACACCATTAAACACCCCGTATCACCACCTTGCAGGAGGAGGAGACAGAGGCTGCCATTGGAGCCCCTCCTGCTGCCACTGAGGGCCCTGAGACCAAACCTGTGCTTATGGCTCTTCCGGAGGGTCCTGGTACCGAGGGTCCTCGCCTGGCCTCACCCAGTGGCAGCACCAGCTCAGGGCTGGAGGTGGTGGCTCCTGAAGGTACCTCAGCTCCAGGTGGTGGTCCGGGAACCCTGGATGACAGTGCCACCATTTGCCGTGTCTGCCAGAAGGCAGGTGATCTGGTCATGTGCAACCAGTGTGAGTTTTGTTTCCACCTGGACTGCCACCTGCCTGCCTTGCAGGATGTGCCAGGGTGAGTGTGAGGCTGGCAGGGCTCTAGTCTGGTGTGGGCTCTCTGGACAGGATCATGTGCGGACCCTTACTCTCTCAACCCTAGGGAGGAGTGGAGCTGCTCACTCTGCCATGTTCTCCCTGACCTGAAGGAGGAGGATGGCAGCCTCAGCCTGGATGGTGCAGACAGCACTGGCGTGGTGGCCAAGCTCTCGCCAGTCAACCAGCGGGTGAGGGCTGGGGTTACTTAGGTGGGGTTGACCAGAAAGGCTTTATAGGTGCTGCCCAGAGCTGTTACATCCCTTATACCATCTGTAGAAATGTGAGCGTGTACTGCTGGCCCTGTTCTGTCATGAGCCCTGCCGCCCCCTGCATCAGCTGGCTACCGACTCCACCTTCTCCCTGGTGAGTCCCTAGAAATGGAGAGGGGAAGGGGGTGGTGCCTGGCAGGTCTCACCCTCAACCTGTGCATGTATGTGTGATCTCTGCCTGCAGGACCAGCCTGGTGGCACCCTGGATCTGACCCTGATCCGTGCCCGTCTCCAGGAGAAGTTGTCACCTCCCTATAGCTCCCCACAGGAGTTTGCGCAGGATGTGGGCCGCATGTTCAAGCAATTCAACAAGTTAACTGAGGTGAGCCAGTGGAATGGAGGGGCTGTGGGCAGGGGGAGATGTGAAGGAAAGAACTAGGACCCGTTCATCCAGTACATTCCTGCTTGGCCTAGGACAAGGCAGACGTGCAGTCCATCATCGGCCTGCAGCGCTTCTTCGAGACGCGCATGAACGAGGCCTTCGGCGACACCAAGTTCTCTGCTGTGCTGGTGGAGCCCCCGCCGATGAGCCTGCCTGGTGCTGGCCTGAGTTCCCAGGAGCTGTCTGGTGGCCCTGGTGATGGCCCGTGAGGCTGCAGCCCCCATTGCCAGCCCAGCCTGGCTCTCTTCTGTCCTGTCACCCCACTCCCACTCCCCTGGTGGCCTGACTCCCACTCCTTGGTGGCCCCATCCCCGAGTTCCTCACGATAATGGTTTTTACTTCTGTGGATTTAATAAAAACTTCACCAGTTCCTCAGGCCTTGGCTGGTTGGGGGGCTGTGGTCCTGGGGCCTGGTTTATTGACTGTATCTACTAGTCAGCTTTATCAAGCACTGGTGGCCCTGGTGGGGGTGGTCTTGTCCTCAGCCTACCTGAACCCCCATCTGTATGGATGCCTAGGGAGTGGGGAAGAGTGCTTCCTGGCCCTTTCTGGCTGTGGGGAGGGTCACACAGCAAAGGTACACACTAGAGGCTTGTTGGGTACTCTGTGGGATACCAGCTAGGTGTGGGCTGACCTGCAGCCCTGTGTAGACTCAGCCTCAGGTGTAGCACGGCCACTCTACTGAGTGGTTGTTAAGCTTTGGTGCCATAGTTTCTCATCCTTGGATGGTACCATAGTGAACTGACACTTTCCAAATGTGGTTTTGTTCCTGTCCCCCTTTGCTAAGGCCGCTTAACATCATTCCTGATCGAGCTATAGTTGAGCCCTGTGAATCCCAAGGCTGCCCCCTTGCCTCTGTTGGTTGGTTTGGACTGTCCTCACATCACTGGACCAAAATAGTTTTGGGCACTACAGCCTGGAAGATGGGAGGCCTGGACTCTAGAGATCCTCTCAGGCTGTTTGGGGTGTCTACTATCTTGGGAGAGGTGACAGCAGGACCCACAGCTCACCTTAAGCTCTGAACCCCTGAAAATCTCAGGTGGACTTTGCTTGTCCACCCCTGCCCCAAACCTCAATCCCTTAGCCTTGTGCCAAGTGCTCTTTAGTGATAACTGCCCTCCCAGGGATCCCAGCCAAAAGTCACATGGGCTTAGAGACTAGTGTCCAATCTCCTTTATTACAGAGGAGTTCTGGTAAAAGATCCTGGGCATCCTGGTCCTCTTGGGAGTGGCAGGGGGAATTCAGTCTCGCCTCAGGTTCTTAAGCCGCTCCTCCAGGTCTGCATCAGCATCAGCTAGAGCTGAGGCTGTGGCCTCTGCTTTTTTCCCACCAGCAGCCACACTGAGGGAGCCCCCAGTTGAGGGAAGGTCTGCAGAGAAAGTGGAGGTTAGAGCAGGGGGATTCAGGCTGAGTGGAGTGGAGGGGAGTAATGCAGGGAGAGGGAGGGCTTGGGGCTGTGGCTGGGCACTGGGTGGGAAATGGGGCCCAGGATTTAGAGCACTCACTTGACAGCTCATCTGTCAGGCTAAGTCCCAGCTCATCCAGGACCTGGGACACAACAGCATCACTAGGGAAGAGATGTAACTCAATGAGGGCTAAGCAATATTCCACGAGGGCCAGACAAACATCTCTACCCTTCCAGTTTCTCCATACCTCTCCTCTTCGTCTTCCTCATCACCCATGGCATCATCGATGGCATCATTCATCATCTCCTCCTTCATATCCATGATCTCTGCCTGCCGCTCAAACTCCATCATGATCTTCTGGATCTGGGGCAATTTCAGCTGCAAGTGGGAGGAGTGTGAGTGTGGTCCGTACGGGTCAGTGGGAGTGGGCAGGGGAATTGGGAAAAGCGCACCTGTCTGTTCATGGTGCCCATGGCCTTGGTGACACCCTTCATGGCTTGTGCCATCGAGTTGTTGGACTTGAGTGTCTGGATCTTGAGGGACACAGCCTGGATGTTGGCCCGCATCAATACAAACTTGCGCACGTAGCGCCGGGTGCGCACCAAGTCTTTCGCCATGATGCGAACGGCATCCTGCAGAGCAGACGAGGGTGTGAAGGGCACAGGAATGGGATTATACTGTGCTTCTTGACACCCCATTAGTTGGTGGTTGCTTCCCCCCATTTGCAATTCCACCATTCTCACTGAAGTCTCCAGACTTGTGGCTAACCCAAAGGTTACTGGTCCCCTCCCTCCTGACCTAACTCTGCCTCGGGTCACCAACTTCCTGGACTCTTTTGTAAGGCCCTTCTCACTTCTCTTGATCTGTAAATGGTAAAAGAAAGGCCCCAGGCTCACTCCTCAGGGGTCCTTTTGCCTCCATGTTTTGAGTCATTCTTTTGACTTAGACAAAGGATCTGCTTCTTCCTCCACCTAATACAAACCCATACCTCAAACTATCCAGAACCACATACAAACCAATCTGAGGCTCAGCTTTTGATTTCCTCTCCAAACATATTGCTTGCCCATCCCAGTAAATGGTATTTTCTCAAACTCCTCACCCATCAAAGGCTCTGTTCCTCCTTCATGCTCTCCCTACTGGTTCTGGCTATTTCTTACCAGCCTCTTGGCCATAGTTCATCATCCTCTTTTTTTCTGAGATGGAGTCTTGCTCTGTTGCCTAGGCTGGAGTGCAGTGGCACAATGTTGGCTCACTGCGACCTCTTGCCTCCCGGGTTCAAGCGATTCTCCTGCCTCAGCCTCTCGAGTAGCTGGGATTACAGGCATGCACTACCACGCCTGGCTAATTTTTGGTAGAGCAGGGTATCACCACGTTGGCAAGGCTGGTCTCGAACCCCTGACCTCAGGTGGTCCACCCACTTCAGCCTCCCAAAATGCTCGGATTACATGCATGAGCTGCTGCACACAGCTAGATTATCGTTAATAGTTACTAACCCTTTTTTTTTTCTTTAATTGAGACAGAATCTTGCTCTGTCACCCAGGCTAGCGTGCAGTGGTGCGATCTTGGCTTACTGGAACCTCTGCCTGCCCGGTTCAAGCAATTATCCTGCCTCAGCCTTTCAAGTAGCTGGGATTACAGGCATGAGCCACCACGCCCAGCTACTTTTTATATTTTCAGTAGAGATGGGTTTCACCACGTTGGCCGGGCTGTTCTCGAACTTCTGACGTCAGGTGATCAGCCCACTTCAGCCTCCCAAAGTGCTGGGAGCCACTGCACCCACAACCTTAATCCCTAACCTTTCAACTCAGCTCCCACTGTGGCCCACAATTCTGAATTGTCTGGCCCATGCCCAACTCTTGAAGCTCACCTGTCATCTCCCATTTTGCCGTCTGTCTGCCTGACACATTCCCTTCCCAGATCTGTAGGCTCACTCTCATCACTCAAGCCTTAGTTCTCATACCAATTCCTTGTAGGCAGCCTTCCAGACCTCCAAACTAGGGTGGCCCTGCTGACCTTTCACTGCACTCGTTTTGCTGAAAGCACCTGTGTTTGGGTGTCTGGTCTGTTTTGTTCACTGTTGTTACAGCCGTGCCTGACTGACAGCAACTTGCCCCTGACCACCCACACTCACCATCTGGCCTTGCTTGGCCATCTTCTTAATGTCTGCAATGATTTTCTTCTCCTGGGTCTCTAGCTTCTGTCGCTCACGGTCCAGCTCCCGCATGGCACGGTTTAGGGCCCTCTGGTTCTGCCGCAGTAACTCCTCTGGTGTCTTCCGGCGCCCGAACAACAGGTCCATGGTGGCAGGAGCCCACTGGCAGGCCTGAGACAGATGTGAGGCCCACTTGTAGGGCAAGGGGCCGGGAAGGAGGGCAAGAAGCAGAAGAGGGTCACGGGAACTTTGCCAAATGGGAAGGGGCTAATGGAGACTGGAGGCACGAATAAGGGGCCAAAAGGGAGCAGCTGAGAACACTGGGACTGTCCCGGGGACACATAAAGGGGGACAGGTAGAGCTGAAAATTATCCATCATGTGCTGACCCAAGACCCTCCATCACCATGCTCCCACAGAAGTTAAGGCTTGCAAGTTCAGCTTCCCTCTCTAGCCCCATGGGTGAGGCCCTGGAGTCGCTGATAGACTGAGCAGAGGGCGACGCCAGTCGGCGCACTGGTGTTTTTGGGACCCCGAGGACAGGGCAATTGTGGGGGCTCTGATAGAGGACAGGATAGGCGAGACCCTAAGTACCAAGAACAGGTGAATGTGGGGCTGTGAAGCTTCGGACAAGGCATTGGGATGTGAATGACCCTGAATGTTGAGGGAGACGGCTGGGGGCGCTGGGGCATCCAGCACACCGAGGATGGGATGATGGAAGCTGGGTCGCAGTATACACCGAGGACGGAGAGTCAGTGGGCCCGGCACCGAGGCAAGGTGGTGGTAGAAACCTCGATGATGAAGACAGGGTCCCAGGGAGAAGGGAGGCACCAGACACCCGGGCGAGTAGAAGGCCTCGTACGCTGCCGCCCGCACGCCCGCCCGGGATTCACGGTGCAACAGGGGCCACTCACCGGAGTTGAGACGGGGACCCGCTTCCGCTTCCGGGTCACGCTTCTTTTTCTCGGATCCCCCGCTTACCCCTCAACTAAGGCCCCTCGGTTCTGTCGCCTCCGCCGCCGTTTCCGGATTAAACGACGTGACGTAACACGCCTCGCCCGCACCCGGAAGGCTGGGAGGCTTCCAGAGCGCGCGTGCGCACTCGCCCCGGATAGGGCCAGTGTCCGAGCGCATGCGCAACAGCTCCCGTTCCCTCCGCGCCTCGGAAGGTGTTTTATGTTTGACTCCCGTCCGAGTGACCCAAGCCAGTACCAGGGTGGGCGCTCAGGCGAAGGTGGTGCATCTTTGGCCGATTTCCACCCAGTCTACACCTGAGGACCCAGCTTATCCGTAAGACCCCGACTTCTGCCTGAGGTTTCAGATAGAAGAGCCACAGGAGGCTTCTCCTCCTCGGTGGGCCCACCCATACAAGAAAGGGGCAGAGCTAGAGATGGCTTGCCCTTCCACTGTGCCGGCCTCTTGGCCAGGAAGCCAGAGACCACTGGATCCTGACTACGCTTCTCATCCTAGAGTGGGCTTCATCCCAACCAACCCCAGGCTCAGGCCTGGTAACCCCACCAACTCCAGAGCTGCCCAGGCACTGGGCATTCTGTTGTAGGGTGCTCCAATGCCACCTGTTAATACACGTTCCACCACCCCCCAGCTTTGCAGACCCTAGTGGACCGCAGCTGCCCCCTCCAACCCCATAGAAGTAAGAAGCAGAGGCCATGCAGTAACATTCCCCTTTAATAGCCTGGTGGGACCTCCAGAGGTGGAGGGGTGGGTTGCCTGGGCCCAGCTACCCAGGCCCCTTGCCCACCCACTCCACAGCCCAGAGTGGGGGCTGAACAAACACCCAGCAGGGGGCTAGACAAGCCAATTCATTTCCCATTGCTGAGTGGGTCGGGGGAGGCAACACCGACCTTAATCACATGGTGGTTTAAAAAAAAAAAACAAACTAGGGGCAGGTAGCAGGAAGGG
The DNA here is from genome assembly GCF_049354715.1 of Callithrix jacchus. Taxonomy (NCBI): domain Eukaryota; kingdom Metazoa; phylum Chordata; class Mammalia; order Primates; family Cebidae; genus Callithrix; species Callithrix jacchus. The sequence continues at coordinate 51,192,054 of NC_133523.1, forward strand.
GAGGCAAGGCCAAGGCAGGGAATTCCCCCACCGGCTGCCCCCCAACCCCCTGCCGGTGGCCCCCAATAAATATTTGCAGGGGACGCCACGGCTTGTGGCCGTGGCGGGGGTGGGTGTGCGCCAACCCTATTTCAGGCAGCGCTCGAAGTAGGTGGAGCCGATGTAGCCACCCCGCATGGAACGCTGCACGTTCTGCTCAAACAGCCGCCGGTTGTTCTGCAGGACCTCTGCGGCCTCCTTGTTCAGTGGGTCCTCGGGGTTGGGCTCCTGTGGCCAGTACAGGTGGGGTCAACAGGCCAGAGAGACAGAAGACCGATCTCCCCAAACCCAACCACCTATTCCTACTCACCAAGAAGAGATACTGCAGGCCATAAATTATGGAGTTTACCGTAAGGACTGGCTTCCAGTCCTCTCTGTGGACAGAGAGCATCAGGGTCAGGGCTTGGTGAGTGGGAGATTGCCATAGGCCCCTCTGATATTGGACAGGTCAGATCCAGGGCATAGGAGAGTGAGGATGTGGGAGACTGGGAGGGAGGGTGTGGAGCAGGCCAGGACAGGGAGAAAACCAAGGTCAGGCCATGAGGAAGATGACTGGGAAATGAAGAAACCACAGACAACAAAGGGGTGGGTAGGCACAGAGACTGATGTAGTGCCCAGAAGACCATGAGGGGGGTATGACAGGCAGGGCTGGGGAAGGCAGTAGAGGGCCAGTGCCCTCACCTGAGGATGTTGAGGCAGACGTTGCCCTCGAGGTCAATGTTGGGATGATAGACCATTGTCTCACACTTCACCTTGGGGGGATCATGCGGATAACCCTGGCCCACCTGGTTCCAGGAAAAGAAAAGGGAGATGGATTGGTGCCTGGAAGGGCCTCAGCTGCTGCCTCCTCAGTCCAGGCAGCCATCCCTGCCCACCTGGGACTCACCTTAAAACTGAACACAAACTTCCCACTCTTGTAGAAGCCCTGGGAGGGAAAGGGGGAGAAGAAGATTTTAGGGTTCAATCCTGTGGGGCCTGACAGAACATGTCTCCGTCCTCTCAGTGGGGACACTCTTGATCTGCTTCTGTGAATCCAGCCATATGCACCCTCACCTCATCAGGACAGATGACCAGCTTGAAGTTGAGGAGGTCGTCTGGATCTGAGAAGCTGATATCACACGTCTTGGGCAGGTTCAGCTCGTTTATGTCTGGGTTTGGGCAGCAGAGAGTTGGGGAAAGAAAGGGGGAGGGAGAAAGAGGGAGGGGGAAAAAGTGACAAAGAGGGAGACAGCAGGACACTTAGGGCAGGTGTTGTCAGCACAGCCCCTATGGCCTCCTCCTGGACCCCCAAGCCTCTGTCCTGGGCTGTGCTCCACACCTCCAGCCCTCTCCCTTCTCCTGTTTGGCTCTTGTGGATATATGGCATACCCCAAACAGGTATGTTCAGTCTGCGTGTCCCAACTCCTGGCCCAGGGTAAACGCCCAATTTTCTGCATCCATAGCTCCCAAATGCTCCCGCTCCAAATATCCTCTGACCACCCTGAATCCCAGGCTCCCCATCCAAGATGTTCCTACCTGTCCACCCAAAGTCAAGGGTCCTGCCTACCCTCACCAATTTTCAGTCCTCACTGTCCTTTTTCTCTGAGAGAGAAAAAGGCCTTCTTCCCACCTGACCCCCACACTCTCAAGTCCCCAAACCCTCATCACCCTAGCCCACTCCCTCTGACTCCGAGGTTCACAGCACAATAGGCTAAATTTCTTCTCACCCCTGTCTCCAATCCCTGGTAGTCACTAACCTTCTCTCCACCACCTGTCACCCCATACCCCAAATTGCTGTGACTCTGAGGCCCATGAGTTTCGGGTCCTCCAACCTAGTCCACCCGTCTGACTCTTGAGATACACGGAGTCTTCTCCCATTCATATCCCCAGCCCCTGGCCTCTACTATCCCTCTCTCCTCCTGTCATCCCAAACCCAAGTTCCCGTCTAACCCCCAGACTCTCGAGTCCCCAGCTCCTCCACTCCACTGCCTGACTCTGAGATTCCGGGTCCCTCGTACCAGACACAGGCCTTCCTAATATCCTAAACCACCACACACTGGGCCCCTATCTCTGACCCCCCTCCCCGTGACTGCATGACCCCAACCCTCAAGACCTGACCTCCGACCCGCTACACTAGGGGCCCTCCACCTCTGACCCTCGGCGATCGCATGATCCCCTCCTGACGCCCACATCACCCAGCCTCAGGCCCTGAACTCCGACTCTGGCTCCAGCCCCATCCCCTGACCCCCTACCCTTCTGGATCCGCAGCTGCGCCGCCGACGCCTTCTTGCTGCTGCCCTTGGTGCCGCCTGCCGACTCCTCCTCCTTCTTCTGCTGCTTCAGCGAGAACAGCTTGATCATCCTGCCGCCGCCGCCGCCGCTGCCGCCGCCGCGGGGCCCGGGACCCCGGCCACCCGGCCTCCCGCCGCCGCCCGCGTCGCCTCTGCTCCTCGGACCCGCCGCTGCGGCCTCCGCGGCTCTCGCCACCCGCCCGGCCTGCCGCGCCGCTCTGCTCTGCTCCGCGCCCACCGCGCGGCCCGACTCGGCTCCCGTAGTCCGGCTCTGGCCTGGCCTGGAGTCTCGGGCTCGAACGGCAGCGCTCGGCCAAACTCGGGTGTTCTCGGGCCGCCCGGCCCCGCCCCTATCGCCCCCGGCTGCTCCTTCCTTGCCCTCGCCCGCTCTGGTCTCAGGCCCCGCCGCAGCTGCGGACTCTGGTTTCCCCCGGCCGCGCCGTTTGGCCGCTCAGCTGATCCGTCCGCGAGGGAGCTGCGGCTCGGGGTGGGAGGAGGACGGGGCAGCCGCGGTGACGGGGGCTGAGTACTGAAGGATCGGTTTCCGCGGCAGCAGCGGCTTTAGCGCGGAGGTCGGTAACGGCCTCGGGCGCCCCGCCGCTTCGGATATTTCCGCCGCCTGTCCGCTTTGGGTCTTCCCGCCCGGCCTGCGTTGTGCGCCTGCGCAGCCGCGGCAAACTCGCGTTGCTCAGGGATGGAGTTTGGGGTTCGGCCTCCTTCGGCTGGATTCGGGTATTTCCGTTCTTGGAGTTGACGCTTCGGCTGCCCGGCGGGTCACTTCCGGTGACTCTAGCGGGGTCGGGCAGGAAGTGTGGTTAGCCGCCATCTTTGAGTGGGGCAGACGTGGGGTGTTTCGCTCGCGGTCACTTCATCCTATGTTGTACTTGTGCAGAGCGCGGCGCGGGTGGGTCAGAGCCTTTGACCCCATGGGTCACAGACAAAGGCAGGGTGATCGCGGCGAGACTCTGAGTGAGACTAGAGGCGTTACCCAGAGGGTGCGAGGTCGAGCACCTTCATTGTCCCATCGCAAACCCAAAGATCCCAGTTCCTGGAGATTCTGATTGAGGTAAACTAACAAAACATGTATTGTGCCAGATGGTGGTAAGCACTCTGGAGGGTTAAGGTGGTGTAGAGGAAGACCTGTCGGGCTGGACACTTGGGGAACGCGATGTGGGGGCGGAGCCGGGCAGCTCTGGGAGTGGGCCCCCAATTCCAGCAGAGACGCACTGCGGTCTCACGGCTTTCAACCCACTATCTGAAAAAGGGGATATAGGCGGGAGTCAGCTTCCCATCCAATCGCAGCTCAGTGTGTCTGGGAGGGCGGGAGGAAACAGAACCCTGCGGGTCAGCCACTTCCGCCGTCACCACGGAAACCATCGTGCTCGCGAGCGCTTGGTGTGGTGGCACTTGCCTGCGGAGGGGCCCAGGCGCCACCCCTCTGATTCTGCAGCTCCTCGCCCAGGAGTGGTCTCTGGCCAAGGGTGGCTTGTCTGCTTTCCCTGAGGCCACGCCTCCAGCCTTGTGGGTTGGGGTGACTAGAAGCAGCAGGGGAAAGTCTGGCTGCACCCCTGGAAGAAGCTTGGACAACAAGCCTTGAGTCTTAGTTCCTTGAAATGTCCAGGGCCAAGGCTAGCCCGATACCTAGCCAGAGTGAGACCTTGACTGGGGTTTAAGGTTCAAGCTGGACCCTGCTGCACATAGACCCCCTTTGAAACTGCTTTCCACCCTGTGTTACCTGCACCCAAGTCACCCGCCGGAGGGGTGTGTGTGTGTGTGTGGGGGGGTGCTGTGTGAAGGACCTGGCCAATGGGATGAAAGGGGAAGATGGCTGGGCCAAAATAGGCAATGGCACTGGGTCCCGGAGATGCTGTCCTGAAGCTTGCAGTATGCTCAACCTGCGCTTTTAGCATCTGTCCACTTTCACCTAAGCTGCTGAATCCACTCCTGACTGAAACCTTCCAGTGTGCGTGAGGCCAGGGCGGGAGAAGACTTCAACTCTAGTGATGGGAATGATTACCACAGGTCAGGGAAAGTGGCCCAGAGCCTGCAGCCTTTGCTTCCCAGCCTGGCTGGGGTTCCATCTGCGGCATCCTACACCCTCATCGCCTGCTGGTTGTAAACACAAGAACAGGGAAGTCCTGAAAAATCTGAATTGCCAGGTAAAATCTTCCAGTTTTTAAACCTAGGAAATAGTTTCCTAGGTGTAAAGGAGTTTTACAAAGACATCCTAAGGCAGAATCTGGATTACCAGGTATCAGTTTGCTCCTGCTCGATCATATGATGTTGGTTGGCTAGGGAGAATATGGCCTGTCTGGGTCCTCCCCTGCGGGTTGGCTTGGCCCATACCCCAGGGGGTAGCCATAACAAGGTGGGGAGGGGAGCATGCAGGTTGGAAATATGGAAGTTTAGGCACAGTACCACCCCCAAACCTGGGGGCTGGCAGATCCAAGTGGGATCCTGGGCTCCCAACTGTAAGAAGTGCTGTGATCCCACTGTTTCCCTTTGTTCCTCTAAGGGTGAGATGCTGAATGTCCCCATGGGTACAACTCTTCAGGGGCTGCTCCCACCGATGGTAGAAAGCCTTGGCTGCTCATGACCACTGCAAGGAGTAGAGTGCTGCTAGGGTGAGGGTAACTGGACAGCTGAGCTAGGGTGGGAGAGGTAGTATCATGGGAATCATCAACACTGACTTGGAGCAAGGAGGACTGGTGGTCTTGGGAGGCTGGTAACCTCCCTGAGGATTGACTGTTCTCCCAACCCTTGGAGGCCCCAGTCTTAGTATCAAGGGAAAATTCCGTGAGATGGCAGGGCTACGCTCCAGACCTGCCTACCTAGGCATCACTGTGCAGGGCAGAGATCTTACAAACACCCCTCTTCACCTGCAGCTGTTAGGGGCAGACTGGAACGGGTTGGGAAGGGAGAAAAGAATAGGGCAGCAGCACCTCTTCTGGCAACAGCAGGTGCTTCCAGTAGTAGTAGTTGTTTTTTTGAGACAGTTTCGCTGTTGTTACCCAGATTGGAGTGCAATGGCACGATCTGGGCTCACTGCAACCTCTGCCTCCTGGGTTCAAGCAATTCTCCCGCCTCAGCCTCCCGAGTAGCTGGGACTATAGGTGTGCACCACCATGCCCAGCTAATTTTTGTATTTTTAGTAGAGACGGGGTTTCACCCTGTTGACCAGGCTGGTCGATCTCTTGATTGGCCTCCCAAAGTGCTGGGATTATAGGTGTGAGCCACCGCGCCCGGCCCAGGAGTAGTTTTTATGTGCCTGTCAGAACCAGGCTCACTGGGCCCCTTGGAGACACCCACACCAGTGCGTCCTCTTCATGAGTCTCCTAGGCCTATGGGGCACCCTTCTGAGACCAGAGACCTCCAGACCAGCTGAACAGTACTCCCTCACAACTCTGGGTCCTAGGCCCACAGGGTGTCCCTGCCAGCTAAGAGACGCCAGGACCAGCTCAGCAGTGCACACCATCGCAGCACTGTGGGGGTTGGAGGGTGGGCAATGTGGCTGGAGGTGGGCAATGAAGGACCGCACAGTTGGGGAGGCACTGAGTGGGTGAGTATCCAGTTTCCATCTACGGTTTATTGAACACCTACAGGGGCCAAGCCCTTATGAGTATAAGCTTGGTGGACCTGCTTATACTTATGTAATCGCCAGCCTCGCAACCTCCAGGTGAAGTAGGACCACTGCGGACACAGTGCATCCTGGCTGGAGCTACTCGGTGCTGTGGACACGCTGGTGCTGGATAAGCTTGGTGCTCTGGTGGAAGCGGCGGCCACATTCCTGGCAAGCAAAGGGCTTCTCTCGTCGGTGGGTGCGCAGATGCTGTGTGAGTGTGGGCCGCTGGCGGAAGGCCTTGCCACACTCAGGGCACGTGTAGGGCCGTTCGCCTGTGTGGATGCGCCGATGTTGGGTGAGGTTGGCGTGCTGCCGAAAGCTCTGGCCGCACTCAGGGCAGACGAAGGGCCGTTCACCTGTGTGGATGCGCTGGTGCTCCGTGAGCCGCGAGACCTGCGTGAAGCCCAGGCCGCACTCGCCGCAGTGGTAGGGCTTCTCGCCGGTGTGTGTCCTTTGATGACGCGTGAGCTTGAGGCGCTGGCTGAAGCGCTGGCCACACTCGGGGCAGGCAAAGGGTTTCTCGCCCGTGTGTACGCGCAGGTGCTGCGTGAGCGTGGGCCGCTGGCGGAAGGCCTTGCCGCACTCGGCGCAGGCGAAGGGCCGCTCCCCGGTGTGGATGCGCCGGTGCTGCGTGAGGTTAGAGCGCTGCCGGAAGCTCTGGCCGCACTCCGCACAGGCGAACGGCCGCTCGCCGCTGTGCACGCGCCGGTGCTGCAGCAGTACTGAGCGGCGGCCGAAGCGCTCGCCGCACTCAACGCAGCCAAAGGACTTGTCGCCCGTGTGCACGGCCTGGTGCTCCAGCAGCACGGCGCGCCTTGCAAAGCTCTCGCGGCACTCGCTGCACGGAAAGGGGCCGGGAGGCTCGGGCACGCCAGGAGGGGCTGGGGGCGTAGCGCCAGGGCCCGGGGGGTCGCCGTGGATGCGCTGGTGCTGCAGCAGGTTGGAACGCTGCCGGAAGCTCTGGCCGCACTCAGCGCAACGGAAAGGCTGTTCGCCCGTGTGCACTCGCCGATGCTCTTCCAGGCGCGCGCTGCGCACGAAGCCCTGGCCACAGTCGCCACACACGAACGGCCGCTCCTCGGTGTGCGTAAGCTGGTGGCGCAGCAGGTGTGAGCTGCGGCTGAAGCTGCGGCCGCACTCACTGCACACGAATGGTCGCTCACCCGTGTGGATCTTCTGGTGCCTCAGCAGGTTGCTGCGTTGGCTAAATACCTTGCCACACACATCGCAACGGCCGCCCCTAACCGCTCCACCCCCAGTGCTGGGGCGGCCCCGGCTCCGGCCCCTGGGGGCGCGCCAGCGGGTGGTGACCAGAGCTGGGCCCACACCCCGGCAGGGATCCTCGTCCGTGGGGTCCTGCTCACCTCTCAGATCGCTGGGGAGCACAAGCGCATGCGCAAAGCCACCTTCGCAGGAGGGTGATTGGATCTGGCCAGAAAGGCCAGCCATGCCGAGGTCCCAGGGGATGTGGAGGTGGGGGCTTACACTACCTGGACCTGAGGAGATGCTGTCCAGCTGCAGCGCAAACCCTGCATGCACAAGGGGACCACTCATTCATGACAGAATGCCCACCGCGCCCGGACCCACTTCAGCCCTGGGGACACAATGAAAACTACAGGGACCTAAAACTGATCAATGAGGGAGATGGATGTGACAAAGACGGGTCTGTACAGACTTCTCTGAGAAGGCGACAGTGAGACAGAATCCAGCAGGAGGAGGAAGACTGGGTTGTGTGAAAAAGCTTTCCAGGTCCAATTTAAGTAGGAAAAAATCGTTATTGGAAGGGCTGTAGGGCAAGCGTGGGGGCACTGTCTAGGCAGAAAGTGATGATCTCTGCAAATGCAAGGAAGTGGGTAGGTCTCAGGGAGGCTGGAGGTGGAGCCAACAGAAAGGGAGTGCGGACTCCCAGATGGTGGTCTGGGGTTTGAATGTGCCTTCCTTGCGATGTCTGTGGGGCATCTGAGGAACACAAACTTCATGCATGCTGTGGGGAAACGTGAGCAAGGGCTCTGGGGCATACATGTGGCACAGAGAACCCTGGGCCTGCAAGTGATCAACACAGGATGGGTGTCTACAGAGGAGAGAAGTGGGTCCCAGCCACGCTGTGAGGACTCCAGCATCAGAGGCTGGGTGAAGGAGGAGGCATCAGCAACTGCAACTGAGAATCAGGGCCTGGAGAAGGTGGGAAGCCTGGAGGAGGTTCAATCAAGAAGACTGAAAGAGCAGTGAGGGCTTTTAGTGGGTGAAAGAAAATCTACAGGCCGCCAAAGAAAAGTCAGATAAATTAGAGTACATCAAAGGAAATCCGCAAAAACCAGACACATGGCAAAATAAATAAATAATGTAAATAAATAGAATAATAAAAAAATAAAAAAGGGCAAATGGCAAACTAAAAAACTCTCCACAGGCAAAGGGCTAATTAACCTCCTAAGAGCTACAGTAAATCAACAAGAAAGACCAATAACCTAATAGGTACATGTACAAAGGATGTGAACAGGACAGGAAATGTAACTAATGCTTATATCCCATAAAATGCACTCCATCTCCTCCTAGGAAGAAAAAATGCACCTTTGGGCTGAACTCAGCTGCCATTTCCATACCCTCACTGCGGGGACTCAAGTGTTCCTGTGTATTGCTGGTGAATATAAGTGGGAAGATGGTGTGGCAGAATCCATCACAACAGCAAATGTCCCACACTTTAACCAGGTAATTCCACTTTTAGGTACTTCTTCAACAGTTGTATTCCTCCTTGTGCTAAACGACCTACATACAAGGTTTTCAGTGGTATGTCTACAGTGAGCCGCAGCAGGGTTCTATGTAGCTGTCCAAGGATGTAGAGCACTTGCTGCTGTGTATTGAAGTTGGAAGATGCACAAAAAAATGCCACATTTGGAACAAGGTGGAGATTAAACATCCATTTTTTTTTTTTAGATTGAGTCTTGCTCTGTCACCCATGCTGGAGTGGTTCACTGCAACCTCCGCCTCCGAGGTTCAAGCTATTCTGCTGCCTCAGCCTCCCAGGTAGGTGGGATTACAGGCGCACACCACCACTCCTGGCTAATTGTTTATATTTTTAGTAGAGATGGCGTTTCATCATGTTGGCCAAGCTGGTCTCAAACTCCTAACCTCAGATAATCCACCCTCCTCGGCCTCCCAAAGTGTTGGGATTATAGGCACGAGCCACCACACCCAGCCCATGTGTGTTTTAAAAAAGGGGAATGAGCTGGGCATGGTGGCTCACGCCTGTAATCCCAGCACTTTAGGAGGCCAAGGTGGGCGGATAACCTGAGGTCAGGAGTTCGAGACCAGCCTGACCAACATGGAGAAACCCCATCTCTACTAAAAATACAAAATTAGCTGGGCATGGTGGCACATGCCTGTAATCCCAGCTACTTGGTAGGCTGAGGCAGGAGAATCGCTTGAACCCAGGAAACTGAAGTTGTGGTGAGCCAAGATCATGCCATTGCAAGCACTCCAGCATGGGCAACAAGAATGAAACTCCATCTCAAAAAAACAACAAAAAGAAAGGCGGGTGGGGATGAACATGTGTCTGTAAATGTGTTTGCTTCTCTATGTATAGAGTCTTTTTAGAAAGACATGTAAGAAAGAAGGAATGTTGGCTGTTAGAGAGTAGGACTGTGTGGTACAGGCAGGGAAGAGTCATTTCACTGTATATGGTCTTGTGCCTTTTGAATTTCCTAACACATGAGTGTATTAGCTATTCAGAATATTGTCCTGATGAAGACATAAAAAGACTTCTCTGAGCCAGGTGTGGTGGCTTGAGCCTGTAATTGCAGCTACTTGGAAAGCTGAAGCAGGAGGATCACATGAGGTCAGGCGTTCAAGACCAGCCTGGGTAACAGAGCAAAATCCTGTCTCTTTAAATAAAGCAAGACTCCGTATCATAAATAAATAAATAGATAAACCCCTCTGGCTGCAAAGAAAAGGCACAGATTTATACCAAGACTCTTTTTTTTTTTCTTTTTTTTGAGACTGGGTCTCATTCCTGTCGCCCAGGCTGGAGTGCAGTGGCACGATCTCAGCTCACTTGCAGCCTTGACTTTCCTGGCTTGGGTGATACTCCCACCTCAGCCTCCCAAGTAGCTGGGACTACAGGTATGTGCTACCATGCCCAGCTAATTTTTTGTATTATTTTTTTCGTTGAGACACAGTTTTGCCATGTTGCCCAGGATGGTCTCGAACTCTTAGACTCAAGCAATCCAACTGCCAAGGCCTCCCAAAGTGCTGAGGTTACAGGCACGAGCCGCTGCACCTGGCTAAGAAGGTTCTAAAAACTCAGGAGTTGGAGGTACCTGGTACCTCTGCCCATGCAGGCGAATGGGCAGGGCACCCAGCAGGCTGGAGAGGCTGTTTCAGAAGCCAGTGCTGGGCAGAGCTGCTACTGTGGGCTCTGTCTGCACAGAATTCTGAGCCAACAGTATGCACTGCTGTGACTTTGACTCCTGGGTTTCTTCTCCCATCCTTGCAGAAGGCTATGTGAAGGGTGGGAAACCACTGAGTAAGTCAGGAGAATTATGTAAATAGTCCCACTGGATGCTGAGATGTCAGCCTCTCTCCCAAGGATGCTGGCAGGAGGCTAAAGGTACCTTGTAGAATTCAGAGGATGGCTCTAAACATGCTCACCGTGGAGAGCGCCCCCAAACTGGCCTAGCCACATTGCCCTATGGATCTGTCTGCAGTCTCTGCTCATACTCAAGCTGCTTGCTCACATCCCCTAAGAAAAGGGTCTCCTTGGTGAGTGGGCTTCCCCCAAGTCCCTTCCAGCCCTGGTTTGTTGTCACAGCTAATAAGCCCCTCATCTACCTGCCCAGAGCTGCCAGCTGGATCTGTGGTCCCCCTCTCTTGCATATGAGCCAACAGCTGGAAGAGAACAGAGACAATGCTGTTTTTTTAAGAAAACTTTTTTTTTTTTAAAGTTACTGCTGTTCTCAGAGAAATAAGGAAAAGACATTACAAATGAAAGAACAACAGGTGGCAGCTAAAAAGATGAGCATTCAGAGAACAAAAACACTCTTGGAAATCAAAAATATGCTAGAAGAGGCCAGATGCAGTGGCTCATGCCTGTAATCCTAGCACTGTGGGAGGAGACAAGGTGGGAAGATCACTTGAGGCAGGAATTCAAGACCAGCCCTGGCAGCAGAGTGAGAACCTGTTTCTACCAAAAAATTTAAAAAAAGCCTTGTAGTCCCAGTTACTTGGGAGGCTGAGGTGGGAGGATCACTTGAGCCCAGGAGTTTGAGGTTACAGCGAGCTAATGATGGCACCACTGTGCTCTAGCCTGTGCAAAACAGTGAGACCCTAAGAAAAAAAAAAAAACTACCAGAAATGAAAATCATAACAGAAGGGCTGAAACATACAAGTGAGAAAATTTCCTGGAAAATAGAGTAGAAAGACAAAGGGAGGGAAACTTGGAGTGAAAAAAATTATATTAAAGGACCCATCCCAGAGGCCAATAGGCAAGTAACAGGGATCCCAGAAACGGAATAGAACAATAGAAGGGAAGGAAATAAAATAAACATTTCAAGGCGGTTTCCCAGAACTGAGAGATGTGAATTTCAGACTGAAAAGGCTCACTGACAATAGCGGTAAGAAAGGTCTGTGACTGAATACATAAAAAGAATTCTTCCAGCCAAACTTCAATCTAATGTTGAGGCTGAGACAATGTGTTTCAGATGCGGGACATCTCAGAATTTTATCTCCCACACCAGAACACCCACAAAGCTCCACCAAAACAAAGGTGTGAACTGAGAAAGAGGAGATCCTGGGTCTGAAAACAGGAAGGAACAGAAGAGAAGATGGGGTGTAGGGGGAGCCCGGATGATGCCAGACAAAGGTGGTGGCTGAGAGGTAGGTGACAGTGGGCCTCTGGCCTGTAATGCCTGGATGATTGGGCAGGATCCCTATCCTGTGTCAAGGTCCCTCTGTCCACCTGCTCTGTCCACTAACCTGCTATCCTTGTCAGGTCCCAACCCTATCTGTCCTGATGCCTGACCAGCAGGATGCAAGCCCAGGAGGCCATCTAGGATGCCAGGACTGGGAGAGAATGTGGGTATGGGAATTACAGGCCTTACTAGTAAAAGGTTTGACTGTGGTGGGAGTAGAAAGTAGGCGGGCTGTGGGATCAGTGGTGGGTGGCTTTTTTTTAAGGGCAGAAGATGCTAGAGTAGGTTAAACCTTATGGGGGATGGTCTAGGGAACGGGGCAACTTGGGGATGCTGGAGTAAGAGGGCTGCCTGAGTAGGGCCAGGAGCGGGGTCGGCGGAGAGAGTGCTGTCCATGCAGAGGGCCTACCACACCCCATCTCACTTACCTGGGGAGAAGATGCCCCCAGCTTCCTCATGCCACAGGGCCCTGGGGTGCTCCCTCCATGAGGGACCCTCAGGCCCAGTCTTGGTGTGGGGAAAGGCCTGGTCCAGCACCGTCCCACATCCCTGAAATCACAGTGGTCACTGCTCATCTGTGCCTAGCTGGGCTCAGGGAGGGACCTACCTGACCCCACCCAGTGACTGCAAGAGAAAGGAGGAGAATATGGACCTGGCCAGGACTTACCTGGGCCTCATCAGGCAGGAGGGTGGGTACAGACTCCTGGGTGGCAGCTAGCGGCCCAGACTCCAGGAAATCTAGAGACGAAAGCCTGAGCGAGTTTCAGGGAGCCTGGGTGAGCTTCCACCCACTGCCCTTCTTAGTGGTATGCCAGGTTTTGGCATTCAGAGAGGCGGGATTCCTGGTTGTGGGCTTGGGTTGCGGAGGGCAGTGCAGGGCAGCTGAGGGCCCAGCTTAGGGGCTGGGTAAAGCAGAATACCCTGGAAGACCAGAGGCTGAGCTGCAGTGGGATGAGATGGGCTTAGGTCTGTGCCCCCGTAGCCCTGTGAACTGTGGGACAAGATGGTCAGCAGGGGTCAGAGGTATTGTACAAAGGTCCACATGGGAAAGGCAGGATGAGAGCAGCTAGTTCAGGTGCCCTGCCTGGGAGGTGAATGGGGGCCATACCCCTAACACTGGAAGGTCCCCCCTGATCAGCTCCTACCTGCACCTCGGCCTGCTGTCTGGTCTCCAGTGACAAGCAGACATTGCCTAATGGATCTCCTTGGGGACTGAACACCACATGCCATCTGTACTTGGAAACCCCATTTCCAAGTACATTCTGGGGGGTCATGGGTACAGGGTTGTGGCAGTCAGGCTTGGAGTGCGAGGGGTAGTGACAGCACTGGCTAGGTTGGAGGTGAGACCTGACTGGGTAGAACATGGGGGCTGCTGGCACATGGAAACCATTCCATTTATAACAAACCTGGCCCAGCGAACTTCTGACTGATTGCTAAGGCCAGGCTCCCCGCCCATTCAATCAGACCTTAGGCACTGCCCACATTGCATGCCCTCACCTGAGTCCTCTGTAACCTCTGGCTCCTCTTTCACCTGCAGGCTCAGTGATGATCCCTGCATAGTCCCAGGAGGTGTTTCAGGCTCAGACTCTGGAGTTTGAGGCTGTGTTTGAGGTAGCGACTGGAAACTGGAGGGCTCCATCTTCTCTGATAGGACCTCCTGGCCCTGCACCTGGACTGTGACCTGGGGAGGTGCCCCCACCATCAGAGGTCCAACTGGAGAGTGGGACTGGCCTTAACCTGGGTATGTGTGTGCCCATCCTACTGTAGGATCCCAGGGGCCTGCCTTGTAAATACCTACTAACTTCCCTGGGCTCCGAGCAAGGAATGAAGGGAACACCTGCAGTCTCTCTCCTGCTTCTGACACCCATGGCCTTCCAGTACCTTCCCCATCTTCCCCTAGCCTGCAGCTCTTGTATCCATGTGACTACACGTGATGCAGGACTGGGCTTGGGAGGCTGGCCCTGGAATCCTTCCGCCCTGGGCAACCTTGCACAGGGTCTCTGTTGCAGGTGGCCACTTCTGTACCACAAGGGAGGATGTGTGTCTGGCCAAGCATGGTGCCACCCAGGGTGAGGCAGAGCTGGACCATGCTCCAGTCCTGAACCCCACTCATGGTCACTCACTCACCCATCTTCGAGGTCCGCCCGGCTCCTGGCACAGCCCATCTACCAGGGCAGCAGCCTCCTCGGGGCTGCCTGGCTGCTGCCCCTGCACACGGGCCTGGATCTCAGGGGGCAGTGCACCCAAGAACTGCTCCAGCACCAACAATTCCAGCATCTGCTCCTTGGAATGCACCTCTGGCTGCAGCCACTGGCGACACAGCTCTCGGAGCTGGGCCAGGGCCTCTTGGGGCCCTGTGGCCTCCTCATAGCGGAAGCACCGGAAGCGCAGGCGTGCAGCTTCAGGGCCTGGGTCCCATGGGGCAGCGTCACCCTCCTCCTCAGAGTCCTCCAGCTTCACCATGACAGGCCCTTCGTCTTCTGGGGGTGCTCGGTCTGGGGAGCCCAGCACTGCAGGCCTCATAGAGGGTACCAGGTCAGGTAGCTGAGGCCAGTGACTGCCCCTGGTGAAGAAATAGGATGAGGCCGTTGCAAGGGTAGACAGTGAATGTTTCACTACCTAGTCTGTGCTGTACTGTTCGATCCTCAGACCTAACCTATGTGGAAGGCAGATGAGGAAACTGAGGCAAAGAAAGGCCAGTCAGAGCCCACAGACTTGTGCAGCTGAAAGCCCTCCCTTAGCCACCTCTATTCCTGGTCTTCTCTCCACTTGGGCCTGTGCAGAGTCTATGATAGTCTCCCTGCTCCAAACACAGGTCTTTTTTTTTTTTTTTTTTTTTTGAGACAGGATCTCACTCTTTTGCCCAGGCTGAAGTACAGTGGCAAGATCATTGTCACTGTGGCTTTGACCTCCCAGGCTCCAGAGATTCTCCCAGTTAAGCCTCCCAAATAGCTGAGACAACAGCGATGCGCCATGATGTCCAGCTAATTTCTTATTTTTTTTTGTAGGGATGGGATCTTACTATGTTGCCCAGGCTGTTCTTGAACTCCTGGGCTTAAGCAGCTGATCCTCTTGCCTTGACTTCCAAAAGTGCTGGGACTTACAGGTATGTTCCACCATCCTGGCCCACAGGTCTAGAATACACTTCTCTCTATATACTTCCTTTCTTCTACATGTGCAACCTCATTCCCGCCCTGAAGCTCTCTTTTACCAGCTGGATGACACCTATACACCTATATATAGCCTGGGCATCAGAATCACCGCTGCCCTCTCCCCCAACCCATCACCGGCCCTTACCTGACGGTCTACTCTCTCATCTACTTAGATTTGGTCCCTCACTTGGGTCCACGATCATTCCCGTCCCAGAGGGAAGCCTCGCTCCACCTAATCACCCATCTCAATCTGTGCAGTTGTATGGCTCAGCCCCCAGGTACCCCCTCTCTCTCTACTCAGTCCCATCTTCTGAGCCCAACTTATCACACCACGCAATGCCCATCTCCTCAGCTTCCTGATTTAGGTGGGGTTGGAAGGGGATGGGTGAGCTTCGCAAGGGGTGGGGGTGGGAGGCCACAAAGGCTCCAAGACCACTGGAATAGGAGCCTGCAAGGAAGTCCCGAGATTCTGATTCCGCCCATTTTCAGGTCACTGTGCCTTTGTGAACTTGTTTCCCCATTTGCAAGTGGGGCTGACCTTCCTGCTCGAGCTGCTCCTTCTGCAGCTGGGGCTTTGTGAAGGAATCTGCGCTTATGAATGGGATTGCGCCGCAGAATCATTCCCCCCGTGGGTAGCATCGATTTCGAAGGCCGCCTGATCCTGGGGGCTAAGCTTCTACTCTTCAATGAGCCAAGTGAACCAGAAACCCTGGGAGAAACTTGGGTCATAGCCAAAACAGCAGGTATCTAGGGAGGGTCCCGAAATACACTTCCCAGAAGTCCAGGCGGCAACTTCCGCTCCAGGGTGCCAAGGTACGTCCTGGAGACGCCTAGGCAACCGGGGGCGGGGCTCCAAAAGCCTGCCGTGGCAACGAGGAGTGATTGATAAGCCTCGCGCTCAGGCCCTGGGATCCTCCGCAGGGAGTGCCCGGATTCCTTCCCCCGCTCCCGGTCTCTCCGGGCAGCCGAAATCCCTGAGTCTGCAGCCACAGCCCCGGTCCCCACCCTAACCCTCCCGCTTGAGAGGACCCCGCCCTCACCTCTGCGCTCAGCTGGCCGCTCCGCGCTCCTGAGCACGCGCAGTCTTCGACTTCCCCCTCCCCGCTGGACTACGTCTCCCAAGACGCTCCGCGCACCAGCTCAAGCGCCTCCTTGCCCTTCCCCCACCCTCGCCTCCGTTTCTACACCCTCTCCTCCCGTCCCCTGGGGGTAGCGGTGGTCGCAATGATCAGGCCACACTCCTGGCCGCTTCTCTCCATGCTCCCCTCCTCGAATCCGTACGTTGACGTGTGCAAGCTTCTCGGGGACAACAGACGGCAGTACCACCTTGCAGTTCGCGCATGCCCCCCACCACGTTTTCCTCAATTCTTTACGGTGCTTCCTGAGATTAGCAGGGTTCTGCACCAATCCCGGCCCTCATTAGAACTCCGTCGCCCCACGTCTCCGTGGCAACGCCCTGCATGAAGGGGCCTCCTCTGCTACTTCCTAGACCGCAAAATGGAGAAAGGCTTGGCCCCAAGTGTTCGAGGAGACGTAGTCGTCAGGGACCTTCGTGTGTAGGTGCGCGCGCGGCGCGGTGACGTTCCTGTGTGATCTTGGCCCCGAACGTCTCCGTGGTAATCCAGGAACCCGGCATCGCCTGAGCACCCCAGAGATGGGGCGGGCATGTAAGGGGACATGTTGGAAAAGCAATGGGGCATGTGGGATGAGGAGGTGGGGAGGATTACTGGGGCAGAGATGCCGGTCGATAGAAACAGCGAGGAAAGACAGAAACAGAGAGACCAGAGAGTCAAGGGCAAGGAGAAACGAAGGACAGAGAGGAGAGGGAAGAAGAGAGAGACAGAGGCAGAGACAGAGAGTCAGAGAGAGACCCACAGACTGGGAGGGCCGGAGACTCGACACGAGCACAGACAGTGAAAATAAGTGAACAAATGTAGTCATACGGGCCGAAGTTATAAGAGGGCTGTCAGAGGGTCCTGGGGAAACAGGTGTCAGAACAGTTAGCAAGAGAGAGGCAGATAAGAAAGGGATGCAGATGAAAGAGACACAAAGAGGGAAACGCAGAATGGGTTCACAGAGACAAGAAGTGCAGATATCCAGACTCAGGCAGACAGGAAGGGAGAGGGACAGAGGCAAGAAGGGAGAAAAGGGACAGAAATCAGAGATACAGTGAGATGGACTGACAGATTTCAAAGACTTAGAGAAAGATGACAGCGCGAAGAGAGACAGGGATAGTCAGAGGTAGAACTGTTAGAAAAACTTACGAAAGTGTTAGGAAAACTTAGGAGTCCAGATGCTGTCCAGTTAGATGCTACCTTGTGCACGCTGATAGGTTGCAAATGCTTTCTGCCCAGTGTATCATCTTGTAGCTCACGGCTCACTAAGCAGTTTTGCATCTGACTTTGTGTTTTTTTATTTCAGTGTTCATTCATTCCTTTTTTTTTTTTGGCAGAGTATCACTCTGTCCCCAGGCTGGAGTGTAGTGGTGCCATCTCGGCTCACTGCAACCTTTGCGTCCTGGGTTCAAGCGATTCTACTGCCTCAGCCTCCTGAGTAGCTGGAACTACAGGCATTCGCCACCATGCCGCTAATTTTTGTACTTTTGGTAGAGTTGGGGTTTCACCAAGTTGGCCAGGATGGTCTTGATCTCTTGACCTCATGATCCACCCGCCTCAGCCTTTCAAAGTGCTGGGATTACAGGCGTGAGCCACTGTGCCTGGCCTGATTTTTGCATTTTTAGTAGAGACAGGGTTTCACTATGTTGGTCAGGCTCATCTCAAACTCCTGACCTCATGATCCACCTGCCTCAGCCTCCCAAAGTGCTGGGATTACAGGTGAGTCACCTGGCCCTGCCCCTCTGCCTCCTTTCATAAGTACCTCTGTGATTGTAATTAGGGACTGCTGGAATAACTCGGGACAATTTCCGTATCTCGAGATTAATTTACAAAGTTCCTTTTGCCATGTAGGGTAATTTACTCATGGTTTCCTGGGATTACCATATGGACATATTTAGGTGACCTTATTCAGCTTCCCACAGTGACATTTGCTATCTCCAAGTGAGAAGTGTGGAGATGGGTAGTTCACCTCATCTTGCCTGGGAAGTAGGTCAGGACCTTTTGGTTCTCTTGGCTCCCTCTGTGGTTTTAAGAGATTACTGTGAGGGGCCGGGTGCGGTGGCTCCAGCCTGTAATCCCAGCACTTTGGGAGGCCGAGGCAGGTGGATCACGAGGTCAAGAGATCGAGACCATCCTGGTCAACATGGTGAAACCCCGTCTCTACTAAAAATACAAAAATTAGCTGGGCACGGTGGCGCGTGCCTGTAATCCCAGCTGCTCAGGAGGCTGAGGCAGGAGAATTGCCTGAACCCAGGAGGCGGAGGTTGCGGTGAGCCGAGATCGCGCTATTGCACTCCAGCCTGGGTAACGAGCGAAACTCTGTCTCAAAAAAAAAAAAAAAAAAAAAGAAAAAAGAGATTACTGTGGAGCCTTAAGGAGTTAAAAGAAAATGGAAAAATGGGTTTAGCTGACAGGAACAGAAACGGATGCACGGGAGCAAATGTTCAGAGAAATGGGGTCAGCTGCAAATGGCTCACCTACACCCAAGCATCATGTCTGCAAGCATTGAGCCCAAGCAGCACGACCGTGTGAAACTTCCCTCAGGCCCCTGCGTCTTGACAGACAGCCTTCCCTCTCCATATTGCCTGCTGCTCCCTTGCAATGTTATCTCCCCCTTTTCTCTGGTAATGCTGCCTTTCTAAACTCATTACTGGCTTGGTAAATTATTTTACCACCTGCGTGCCAGCCTCAGGCAGTCACTGATCACGATGTTTTGGTGGCCCACATGGGGACTCTCCCTACGGGGGACACTTTCCCTCTCCGTTCCTACTCAGGACCCTCGGTGGACAGTCCAAAAGTGTGTGGAGACAACTGAAGGTCTCTGGCCAGGACTACACTCTGGTGAAACTGAAAGGTGTCCATTCAGAGGTATCTAACCACCACTGCTTGCTCTGGTGAGGGACCTAAGTTTGCTTTCCTTTTTCAGCCTTCCAGCAGCCAGCTTCCAGTGCCCCTCTGGTGATGGATGATGTCTGGCCAGGCTGCTGCTCCCTGGTGTTGCCTGAAGGTCAACAGAGCTGGCTGCCTTGCCTGGAAGGGAGAGACTCCCGTATCCTTCTCTGGTCAAGAGTTCCAGAACTCTGCATGTGGTGCAGTTAGCAATGGCAGCTCCTCTAGGGTGAAACCACATACGTTTTGAGTGACTTAGACCTCACGGAATTCTCCGCTGAAGAGCCAGCCATCCTGCTGCTCCAGATGTTTTCATCCAGGTGATCCCAAACAGCACCAGAACAGCCAATCTTCCCTCAACCTCTTCCCCTGAGACCTTGGGCCAAGCCCTCAGTGTAATTTGTGCCTGGACTGACCTGGGACTGTCACCCTAGTGGTCATCCCAGGGTAAGGCACCCTAGCTCTGGGAGGCTTTTTCTAACAGGCAGGTGTTAGAAAAGTGCTCCTCAGGGTCCTTCAGCAGGTGTGAGTGGAGCACTTTTCCTTGGTAGGGTGCCCCAAGTGGAAATTGGTTCAACTAGCCCCAAGCGGCTTGGTTTCCCAGTCACACAATTGGACACACCCTGTCTAGTCCCTCAGACTTGCCTCTGGGTTGCATTCTAAAACACTGGAGGTCCGGGCACGGTGATTCACGTCTATAATACCAGCACTTTGGGAGGCCGAGGTGGGTGGATCACAAGGTCAGCAGATTGAGACCATCCTGGCTAACACAGTGAAACCCTGTCTTTACTAAAACAAACAAAAAGAATTGGCCGGGTGTGGTGGCATGCACCTGTAGTCCCAGCTATTTTGGAGGGTGAGGCAGGAAAATCACTTGCACCTGGGAGGTGGAGGTTGCAGTGAGCCAAGATCATGCCACTGCACTCCAGCCTGGGCGACAGAGGTGATACTCTGTCTATAAAATAAAATAAAAATAAAACATTTGAACAAATTTGGCCTCCAAAATCTCAAAAAGAAATGATTAATTTTCCTAAGCAAAGTGGCTTGCCTGCTTTACAAACTTCTGGGTCAGAAATTCTGGTCTCTGAACGAGACCCTTTCTCCCGATACTATGTTACAGCTTGGCCTTTTCTGTTACAACTCCTATAAATGGTCTGAAGTTCTTTTTTTTTTTTTTTTAGACACTCTATCACCCAGATTGGCGTGCAGGGGCATAATCTCAGCTCACTGCAACCTCTGCCTCCTGGGTTCAGTCAATTCTCCTACCTTGGCTCCTACCTTAGCTTCCCGAGTAGCTGGTATTACAGGCGCACGACACTACACCCAGCTAATTTTTGTATTTTTAGTAGAAATGAGGTTTCACACTGTTTGCCAGGCTGGTCTTGAACTCCTGACCACGTGATCCGCCCACCTCGGCCTCCCAGGGTGCTGGGATTACAGGCATGAGCCACCTCGCCTGGCCCTGAAGTTCTTTATGTCCAGGATTTTATGACTGTCTCTGTGGATCCCAGTCTCTGCCAAACCTATCCAATGTGCTTGGCTGAATTCTCTAGCCCCGCTGACTCTTCTGACAATAACCTTTCCTTTATCCTTTCTGCTTTCCCCAGGCAGCTGGACTGGTTGAGGCCACCCTGCACATATCATCTTCATGTTCAACTGTCCCTACTCCATGTGTTCCTTGTCCCTCACCTCCTTGTCATCTCACCTTGGATGTCATTTTCCAGTTCCACCTCCTTTGCAGGGACTCTTGTCCTCTTCACATACTAGGTTGGGGGCCACTTATGATCCCACTTTAGGTCCAGAGAAGGTTCTGCTGTTCTGAGAAATGGCAAATGTGGATCTAGGAACCATCAGAGTCCATTTTTCCTTTCCCAATGTCTGACCTCTCTCAGATAGAAGCAAAGCTTTTGTCTCCTTCAGCCAAGACCCTTCCCATTTCATAAGAAAACTGAAAGGACTAACCATTTTATTTAATATCACTGGCAGGATATTTATATGATTTTTTTTTTTTTTTTTTTTGAGACAGAGTTTCGCTCTTATTACCCAGGCTGGAGTGCAATGGCGTGATCTCAGCTCACCGCAACCTCCACCTCCTGGGTTCAGGCAATTCTCCTGCCTCAGCCTCCTGAGTAGCTGCGACTACAGGCACGCGCCACCATGCCCAGCTAATTTTTTGAATTTTTAGTAGAGACGGGGTTTCACCATGTTGACCGGGATGGTCTCGATCTCTTGATCAACCTGCCTCGGCCTCCCAAAGTGCTGGGATGACAGGCGTGAGCCACCGTGCCTGGCCCTTGTTTATATGATCTTTGCCACCTGTTGTGCTTATGAGGAAAAGTCCTGCCTTTGGTCTCTAGCTCAATGATGGGCAGATGAGGTTCATGCCTGGAACCCTCAGGAGTCTGGCCTGGGGAGAATGGGAGTTCCTAATGCTGATCCTAGATGGGGCTACTGAGAGGAAAACACTGGCAGGGAATGCCGTCATCATGTGATTACTTGTTTAACTGAAGGCATGAAGAAGGCCGTCACAAAACCAGTCACCTATGCCGAACTAAGAGAGGTAATACAGGAGCCAAATGAAAACCCAGCTCTATTTGACTGCAGGTTGGCCGAAGCTGTGAGAAAATGTACTAATATGGACCCCGAGAGCTGAGAAGTCCTCGGTATTTTGACTGTTCTTT
Source organism: Callithrix jacchus (assembly GCF_049354715.1). Lineage (NCBI taxonomy): Eukaryota > Metazoa > Chordata > Mammalia > Primates > Cebidae > Callithrix > Callithrix jacchus. The sequence goes on from NC_133523.1 coordinate 51,213,725, forward strand.
TTATTAGCCGGGCTTCTCCAGATATTAGACACAAACTCCAAACACTAGACCAAAAACCACAAATTCCATTCCCCACTTTGCTGGACATGGCCTTCAACGTCTTTAATAAAGAGGAAAAATTGCAGGGTGAATGAGACAGAAAAGATCAAGAAAGATTAAGTGGCAGGTTCACTACACGGCTGCTGCCATTGCAAATTCTCTGCCCATCCCAAGGGCCCCAGGTCAGCCATCAGGATGGAGCCTAACAGCCAGTAAGGAGCCTGCTATCTGCTGTCACTATAATCAGCCGGGCAAATCTGCTGGAAATGCCCAAAGCTTCCCAACCATATTCTGGTCCTTAGCGACCCTGTCCTCACCGCAAACAAGCAGGACACTGGAAACAGGACTGCCCCTCTTCTTCATGCGGAGGGTCATCACACAACCAGCAACCCCAGTTTGTGAGACAGTTTGTGAGCCAGTTTGCGAGAATGGCAACCACAAATGCTCCTAAGTCTATTCTTTGGCTATGAGAAACTTTCGGAACTCAGAAGGCAAAAGGAGATGACTGATGGGGTCCAGAAGCCATCCAGGCCATCCAGTAACCCTAACTCTGGCAGGGAATAAGATTGACTTTTTAATTTACACAGGAGCTACTTATCCAGCCCTAAGTAGTTTTCTTGGTCCTACCTTTTGGTCCTCAATCCTCCTCACCAGCATATAGGCCAGGCCAGGCCACAGCAGGGATGCTTCACCTCCCCCCAACTTTTCTTTTGAGGTAGAGTCCTGCTCTTTTGCCCAGGCTGGAGTGCAGTGGTGCAATCTCGGCTCACTGCAACCTCCGCCTCCTGGGTTCAAGTGATTCTCCTGCATCAGCCTTGCGAGTAGCTGAGACTACAGTCACCCAGCTAATTTCCGTATTTTTAGTAGAAATGGGTTTCACCATGTTGGCCAGGCTGGTCTCAAACTGCTGACCTCAGACTCACAGACTGCCTCTGTGACTTCAAATCTCCTATTACATTTGTTAGTCACAACCCCTGCAAGCCTGGTCTTGATGGTCACTTAGAAAGAAAATCTACAAGTTGCTGTGGAGCTTCAAGTGTTCTGCCTGCCCACCCTCCCAAAGTGCTGGGATTATCAGTGTGAGCCACCACGCCTGGCCACTTCTCCCTTAGTATGCACTCTGGGGAAAAATGTTTCCACGTGCTCTTTCCCGGTCCTACCAAGCTGTCCTATCCTCTTACTTGGAAGGGACATAATGATAAAACTCCAAAGTAGTGTTCTCTTTAAAAAAAATTTTTTTTGAGACAAAGTCTTGCTCTGTCCCCCAGGCTGGAGTGTAGTGGCATGATTTCGGCTCATTGCAACCTCTGCCTCCTGGGTTCAAGCAATTCTCCTGCCTCAGCTTCCTGAGTAGCTGGGATTACAGGTGCCCTCCACCACATCTGGCTAATTTTTGTATTTTTAGTAGAGATGGGGTTTCACCATGTTGGCCAGGCTGGTTTTGAATTCCTGACCTCAGGTGATCTGCCCGCCTCAGCCTTCCAAAGTGCTGGGATTGCAGGCATGAGCCACCACCCCCAGCAAACTCCCAATTTTTCAGTATCTACAATGTTACTTCCAACCTAGCATGCTTAGCCAGTCCTTATGCATGCACGGGCCTCATAACACAACCTTTTGAGCAACCATAAAGGCTTCTTCACGGGGCTCCCCCTGTAAAGCACAGCCCAGTGTCTCTGACCCATGGATTTTAAGCACAACTTGGCAGCCAGAAGGTGATCACAGTACAGTCTTCGACATCGCATCTGATAGTACTGTTTATACTTGGGCCCCTTGCTGAAACCTCTTTTCTTCAATCAAGCCACATACCCAGCCCTAGACCCTCTCAGAGCTATGAACCTAGCTTTCATCAAATATGCATTGGCTGGGTGTGGTGGCTCACACCTGTCATCCCAGCACTTTGGGAGGCCGAGGTGGGAGGGTCACGAGGTCAAGAGATCAAGACCATCCTGGCCAACATGGTGAAACCCTGTCTCTACTAGCAATACAAAAATTAGCTCGGTGTGGTGGCACATGCCCGTAGTCCCACCTACTCAGGAAGCTGAGGCAGGAAAATCACTTGAACCCTGGAGGCAGAGGTTGCAGTGAGCTGAGATCGCGTCACTGCACTCCAGCCTGGCAACAGAGCTAGACTGTCTCAAAAAAAAAAAAAGAAAAAAAAGCACCACATACCTCACTTTTTTAGATTTGTTGTAGTTGTTTTGTCAGAGGAAAATGTGGGCCCCTAAGGAGTTAAAAGAAAATTGGAAAATAGGCCGGGCACGGTGGCTCCCACCTGTAGTCCCAGCACTTTGGGAGGCTGAGGTGGGTGGATCACCTGAGGTCGGGAGTTTGAGACCAGCCTGACCAACATGGAGAAACCCCATCAATCTACTAAAAATACAAAATTAGCTGGGCACAATATCGCATGCCTGTAATCCCCAGCTACTCAGGAGGCTGAGGTTGTGAGCTGAAATCATGCCATTGCATTCCAGCCTGGGCAACAAGAGTGAAACTCCATCTCAAAAAAAAAAAAAAAAAAGAAAAGAAAGTTGGCAGGAACAGAAACAGAAGTAAAGGGCAGAGAATGTTCAGAGAAATGGTGTCAACCAGAAATGGCTCACTAGGACCCAAGTATCCTATTACCAGCACTCAGCTCACAGCCCGGCTGCACCAGGAATCCTGTCTGCCCGTATTCAGCCCAAGCAGCAGGCCTCGTAAAACCTCCCCGCAGCCCCTGCCTCTCGGCAGAAATGTTTTCCTCTTCTGTGTTGCCCGCCGCTCCCTTGCAACCTGTATCCCCTTTTCTCTAATAAATTGCCTTTCTGAGCGCATTCCTGTCTTGGTAAATTCTTTACCACCTGTGTGCCAGCCTCAGGTAGTTGTTGACCAGAACAATTCCTATATCCCCACTTGCTGGCAGAAGAGAGAGAAGTCCCTCAGCAGACCTCTCTCTTGTTCTGATAGGCCAAAAACCAAGTGACACTGCTCTCTAGCTACACGGAAGGCAGGGAAGTGAGTGTGCAGTGTTCCTCACAGCGGAGAAAGAAGGGGCTGGGCATGCTGCTGGGACAGTGGCCAGCAGGTCTGGGTGCTCTGTGTCAGGGAGTGGGAAGGCCAGCATGTGCTCATAGATTAATGCTCATGTGTCTCCTCCTTACAGGTAGAGGCAGCGTGGCAAGAGAGGGCAAGGGGCTGCCACTGTGGGCACAGTGGTAGCTGCTAGGGCTGAGCAGGAGGAAGAGAGCTCATCGAGGCGCGTGGTTCAGGGGGAGGAATGAAGACAGACCCCACCCACAAGTGTCGGGAAAGACACCTTTTGGTGACGTTGGCCTCCATTACCCTGCGAGTGAAGTTGGAGGTGCTGTGGAGGTTTGAAGAGAGTGAGAAACTGACACGGATTGACAGGGCCCTAGGGCTGGTCACCTCCACTGTTGCCTCGATCCGTTCAACGAGGACAAGATCCGGGCTAATTCCCGCTGCCACTCCAGTAAGTGCCGTACAGCTGACTTGCTGCTGGGGTGTGGTGATGGGCCACGTGCAGCGCCTGTTGAACCTGTGGATTGGGGAGCAGAAGCAACACAACTTGCCTGTCAGCACACTGCTCATCCAGGACAAGGCATGCTGGCTGTTTGTACAGCTACAGCAAGAGCAGGGCGACGGTGCCCAGGCTGAGAGCTTTGGGGCCAGGAAGGGCTGCCGACGGATGAGCCAGCCATAGCTGACACCCAGGCTGCTGCCCAGTACCCCTTGGTGTTACGTACTGTCCTGGAGGAGGCCTACTACTCACCACACCAAGTCTTCAATGTGGATGAGACGGGGCTGTTCAGGAAACGGATGCCCAAGCGCTTGCTGCTGGCATTGGAAGGGGTGACTGGGCCTGGGCCAAGGCCTCTAAGGCCCATCTGACCCTACTGCTTGGTGGCAATGTGGCCAGCAACTTCTAGATAAAGCCCCTGCTAGTGCACCCCTCAGAGAATCCGCGGGCCCTCGAGGGCTGCTCCAAGGCCAGCCTCCCTGTGGCCTGGTCCTCCAATCGCAATGACTGGCTGACTCCCCGAGTCTTCCAGGATGCTTCTGCCCTGCCATGGAGACCTGCTGTGCTCACATCATGCCCTGCTGCTTCTGGATGGTGCGCCCTACCATCCTGCCCATCTGGGTGGCCTTTCAGCCCATGTGCACGTTGAGTTCTTGCCCAAGAACACCTCAGCCCTAATTCAGCGCATGAACCAGGGCGTCAGCACTGCCTTCGCGGCCCACTACCTGCGCTGCACACTCAGCCACCTGGTCCAGGAGACTGCTGATGAGGACTGGCCCTCTACGTGGGAGTTCTGGTGCAGCTATACCGTCATGACTGCCGTGGACGGTATTGCCGAGGCCTGGGCAGAGCTGCAGCCTGCTACCAGGAACAATGCCTGGAGGAAACTCTGGGCTGAGTGTGTGCCCACCAGTGCCCCTGAGCCTGATGTGGTGCCCGAGCTCCGCCACAGCACTGTGGCACTAGCTAGCCATGTGGCTCTTGGGGATGTGGCTGAGGCTGATGTTGCCTGCCTGCTGCAGGCCTGTGGGGAACCCCCACTCCACAGTGTCCCCCAGGATGCAGAGGATGGGGACACTAGCACCTCGGGGCTGTCTTGGGAGGCAGGGAAAGGCTTGGCCTTTAAAAGGTCAGAGAAGCCATGAAGAGTACAGAGACCAGGGGGCTGGTGAGGGAGTTCAGAGCCGTGAGCAGCTGGCCCAGGTTGTGTCTCACTTTGCTGCTGGCCTTCGATTCCTTGTGGAGAATGACCCCAACTGGGAGCATAGCTTGCGGGTGTCCCGGGGTATCCTCGGTGCTCTTGCCCACCTCCAGGAGCTACACTGAGACAGGAGGCCCTAGGTCAGTGGCAACAAGGGAGTTGGTGGGAAGCTTGCATTTGTTCCAGGACAGGCCTGCAGAGCATGGGTGAGTGGCCCAGGGCACAGGCCTGGAAGGACAGACTCCTGCAGCTGTTCTGCATGATGCTGGGCTTGGCCCTTATCTCAGATGAACTCTGCCTAGTGATCTTTTATTTCTGGGGGGCAGACACTAGGCCTTCTCGCTCATGGTTCTCACATCTCATGTCCTGTGGCCTTTCTGCAGTGACAAACACACAGCACCAGGCTTGGGAACAAGAAGGTTCCGTTCCGTTCTGTTCCGTATCTGTGGGTCAGCCGCAGGGCTCAGGAACACCCACCTGCGGTTGAGATGCACCCTGACGCCAAAGTAATCGCCCACCGGGGCTGCCTTCACTTGCGCCGACGCCGGCTGCTTCCGCAGAAACAGACGCACCTGAGCCGCCCTCCAGCCCCGCCTGCTCTCCGCGCGCCGGCGTGGAATGTGGGGTGGGGTCGGGGTCGCGCCTGAGGGGCAGGGGCGGAGAGGACAGGGCGGAAAGGAGCTCCGGTCTTCGGGTGGTTTGTCTTCGTTTCCGCGCGGCTGGGCCAGTCCCGGCAGGTCCCAAAGGTGAGTCCTGGCGCGGGGTGCCCAGAGGCATCGGGAAGCCCGGGGAGGGGGCCGGGACGTGGAGTACACCCGTCTCCCCAATACCTGGTATATTACAAGTGCCCATAACTGATACAGTGAATTAATCCACCCAGCACGTCCTGAGGAAGCTCCTGGGTAGCGGCTCCGCCCTGAGTTCGGGTCTCCTCCACGACTCCGGGTGTTTGTCCGCGAACCGGGTTCGGGCAGCGCCCGAGGTCCGCCCGGGGTGGCCGGGGCCTCTGCCCCTCGTGAACCAACGCTCCGGGGCCTGCAGCGGGTCCCTGTTCTACTCACACACCCCGTCCGCTTTCCCGCCCAGCTCTGGGCAGTTCTGCATTTTCGCAGCCTGGGACTGGGTCCTCGCTGTTCCTTCTGCACTCGTGCGTGTCCCTCCCTACACTGAAACGGGGAGGGCGTTCAGTCCATAGCCATCTCTGCACACCTGGCTGAGGCATTCCCAGACCTAACCTCAGATCATGTGCATGCTATGAACACTCCTAAGTGGCTAGGCCTCTTGCACCTGAGCAGGCGGCTTCTGCCCAACACTGGGGCTTTCTCTGGGCTGTCCATCATGGGTATATCTCCGGATCCCAGGATTGCTAGTCAGCACCTCACATTTGAGGGTCTGTGCCATTCAGTCTAGAATCAGAGTTAGATGAGAAATCAACTTTGAACACCATCTTTAGGCTGATGCAGTGGCTCACACCTGTAATCAGAATTAAAATCCACATCCTTGACCGGACAGGGCAGGGTGGCTCATGCTTGTGATCGCAGCACTTTAGGAGGAATAGGTGGGTGGATTGCCTGAGGTCAGGAGTTTGAGACTAGCCTGACCAACATGGTGAAACCTAGTCTCCACTAAAAATACAAAAGTTAGATTGGGCGCGGTGGCTCACACCTGTTATCCCAGCACTTTGGGAGGCCGAGGCGGGAGGATCGAGACCATCCTGGCCAACATGGTGAATCCCCGTCTCTACTAAAAATACAAAAATTAGCTGGGTGTGGTGGCGCGTGCTGGGAATCCCAGCTCCTCGAGAGGCTGAGGCAGGAGCATCACTTGAACCTGGGAGGTAGAGGTTGCAGTGAGCCAGGATCATGCCACTGTAGTCCAGCCTGGCGACAGAGTGAGACTCTATTTCAATCAAAATAAAAAATGAAAAAAGTCGGCCATGGTGGCGCACTCCTGTAGTCCCATAGTCCCAGCTACTCCGGAGGAGCAGAGGTTGCAGTGAGCTGAGATGGCGCCACCGCACTCCAACCTTGGTGACAGAGGGAGACCCTGTCTCAAATAAATAAATAAATAAATGGCCAGCTCTGTAGTTCCAGTTACTTGGGAGGCTGAGGTGGGAGAATCACTTGAACCCGGGAAGGGGAGGCTGCCGTGAGCCAAGATAGCACCACTGTACTGCAGACTGGGTGACAGAGACCCTGTCTCAAAAAAAAAAAGAAAAAGAAAATAAAAAGAAAAAAAATTAAACAATAATAATAAAATCCAGAACCTTACTGAGCTGAAAGCCTGCAAGATCGCCCCAGCCACATTGGCCTTTGCCTGTGCTGTTCCTGCTACCCAGAATGTCCTCCCTCTGGCTGTCTCCTCCTTGGCACCCTTCTAGGGGGTGAAGAACCCTAAGTGGGTGGGATGGGGCTGCCTGGGCTTGGGGAGCGCTGACCAGCCCCTTTAAAAATAGGCATTGGTGGCTGGGTGTGGGAGGCCGAGGCGAGAGGATCCAGAGTATCCTGGGCAACATAGTGAGATCTCATCTCTACAGAATAACTTAGCTGGGTGTGGTGCTGCACACCCATAGTCCTAGCTACATGGGAGAATGAGGCAGGAGGATTGCTTGAGCCCAGGAGGACCCCAAGCCCATCAACCTGGAGGTGCAATTCGAGGTGCTGTGGTGCTTTGAAGCTGGAGAGAAGCTTGGTAGAATCAGGAAGGTGTTGGGGCTGTCCATCTCCACCTTGGCCACCATTCATGACAGCAAGATCTGGGCGAGTTCCCAGGCGGCCACACTGCAGGCAGCCACCAAGTTGACACGCATCCACAGCCTGGTGATACAGAATACAGAGCAGCTGCTGAGAGTGTGGATTGAGGACCAGAGCCAGCGCCACGTGCCTGTCAGTGTGGTGCTTGTTCAGGAGAAAGCCCACAGCCTGTTCGAGAACCTCAAGCAGAGCAGGGCAAGGGCGTGGGCGCCTAGCCCGAGAGCTTCGGGGCCAGTTGTGGGTGGTTTGCTGGCTTCAAGGTGTGCCACAGCTTGCGAAGCATGGGTGTGAGCAGCTGGACTGCAGGTGCGGACCTGAAGGTGGCACACAGGTACGCAGCACTAATGTGCAGGGTGATCCTGGAGGGCGGCTACACACCCCAGCTGGTGCTCAACATGGATAAGCCCGGGTCTTTCTAGAAGTGCCTTCCCTATAGCACATTCATTTTCCTGTAGAAGACGAGGCGGTCCCCAGTGTCAAAGCCACCTGAGACCTCCTGACCCTGCTGCTCTGTGGCAATGCGGCCGGTGACTTCCATCTGAAGCCCCTGCTGGTGTACCCCTCGGAGAGCCCATGTTCCCTCAAGGCTTCCTCCAAGCCCAACTTGCCCGAGGTGTGGCACTCGCATAAGAAGCCCGAGTCACCATGAGCCTCCTCCAGGAGTGGTTCACGCACTTCTGCCCCGCAGTGGAGAGGCACTGCTCCCAGCACGACCTTCCTTGCAAGGCGCTGCTTATCCGAACAGCACCCCTGGCCACCCTGGGAACCTGGACGACCTCTTGGACCACATGTGCACAGAATACCTGCCAAGATCACCACGGCCCTCTTCCAGCCCATGAACCGGGATGTAGCGGCCCTCTTCAAGGCCTGCTGCCTGCGGAGGATCTTCTGCCTCCTGGCCGCGAGGGCGGGCGGCAGTGAGGGACTTCTGGCAGGACTGCAATGTCCTTGATGCTGTCTACCACATCTCCAAGTCCTGGGAGAAACTCCTACTGCTTGCTCTGTTTTTTTGTTTTTTTTTTGACGTGGAGTCTCGCTCTGTCATCCAGGCTGGAGTGCAAGTGGCTGATCTTGGCTCACTGCAACCTCCGCCTCCCGGGTTCAAGTGATTCTTCTGCCTCAGCCTCTCGAGTAGCTGGGATTACAGGCGCCCGCCAGCACGCCTGGCTAATTTTAAAAAATATATTTGTAGTAGAGATGGGGTTTCACCAAGTTGGCCAGGCTGCTCTTCAATTCCTGACCTCAGGTGATCCACCCACCTTGGCCTCCCAAAGTGCTGGGGTTACAGGCATGAGCTACTGTGCCCGGCCTCCTACCAGTTGCTCTGAATGGAAGGTGGAAGAAGCTATGGCCGGAGGGCGTCCACGGCGATGTGGGCATCTGGGTTGCGGAAATTCTCCTGCAGATCCATCATGACATCGTGGAGCTGGCGCACAGCGCAGGTTTTGCGGAGGTGGCGGAGGCCGACGCGAGGGAGCTGCTGCAGTGCCACGGGGCAGATCTGTCCAATGAGGAGCTGACGGGACCAGAGCAGGAGAGGGACGCTGGGGAGGCGGGTGAGGACAGCTGCCAGCTCGTGGCCAGGCACGTGGCCAAGGCCCTTGCACACTTCGATGCCGGCTTGCAGAGCGCAACCTGCAGCTCAGTCTCAACGTGTGCCAGGGCATTAGCAACATGATCAGCTGCCACCAGGAGCGCTTCCGGGAGAAGAGAGGTTCCCCAGCAGCGCCCCGGTGTGAGCTGTAGGTGGGAGTTCTGGGGCACAGGACTCTGTTGGGGGAGAAAAGATCCTCCCGTCTGTCTCCCTCAGTGAAAGTGATACTGGTATGAATGTTTCCAGTTCATTATATTTAATTCCTCAAATGTCCGGGACCAGCCCTGACAATGGACTGTGGGGGTTGCAAGGGACGGCAGAGACAAAGAAATGAAAAAAGACCGGTGAAGAGTGCATACAGTGGGGGCCTGGGGCCAACGTGACTGTGGAGACTGCCAAGGCCCCGAGTTCTGGAGACCTACATCATTTATTGGTGTACAACACAAAGCAAGATTGTGGTAGGGGTGTCGGGGGAAACAAGGGAATGAGGTGTCAGGCAGGTGATCTATAGCTAGGGCAGTTTGGCATTTCCTTTGAGGCATATAGAACAAGTTCTATTCTAGATTTAATCATTACACCAGCTAGAGGGGTCAGATAGGCGCCAGCAAGCCTGGTCGCATTCTTGTGCTTCGAAGGAGCATTCCTCCCTTGAGCACGGAGCATGGCGTTCCATAAGCTCTTTCTGTGCCAGATAAGGAAGTCATGCCACAGCTTTCCTCCCAGTACCCAAATATTTTTATCCGCATTAACTTATTATCTCAAGTGAACTTCTATCTCAAATATATGGTTCTCAAAAGCGTCCATGAACTCTCAAGTGTGATCTTATTATAGCCTGGGGCCCCTTGGAGCACAGTGTGCCAGTGACCTAGTGGAAGCCAACAAGAAAGCCAGGCTCACTGTGCAGCATCTCCCTCCATGGTCTTCCTGGAGCCTCTTCCGAATGCACTGAGCATTCCCTGTGTCCAGAGGTAGGGCTAGCAGAAATAGATGGACGTCCTGCTTGTTTTCTGGTCACCTTTCCACTGAGCTTCAAGCCTGCAGACTGCAAGGATTGAGCTAGCTGAGCCCCCAAAGAGACTCAGTAGTCCAGAGTGTGGGTCTGAGTGGGAGGACTGCCCAGCCACACACCTTCCAGCTCTGTTCCTCCCAGGCCCTGGATGCTTCTTGCCATGCTGTCCTCTGAAATGATGCTCTGCCCTACAGACCTGTGGTAGGTGAGCTAGTGAGGCAGCACACCTGGGCTCTGGCCACCAGGCACCCCAGCCCTGGTGTGGGGTATCCTCATGGCTGCAGGCATTCCCTGGCCAGGCCTGGGTGCTTGTTCTCCCTCTCTCCTCTTCTCTTCTCCCCTCTCCCCACTCTCTCTGCCCTGTACTCCTTCTTTCTGCTGGTTTCCCCTGGACTCCTGCCATGCCCCCTAGTCTCTTTTTCCTGTGGATATGGGGCTAATTCCAGGCAATGGTGGCATTTAGACACAAGGCCCTAGATCCCACAAGGGAGGACTGGGAGGCACCTGATGCTCCTCAGAAAGAGGCTTGCAGGGACAGCACATGGGAAACTCATGGGGATGTGATCCATTTGGGTAAGGACTTGGATTTCAGGGGATGAGTTGGCTTCATTGCAAGATGCAGGTCCTTAGGTGAGTGGCCCCTGTCTCCAGCTGTAGTGCCCTATCAGGAAGCCTCTATATGAGCCTCCCTCCCTTCTGCAGGACCAGACTGGGATTGTTACGAACAGCCCAGGGGACTGGTTACATTCAACTTGCCTTGAAGGTTTTGCTGGGGAGTCCAGGTGCCCGTGCCTCCCACCTGCTGTCCATAGCCATCTCTGCACACCTGGCTGAGGCATTCCCAGACCTAACCTCAGATCATGTGCATGCTATGAACACTCCTAAGTGGCTAGGCCTCTTGCACCTGAGCAGGCGGCTTCCGCCCCAACACTGGGGCTTTCTCTGGGCTGTCCATCATGGGTATATCTCCGGATCCCAGGATTGCTAGTCAGCACCTCACATTTGAGGGTCTGTGCCATTCAGTCTAGAATCAGAGTTAGATGAGAAATCAACTTTGAACACCATCTTTAGGCTGATGCAGTGGCTCACACCCGTAATCTCAGCACTTAAGGAGGCTGAGGCAGGAGGATAGCCTGAGGCCAGGAGTTTGAGACTAACTCGAGCAACATAGTAAGGCCAGGTCTCTACAAAAAGTAAAATTATCCAGGTGTAGTGGCATGCACTTGCAGTCCCGGCTACTCAGGAGGCTGAGACAGGAAGGTTGAGGTTGAACCCAGGAGGTTGAGGCTGCAGTGAGCCACGATTGTGCCACTGCACTGCAGCGTGGGTGATAGAGGGAGCCCTTGTCTCAAACAACAACAAACAAATATCATCTTCGGGTATATTAATCAGATGGGGGAAGTCACACTGACATCAGTTGGCACCCACTGGCTAGTTTGTGCCAGGCAGGGAGACTGGGCTGTTTCCGGTAAACTGAAGCCTTCTCTTGAGCATGTGTTATGGTTTCCTGCCGGTTCACCTTCCTGCTATTATTGTCACAGCTCCCAACCACATCAGAGTGGACCTTGGGTATAATACCACGCAAAAATTTTTATCACTGTTTTCACCTTCTGTTCTCTAAAGAGAGAAGATAATTCCATATACTTTACGGCAAGTGACAAATACAGCAAGATAGTCAAACCAATGAAAAAGGTCGAAGGAAAGAGGAAGTCTTCCCCCTTGCTCTGCCACCTGAAGCAATTTGACGCTGTTTGCCTTGGGAGTGAGGAAATGCTGAGCATCCCCTCTCAGAAGGCAACAGCAACTTCGGCTACGGTGCAGAAAGAGAACGCGTGTGATGTGCTGCATGAGGCTCACGTCAGCATCTGGCATGGAGGGAAGCACAAGATGCTGGTGGAGCTGAAGAGGCAGCACGGGATGTGACAGAAGGTCATACCACATACTCCTGCCCGCAGACGTTAAATCTTGTGAAAGAAGGCATTACAAACTCGGGCTTGGTGGCTCAGGCCTGTAATCCCAGCGCTTTAGGAGACAAAGGTAGGAGAATTGTTTGATTCTCAACATTTCTCAGATGTTGGAGACCAGCCTAGGTAACATGGTGAGGGCCTTTCTCTACAAAAAATAAGTTAGCTAGGCATGGTGGTGCACACCTGTGGTCCCAGCTATTTGGGAGGCTGAGGCTGAAGGATTGCTTGATCCTGGGAGATTGAGGCTGCAGTGAGTCATTATCATGCCACACTGCACTCCAGCCTGGGGGACAGAATGAGATCTTATTTCCAAAAAATCAAATGGCATTGGAGTTTAGCTTGTGGTTTTCACGGAGACTCAGAGGTAGACCTCATTAATGTGTTTTTAAATTTTTAAAAATTTGGAGTCTTGCTTTGTCACCTAGGTTGGAGGGCAATTGTGTGATCTCGACTCACTGTAACCTGTGCTTCCTGGGTTCAAGTGATTCTCCTGCCTTAGCCTCCTGAGTAGCTGGGGTTACAGGCACCCACCATCATGCTGGGCTAATTTTTGTGTTTTTGTAGATATGAAGTTTCACCATGTTGGCCAAGCTGCTCTTGAACTCCTGACCACGGCTCCTTGCATGCCTGCTTCTCTGGCTTCAGCCTCAGCTCAAAGGGGCCCACATATAGCTTGGGTCATCACTCTGGAGAGGGCAAGCCAAAGCTTTGGTGGCTTCCACACGGTCTTAAGCCTGCAGGTGTACAGAATGCAAAAGTGAAGGAGGCGTGGCAGTTTCTACCTTGATTTCCGAGGATGTGGAAAAGCCTGAGTGCCCTAGCAGAAACCTGCTGCAGGGCAGAGCCCCCACAGAGAGATTCTACTAGGGCAATGCCAAGGGGAAGTGTGGGGTTGGAGTCCCTACACGGAGTCCCTACCAGGGCACTTCCTGGTGGAGCTGTGGGAACAGGGCTGCCACCCTGCAGACTTGAGAATGGTAGAGCCTTGCAAAGGGAAACCAGCAAAGACTTGCAAATTCAGCATGGAAAAGGTGCAGAGATGGAGCTTTCCAGGGCCTTGGGAGCCCACTCAGCACATTAGTGTGCCCAGGATGTGAGACATGGAATCAAGGGAGAATATTTTGAAGCTTTAAGATTTAATGTCTACCCTGCCGAGTTTCAAACTTGTGTGGGACCTATTACCACTTTCTTTTGGCTGATTTCTCCTTTGGAATGGGAATATCTACCCAATGGCTCTACCACTATCATATCTTGGAAGTAAATAACTTGTGTTTGATTTCACAGGTTCATAGGTGGAAGGAACATGTAATGAGTCTTGATGAGATTTTGGACTTTTAAGTTGATACTCGGAGCAAGTTAAGACTTTGGGGGACTATTCAGAAGTGATGATTGTATTTTGCAGTGTAAGAAGGACATGAAATTTGGGGGGCCAGGGGTGGAAAGATATAGTATGGATGTTCATCCCCTTCAAACCTCATGTTGACATGTGATTTCCAGTGTGGAAGTGGGTGGCCTGGTGGGAGATTTTGTGGTCATGAGTGGTGGATCCCTCATGAATGGCTTGGTGTCATGCCCATGGTAATGAGTGGATTCTCGATCTGGTAGTTCATGAGACAGCTGGTTGTTTAATAATGTGACGCCTCCCTTACCATCTTCTTGCTCCCACCTTACCATGTGATACGCTGGCTCCCCCTTTAACTCCTGCCATGATTGTAAGCTTCCTGAGACCCTCACCAAGAGCAGATGCCCCCCAACACCATGCTTCTTGCATAACCTGCAGAACTGTGGGCCAAAATCAATCTTTTCTTTATAAATTATCCAGCCTCAGGCATTCCTTGATAGCAACACACACACAAAAATAGAATAATATACTTTCCCATATTCTTTGCCCCTGAAGACCTTTTCCCAGTGTGAACCCTGATGGTCAATAAGAGAAGAGGTTTGACTGAAGGGTTTCCCAAGTTCATTGCATTCCAAAGACTTCTCTCTAGTACCCATCATCTCTGATTGAATAAAGGATTTTCTTCAATTAGGGGATTTTCTACATCAACTAAAATCCTTTTGAGCATAAATTCTCTGGCGTTTTAAGAGTAGAAGGCTGCATTGATAGAAGCCTTTTCCACATTCATGACATGCGCATGGTTTGTTTCCAGCATGAATTCTGCAGTGTCCAAAATGAGCCAGGTAGTCAGTTTATTACCACATTTACTGCCTTCCCAAAGCTTCTTCCCTGATCTGGCTGCCTGGGCACCACATTTCAGAAATCTCCTATATGCATGCTGGTGGTCCATAAAAGACTGACTTAAATTTTGGTAGCCTCTCTGTACATCATTAATATTTAAGAGGATATTTGTCACTTGTCCCAGATCTGTATGCTGGGCTGCCTTCTGATCCCCTCCTGTTACCCCTCAGTTGACCCTGGAACTCCAAGGCCTCATTCACTTGGATGTCAGAGCTCTTGGTGAGGAGGGATGATCTGTCATCATACATATCCTCTTTCTTAAGCCTTTGATTTGACAGAAACAAAAAATTAAGAGGTCTCTTGAGTACTGTGCTCAGAATTAGATAATATGCAACAATGAGCTTGGGGTAATAAATCATAACCTAATGCTTGGTGATCTTAATTACCATGTTGTTGGAATTCACAATTAGAAGAGCTTCCACTAATTAAATGCCTTCTATGGGCTAGACAAATTTCCTATCATATGTAACTAATGCATTTAATTCATACCACTACCCTCTAGGGTAGGTCCTGTCATTATCTCTATTATATAGATAATAAAATTGGAAGTAATTGCCAAAGGTTACACAGTAATAAAGTAAAAACAAAAGTAGTCAGGATACAGAAAGGATGCTTTTAACCACTTCATTTTACAGGGAAAATCCAGAAACAACTAAAATATCAATATATGTAGAGATTAGATCCAAGATGGCCGACCACTAACAGCTCAGGATTGTAGCTCCCAGTGAAAGCTCAGAGAACGAGACGACGCCACATCATTAGACGAATTTTCGTCACCCACCGATTAGCCGATTCCCAGT
This sequence comes from Callithrix jacchus, assembly GCF_049354715.1. NCBI lineage: Eukaryota > Metazoa > Chordata > Mammalia > Primates > Cebidae > Callithrix > Callithrix jacchus. Next base: position 51,228,844 of record NC_133523.1, read on the forward strand.
GGAGGAGCCCCACGGGTCGCCAGCGCGACTCTTGTGGCTGCCGCAGCGGTTTTGCCGGCGTCTCGGCGCAGCAGCTCTTCACGCAGAGCCAACGGGACTGCTTCCCCTACTGACCGGAGTTTGGAGCTCCAGGAAGTCAGAGCCGCTTGTTGCGGACTCAAGAGGGAAGCCAGACCAGAGATTCCCGGGCAGAAGAGCACCATCAGTCTTATCGCTGCTATTTAGGCTGCCACAGTGGGTTGCTCGGATCCCAGCACTGGGAATCAATAAGTCGGACGTCGACTCAGAAAACTAATTAGAAAGGCGGTTCATCTACAATGAAGGGAAAAAAACAGCCTAAGAAGGCCGAGTATACTCAAAATCAGAACCCATCAGAAACGGAACAAGCCCTGATGGAAAAGGACTCATCAGCAACTGAACAAGCCCTGATGGAAGAGGACTCATCAGTAACGGAACAAGCCCTGATGGAAAAGGACTGTGTTCCATTATCTGAAGTAGGCTTTAAAAGGTGGATGATAAGAAACTTCTGGGAGTTAAAGGAACTTGTTCTAACCCAATGTAAAGAAACCAAGAACTTGGAAAAAAGATTAGATGAAATGTTGAAAAGAATAGACAATATAGAGAGGAATACAAATGAACTTATGGAGTTGAAAAATACAACACGAGAACTCAGTGAAATATGTACAAGCTTAAACAGCCGAATGGATCAAGCAGAAGAAAGGGTATCAGAGGTAGAAGACCAACTTAATGAAACAAAATGACAAGACAAGAATAGAGAAAAAAGGATAAAAAGGAATGAGCAAAGTCTCCAAGCAATATGGGACTATGTGAAAAGACCTAATATACGCTTGATTGGTGTACCTGAATGTGAGGGAGAGAATGAAGTCAAGCTGGAAAATACTCTCCAGGACATTATCCAGGAAAATTTTCCTAATTTAGCAAAGCAGGACACTATTCAACCCCAGGCAATACAGAGAACACCACAAAGATATTCCTCAAGAAGACCAACCCCAAGGCACATAATCGTTAGATTCACCAAGATCGAAACGAAGGAGAAAATATTAAGGGCAGCCAGAGAGAAAGATCAAGTTACCCATAAAGGTAAGCCTATTAGGCTTACAGCAGATCTCTCAATGGAAACCCTACAAGCTAGAAGAGAGTGGGGGTCAATATTCAATATACTTAAAGAACAAAACTTTCAGCCCAGAATTTCATATCCTGCCAATTTAAGCTTTACATTTGAAGGAAAAATAAAATCTTTTAGGAACAAGCAAGTACTCAGAGATTTTATTACCACCAGGCCTCCTTTACAAGAACTTCTAAAAGAAGCATTATACACAGAAAGGAACAATCAGTATGACCCTTTCTAAAAATACATCAAAAAGTAAAGAGCATTAACACAAAGAAGAATTTTTATCAACGAAAGGACAAAATAGCCAGTTAACAACAAATGGCAGCAACCCTAAATTTAAATCGACCAAATCTCCCAATCAAAAGATACAGACAAAATCTAACGGTATATCCAAAGATATACATAGACTGAAAATAAAGGGTTGGAAAAAAAAAAAAAACAAATGTGGGTGAAGGGGAGAAGAAAAGCAAAGCACACTGCCATGTGTGTACCTACGCAACTGTCTTGCATGCTCTGCTCATGTACCCCAAAACCTATAATCCAATAAAAAATTAAAAAAAAAAAATGTACCAACCAAATGGAGAGCAAAAATAAATAAATAAGAAGCAGGAGTTGCAATTTTCACATTTGACAAAATAGATTTCAAAGCTACAAGGATACAAGGGTAAAAGGATTAATGTAATAATAAGAGATCTTAACACCCAGATACATAAGACCCATAATGAGATTTAGATTCAATGAGACAACAAATTGATAACGATACCCGGGACTGGAACTAAGATCCAGAACAAATAAACTCAATAGAGCTCTCCATGTTAAACACACAAAATATATATTATCCACAAAATCTAACGATATATCTGAAGATATACAAAGACTCAAAACAAGGGGATGGAAAAAAACTCACCAACCAAATGGAGAGCAAAAATAAATAAATAAAAAGCAGGAGTTGCAATTCTCACACTTAATAAAATAGATTTCAAAGCTACAAGGATGCAAGGGTAAAAGGATTAATGTAATAATAAGAGATCTTAACACCCAGATACATAAGACACATAATGAGAGTTAGATTCAACGCGACAACAAATTGATAACGATATCCAGGACTTGAACTCAGAGCCAGAACAAATAAACACAATAGAGGTCCCCATTTTAAACACATAAAATATGCATTAACCACTTTAAACACTCAAAATATTGATCGGCCATTATTGAAACCCATTTTAGGAATGAAGTAATATTCCTTTTTCCCTCTTTTTCTTTCTTTCCCCTTCTTTTTCTCTAAAAAAAAAAATATATATATATATATATGTAATATTAGGTATTTTGTAGAAATTTTGAAGATAATATGGCCTGGGTGGATGCTTATTTTAATGTTAGATTAAAATAGCAGGCCGCAGATTACTTACGTGTACACATTAAAAAGTTGTTAAAAGCCATTTGTAAAAATAAAAGCAGATCCTATGTTGGGTGGTGGTAGATTACAGGTGACTTTTCATTTTTCAAGTAGTTGTAATAAATAAAATGTTCTCCTACTCTGGGAATCTGGTTAGGTATATTATTCAGACCAATCTTGTCTCCTGAAGAAAACTAAAAGTGCTACATAAATAGTAAAAAGCATCTTGTCAAAACTTTCTAATACCGGCTCGACCAGTAAGAAATGATCAACTCCAGTCTAAGGCACTGCTGGAGGTACATAGGGCCTGAAGTTTAACTTGAAACTAATAACAGAACTCCTCCTGTGATTACAAATCCAAAACACACTGCTAAATATTACATGAGTCAGACACAAAATTGCAATTAGAAAATATTTAGAACTGAACAATTAAAAGGTGATATATAATTCCAGTCATGTTTTTACCTGGAAAAAGTGACATATATGATAATTTATAGGCTAAACCTATATTAGTCAGGGTTCTCCAGGAAACAGGACCAATAGAATGTGTGTATATAGATTTATACACTAGTGCCAGCACCTTGCAAACTACGGACTTGCCTTACCTGATTGTGTAAGCTGAGAGGTTCCAGGATCAGCAAGGTGAAGAGCCAGGAAAGCTCATTTGTAGTTCCAGTCTGAGTACAAAGGCTGGAAAAGTGTAATGTCCCTGCTCAAAGCAGTCACGCTGGAGAAGTTTCCTCTCAATTAGCCCTCTTGTTCCATTAAGGTCTTCAACTCATTGGGTGAGATACACCCGCATTAGGGAGGGCAACCTCCTTTACTCAGTCTGCCAATCCACATGTTAGTCTCATCCAGAAACTCCCTCATAGACACACCCAAAATAATGCTTGACCAAATATCTTGGAACCCTGTTTCCCAGTCAAGTTGGTGCAAAATGAACTATCACAAAATTTCAATCAGCATTTAGAGAGAAATTTATACCCTTATCGTGTATGACAGAAAAAGAAAATGCTTAAGAATAATCCAACTCGCCGGGTGCTGTGGCTCAAGCCTGTAATCACAGCACTTTGGGAGGCCGAGGCGAGTGGATCACGAGGTCAAGAGATCGAGACCATTTTGGTCAACATGGTGCAATCCCATCTCTACTAGAAATACAAAAAATTAGCTGGGCATGGTGGCACGTGCCTGTAATCCCAGCTACTCAGGAGGCTGAGGCAGGAGAGTTGCCTGAACCCAGGAGGCGGAGGTTGCGGTGAGCCGAGATGGCGCCATTGCACTCCAGCCTGGGTGACAAGAGCGAAACTCCGTCTCAAAAAAAAAAAAAAAAAAAAAAAAAAAAATTTAACTCAAGAACTTAGAACAAGAAGAGAAAATTAAAGTGAATGAGAGTGGGAAGAAGGAAATAATAGGAGAAATTAATGAAACAAAAAAATTAACAGTAGAGGAATAACAAAACCATAAGTTGGGTTTTATTCCGCCCCCCCACTCCCCTCCCATCTCCTCTCCTCCTCTCCTCTCCTCTTCCCTCTCCTCCCCTCCCCTCCCTGTGAAAAGCCTCTGAGTTTCTCCTGGCTGGGGAACCCCAGAGAGGAGCACAGGGTTTCTAGCTATGGCTGTTAATGCCCTGGAGGCACCCAGACTCTTTCTTAGGTCCCTGGAAGCCTGGTTAAAGCTTCTGCCCCCATGCCTGTCTTATCCCAGTCTCACCCAGTGAGTGCAGGCTCCAGAGGGTCTCCAGTGATACCTACAGTACAGGGTCCTCTGGTTGGCTCCAGCTACTCCCATTCATCCTGAGGTGTGTAAAGGTCATTAGACCTTGGCATGACAGCCATTCCTGGCTCATGGGGAAGGCCTGAATGGGATAGAAGGGCCTGGTAGGTGTGCAGGCCCACAGGTGCAGGGTACAGCCCCAGGTCCTCCTTCAGGTTTATTCCTGAGGTAGGAGGTGGGACTTGACTCTGGAGGTGGGGTTCTGACAGCAGATCAAATTGAGGACGAGCTTAAATGGGATAGGGCAGAAGCACCTTTCCAAAAGATAGGCCCACCAGTGTGCCATGTCATTTTATCATTGCCGTGACATGGCGAAACCTCATTTTTACTAAAAATGCAAAAATTAGCCGGGCACAGTGGCGCAAGCCTGTAGTCCCAGCTACTTAGGAGGCTGAGGCAGGAGAATCGCTTTAACTTAGGAGGTGGAGGTTGCAGTGAACAAAGATAGTGCCACTGCACTCCAGCCTGGGTGATAGAGTGTCTCAAAACACACACACACACACACACACACACACACACACACACACCCCTAACATTATTCAGAACAAAGTTGCCACTCACCCTTTTGGAGTTTTCTGTTTTCTTTGTGGAGTTTCAACAGTCGCGGGCAGATTCTTCTTATGTCTAAAGCTCTCTGTTTTTCTGCATTGCATGACCTGACTTCTTTGACTTTGCAGGTACCAGAGATTACTTTGTACTGTGGGGGGATTGGCCTTGGTGTGTGTAATGGTGGATAAGACCTACAAAATAGGGGTGGCTGAGCACGGTTGACAGAAAGTGGTTTTTGGCTGTTTTTTAAAAAATATCCTAGGAACTTGTTGTTAAAGGATTCTAATTCTAGTTGAGAGGTGAATTCTAAGGGGTCTCCTCTATTGCTTTTTTTTCCAAAATTAATCTTGATTTGGCTTGTCTGTGTGCATTGGTGTGAGAAACTGAACTGTGGTTTTCATAGGTAAATGAGAGACTGAGTTTTCTCAGCTCTGGAGAGAAAGGGTATTTGCTCCTCTCAGCCAAAAGGTGCCCCTGGGTGACTGGGGCCTTGTGGGAGTGCCTGGGGGATTGACCACCCATGACGTGTGTCAGCCCCACAGGGAAATCCCCAACAAAAATTAATTTAAGAAAAAAGGCTCATCCAGGAAACATACATAAGGGCTAATCACCCAGTGTTTTAAGCCATCTCAGAGGCATGTAAGAGAGTGGCAAATGGAAAATGAATAATCTAAGAATGAAGGGAAAACAAGGAGAATGACCCTCTGTTAAGCACTCTATGTGCCAGAGTTTATGTAAAATGGTCTTTGTGCAGATTTACATTAAGGAAAAAGAGCCCTAAGGTCAACCTACAAACTATAGAGTTCCTAAATTCTCTGTTTTGCTTTTCTCCCTGCTTTAAATCTCCTTTTCTTTTTCTTTTTTTTTTTTTTGAGATGGAGTCTTGCTCTTGTCTGCCAGGCTGGAGTGCAATGGTATGATCTCAGCTCACTGGAAAATCTACCTCTCTGGTTCAAGTGATTCTTCTGCCTCAGCATCCTGATTAGCTGGGATTATAGGTGCATGCTGCCATGCCTGGCTAAGCTTTGTATTTTTATTTTTATTTATTTATTTATTTTGAGATGGAGTTTCGCTCTTGTTACCCAGGCTGGAGTGCAATGGCGAGATCTCGGCTCACTGCAACCTCCGCCTCCTGGGTTCAGGCAATTCTCCTGCCTCAGCCTCCTGAGTAGCTGGGATTACAGGTACGCGCCACCACGCCCAGCTAATTTTTTGTATTTTTAGTAGAGACGGGGTTTCACCATGTTGACCAGGCTGGTCTCGAACTCCTGACCTCAGGTGATCTGCTTGCCTGAGCCTCCCAAAGTGCTGGGATTACAGGCATGAGCCACTGTTCATGGCCTATTTTTCTTTTAAGATAAAAATCACTGTTTAGATCCAAGAGGTTCTTTTGGAAAGTTGGTGAATTTGTATTTATCTCATCGCTAAAGTTCGGAAGTAAAAACTATAGGATCTTTGTGTTTGTGCCTATATGTATTTAAAAGGCTTTTATAATCTCTATAATTTTATGTTTCATTGGCAATCAAATCCACTTTAGTTTCCCTCTAGCACACCAGACTATTTTTCTCTGTACATTATGATGTCAATTTTACTATTTGATTTTCACCTGCATTGTTTCCTGTAATATGAAAATTTAGGGCTGTTTAGCTGACAACTGCCTAGTTTAGTAAAATAGGTTATCGGGCCGGGCGCGGTGGCTCACGCCTGTAATCCCAGCACTTTGGGAGGCCAAGGCGGGTGGATCACGAGGTCAAGAGATTGAGACCATCCTGGTCAACATGGTGAAACCCCCTCTCTACTAAAGATACAAAAAAATTAGCTGGGCATGGTGGTGCGTGCCTGTCCCAGCTACTCAGGAGGCTGAGGCAGGAGAATTGCCTGAACGCAGGAGGCGGAGGTTGCAGTGAGCCGAGATCGCGCCATTGCACTCCAGCCTGGGTAACAAGAGTGAAACTCCATCTCAAAAAATAATAATAATAATAATAATGCATACAGACACACAGTATCATGGACCTGAGATAATCTCTTCACAAATGTTCTCTTCTGGGCTTGGATTAGATTGGAGTAAATGACTGAGTACCTGTGTTTGTGTGTGTATTTGGTTTGAATTGTGTCTTTTCTGGTGTAAGAAAAGTGACAAGTTCCCAACTTTTGGCATATTTAGGCCACAAAGAGAAAGAAAACAAACTAGACCCTGACAAACAGACTGATACAAGTTCAACAAGAGCAATAACACTATGGGCTTTGTGACTTTGTGTTATATACTTAACTTTCCTGCTCTACTCATATGCCTCTCACATGAAAATGAGAATTGTAGTTTGCACTAAAGTTGTAGGTAAAATGTTGACTATATAAACATTCTGAGTCTATTTAGGTATTCAATAGCTAGCAGCCAAGAAACTGGAAGCAAAATCATCCTAATTTCTGACCTCTATTGTGTGTGTGTATATGTGTATACATGTTTCTATACTGAGTTACTTATTATTTTTCTCCTCCCTTTCTTGAGGGAAGAGAAAAATAAAAAGTAACTCAGTCTCCTGCATTTTCAGTCTGGGTCCTTCTACAGCTCTTTCATGTAATCATGTATTTACCTGCATCTTTTATGAGTGTGTTGAGTGTCTTGAAGCTATTATTTTACAGAAAGGTGAGACTATGGGGAACTTCCTCACTCACATGCTTCTGTATCATCACGGTCGTGCTGACTCAGTAGGGCCACAAAGGTGTTTGGGTGGTCATGGACATAGGAATAGGAGCAAAGCCAGGCACTTTTCTTTCATTAGGCATCATAGGAGCCCCTGTGCTCTCTGCTGTCAGGCAGTGGAGGTGCTATTTGCTCTGTCCTGAGGGTGCACCCAAAGCCTGAGCTTCACAGTTTGTATGTAGAAACTCAAGTCACACCACAGTGACATGCGGGACAATGTAAAGTTCTGTAGTTCTGTAAAGTCTTCTAACACCATGGAAAATAATGCCTCCTCTATGATCCTGTAACACCAGGGACTTCCCTCTTCCCTCGAAGTTTTTACCATCTACTCTTTAAGTCTATAAATGGGGGGGAATGATATCTCTGCTAATCTACCTTATGTTTTTTGATACGAAACCATATGGGACTAAAATTATTGTCAGTTTCCATCATTATCCTACTTAATTCAAAAGAAGGTGAATGTATTGTAACACTCAAATAGTGATTATGATGTTAATAAAAATACCTACCATAAATTTGGAGTGTTAAGCACCAGAAAACCTTGCATTTTCCAGTTTAATACTCTAAGAAAGAAGGTGTGTGGAATTCTATTATTATAGCTGTCTTTATATTACTGGCCAGGTCCCCAAGTATTAAATCATATGTCCAGTAGAATCCACCTGAGCCACACATGGCTGCGTGTTCTTTCCTAGTGAGCAGAGCTTCCATGTGTCCTGATTCATTGTTCTTTAGTGCTTTTGGTTAAAGCGCTTGTCCCTGTTTTCCTCCTGCTGGTCTCCTTTTTATTCTCCAACTAAATCCAAATGTTTTGGACTCTGGGCAACTTTCACATATTCCTTGGTGTTATTTACTTCCTTCAGAAGTTTGCATCTTTCTTTTCTTTTCTTTTTTTGAGACAGAGTCTCACTCTATTGCCCAGGCTGGAACACAGTGGCATGATCTCAGCACCCTGCAACCTCCAATTCCTGGGTTCAGCAATTCTCCTGCCTCAGTCTCCCCAGTAGCTGGGGTTACAGGCACCTGCCACCATGCCTGACTAGTTTTTTTCTTTTTTTTTAGTAGAGATGGGGTTTCCATCTCTACTAAATATCAGCAGCCACACTGGTTTTGAACTCCTGATCACTCAAGTGATCTGCCCACCTTGGCCTCCCAAAGTGCTAGGATTATAGGCATGAGCCACCACACCCAGCCAGGTCTGCATATTTCTTATTCAAAGAATTTAGCGTAAATTGTAATGATGTGTTTGAGTTTCTCCTTCTGAAATCAGAAGCAACATCTGAACACCAATCACTGAGTTGAGAACCAAGTGGGAATTCAAGAAATATGAAGAAAAAGAAGAAATCTGAGCTTTGGTGAGTAGGTGCCATCCACATGAGTCTGCTCAGGGTTAGAGAAAATGTTTTTGTCTGTGTGACAGGGCCTTGCTAATTTGTAACCCTCCACTTCAACAGTGAGAGACCTAGTTCCTACCGTCTGTGACTTATGTAACTCATTGTTTTATTCCAGATGTAGATATTGTGGTTTTACAATTGTTCACAATTACCCGTTGGAAAGAACTTTATAAAATGGAATTCAATGATAAAGTGTAGTTCATTTGCCTTCAGCCTACAAATTCTATTCATTTTCAAAGAGACTTAGGTCAGCACCATTTTCCCTACAGCTTCAGTGAGTTTTCCCACATTTGTGTCTTAGTACATTTTGTGCTTCTGTAACAGAATACCTGAGGCAGGGTGATTTGTAAGTAAAAAAGGATCATTTGGCTCACCATGCTGGTGGTTGGAATGTCTGAGATTGGGCAGTTGCATCTGGTGGGGCCTCAGTCTTTTTCACCTCATGGTGGAAAGTGGAAGGGGAGCAAGGGGTGCACCAGAGATCACAGCAAGAGTGAAAGCACGAGGGAAGCCAAGGAAGCCAGACTCTGTTTAACTATCTACTCTTGCAGGAATTAATCTATTCCTGTGAGAGCAGACGGAACTCACCCCCATGGGAGAACATTAATCTATTCATGGGGGATCGATCTCCATAATCCAAACACCTTCCACTAGGCCCGACCTCACCACACTGCCACATTGGGGGTCAAATTTCAACATGAGTTTTTGCAAGGACAAACCACATCCAAACTGTAGCAATTTGTAGCATAGTTAAAATAATTTTCACTGTGCTGGGATACTCCACATCCTGAATAATAATAATTATATTATTATTATTATCCTGAGTAGCTGGGATTACAGGCATGTGCCACCACGCCCAGCTAATTTTCTGTATTTTTAGTAGAGACGGGGTTTCACCATGTTGACCAGGATGGTCTCGATCTCTTGACCTCGTGATCCACCCGCCTTGGTCTCCCACAGTGCTGGGATTACAGGTTTGAGCCACCGCGCCTGGCCCTGAATAATATTATTTAATTAGAATAGAGTTTTATTTACCCATTTAGCTGTGAAATTCTGCATGTTTCGACAAATGCATAGTGGCAGGTATCCACTATTGAAGTATCATATGGAATGCTTCAAACCCACACCCCATGCAGCCCAAGGCTTCCTATCTGTGTAGTTTCCCTTCTCCAGCATCTCATTAAATGAGGTCACACTATGTGGATTCTCCTAATACATTAGTTGGGGAGATAATACTTGCCTTCTTGTTTCACAAGTATCACCATGGTACAATGGCAGGATGCAGTTTGCAAAGAGATAAAAATAGCCGAAAGATAAGAAACAAGACTAGAATCTGATAATCCTCAAGGGCTATAGTTTTCTTATTTAACAATATTTTTTGAGACAGGGTCTCTCTTTATCGCTGAAGTTGGAGTGCAGTGGTGCAAGCTCAGCTCACTTCACCCTCTATCTCCTGGGTACAAATAAGCTTCCATCCTCAGCCTCCTGATTAGGTGGGACTACAGGCACATATCATCATGCTTAGCTGATTTTTGTGCTTTTAGTAGAGACAGGGTTTCACCATGTTGCCCAGGCTGGTCTTACAGGCACATACCATCATGCTTAGCTGATTTTTGTGTTTTTAGTAGAGACAGGGTTTCACCATGTTGCCCAGACCCCAATCTGGCTTGTCTCTTTGACAAGCAGACCCTGGGAGACAGTGATAATGAAAGCTAAGCCTTCAGCTAATTTACCCATAGCCACGGGGTGACTTCCCTGGTCACCAAGACAGAGCCTGCATATGGGGGTTTCCTTTACCTTTTCTATAAGTTGTACCAAAACATCCACTTAAGTTGTTTGTACCATTCCTTCAAATAAAGAAATCTGGTACTGGAAAAAAAAAAAAAAAGAACAAGAGTTGACCACATAGGTGCTTTCAAGCTTTGCTGGAAGTTTCCATACAGAATCTCAGACTGGACTTTTAAAGGCCTTATTGAGGCTAAAGCCAAGCCCAGAACATACTATCAAATTTCAGCTGCAGTCCTTATAGCTTTGGATGAATTCCTCTCTTCTTGAGGCCCCCAAATTATCCCCCAATTCCTGAGCCTACAAGGAAATGACCTTCCTTACCTGTAAGGCTGTAAACCCTGTAATCTAGGTATCAGGCTGGCTTTTCTCAGAGTGATTTGTAAGGATGGGCTCCATAAAAGTCAACCTTAGATCCTTAAAATTGCTGGTCATAACTGATCTTAGGCACACCATTCCTAAAGATGATATTCCAGTAAAAGCCTTGACAATATAACCAAAGTTTCCAGTTACGTCCTGTTGTAAGGTGAATAGATTCTTATTGGACTTCTGCTAACAACTATATTGTCATGAAAATTAGCGTATTCAGTAAGAATTTCAAAATTCTGGAGAAATCAGTTGGGGAAAAAAGATAAATGCTTCATTTCTATTTACAAAAATGTAATCTACTAAATTGTTGTGAGTGCTAGTTAGCTTAAGAGAAAGAGATTTCTTAAATCCAGAAACTGTAACATTAAAGAACCAGCAATGCTCAAAGGAAGCTATAAAATTATAATCAATTTTCATCACTTCATTCAGTGCCATGTAATCAATTCTAGTCTTGCTGAATCTTGGGTTAGCAGCATCATAAACCCATCAGTTTCTCAACTAGACTTCTGGACAGCTTCACTGAGTCAAGTGTATGGTCTTAAAGTTATTTAAGTGATATCATCAGAAGCCTGTAACCAGAGTACCCATCACAGTGTTTTCTGTGAGTCTCGGAGTCCTGTGTTGGAGACAAACATTCTGACCCATAGCTGATTGCAGGAGCATTTAGGAATGTATTGGGGCTAAATAATATCTAAATGACAAAGAACATGAAATGGCTGTGATGAAAGATCTGTGATGAGAGTTCACTGTATCACAACTGACAAGGATATTCAATTTTGCCAGTGGCATACAGCATTTAAAATAATAATTGAAAATACAACTCATAACACTATACCAGCATATAGCATGGATAAGGAGGACACTGACAAATTTCCAGGAATTTTATATAATTTCTGAAAACAACATTTTACCAATTCAAGTATAACACAAGGAAGGTTAGATATCTCTTTTTACTTGTATATTTTGTATAGTTTTTCTTATAAAAATGCAACCTACTTTATTTGCATAACTTGCCCTACTTTTCCTGCATACTTTGCATAGAGTTGTTTCTAGTTATTTTATTATTTCTAATAATTTTATTTATGTATAGATTATATTTTTAAGACTTAGCAATCTTTATTTTCCAGAGTACAGTAGGAAGTAGAGAATTTTAAATGGTCATATATTAACATTCTATAGTAGATTAGAAAATGTATGAGTATACAATCTCCCAACATCTAGAGTGATGTTTCCTCATAGTACAATTTCTCAGTGTTGTAGACCAAAAAAAAAAAAAAAAAAAGTTTATTAACAGGCAAAAATATCTTTATTGTCTCCGTAAAAATAGGGAACAAAAGTATATAAAGTTGGATTAGTTATGTTCAGTAATTAATGTTTTAGTATTGTATCTTATTTATAAATGATCTAGATATTTAATGCAAATCTTTTAGTTAGCTTAACTTTAAGGTTAAAAATTACCAAAAGTACTTCAGAAACTATTATTGGGCAGATTTACTGTAAAAAATAATGAAATAATGTTTTTTTAATAAGAAGAACAGCTTAATTAGAATCAATCTATAAGCTTTAAAATTTTAAGTATCGGGCCGGGTGCGGTGGCTCACGCCTGTAATCCCAGCACTTTTGGAGGCCAAGGTGGGTGGATCACGAGGTCAACAGATCGAGACCATCCTGGTCAACATGATGAAACCCTGTCTCTACTAAAAATACAAAAATTAGCTTGGCATGGTGGCGCGTGCCTGTAATCCCAGCTACTCGGGAGGCTGAGGCAGGAGAATTGCCTGAACCCAGGAGACGGAGGTTGCAGTGAGCCGAGAATGTGCCATTGCACTCCAGCCTGGGCAACAAGAGCGAAACTCCATCTCAAAAAAAAAAAATTTTTAAGTATCTAGTAAGTATAATATTAGCTTATTTGAGTAGAACTCAAGAAGAATAGAAATTTATGTTTGTTTTATATTCAAAGTGATAGTTCTGAAGCTATAGTTGTTTTACTACACCAAAAATATTAAATTCATCTTATTTAACTATGTTTTATGTAAATTGTGTTAACTTGAAAAACATTTATATCAGTTTCTATGTTTCTAGGAGTTTGGGGAATATTTATGTATAAATGCTTATTTTTTTTCAAGCTAAGTTAGAATAGAGCATTTTTAGAGGATTTTATAAATGAATTTTTCATTGCTATCTGGAGTTAATAAAATATCACATATTCATAACATACATTAATATGCATAAAGCACAAATAGAGATCTCATAGGTTTCATCCTAAAATTTTAGCCATGAATCAGGCATACATAGTCTCATGGTTAATTTTAGAGATCTGCTTGATTGGATTAAGAGATACATAACTGGCAAACCAGTTTCAATATTTCTACTCATTTGATTACAAGTTCTCACTCATCTAAACTAATTAAAAAATGAGAATTTCTAGAACTTCTGTGGGACAGTATGGAAGGTCTTTTGAACACTGTCAACTGAAGAATGATGAGGTTCATAAATTTGGAAAGGAGAGATTTCGGTTTCTACATTTTTATTTATTTTTATTTTTTTGAGAAGGTGTTTCACTCTTGTTGCCCAGGCATGAGTTCAATGGTGTGATCTTGGCTCACTGCAACCTCCACCTCCCGGGTTCAAGCAATTCTCCTGCCTCAGCCTCTCAATTAGTTGGGATTACAGATGTCCATCACCATGCCTGGCTAATTTTTTTATATTTTTAGTAGAGACAGGGTTTCACCATGTTGGCCAGGCTGATGTCAAACTTCTGAACTCAGGTGATTCACCCACTTAGGCTTCCCAAAATGCTGCAACTACAGGCATGAGGGCCTGCACCCAGTGAGAGATTTACTTCCTGTAAAGGGTTGCAGCCTGCAGGGTAGTCCTTCCAACAGGCTGGGAAGCATAGACTCCAGCCAGAAGCCAGAAGCAGACACTTTAAGGGAGAGGTAGAGGAAACAGTAATTTATGCTGAGTGGCATGGCCAAATACACATATTTAATAAGCTCTAGGAGGAGTCATGAATATTTATGAAAGGAGAAATGCATGCAATCGCAGTTGAGTTTCTTACTTCCTCATGGGTCCCATGTACAAAAAAAATGGCAGTGTTACTATGATGACAGGGTAAAGGGCGAAGTTTTCAGTCTTCTGACATCAAAAGGTGAAGCAGAGGACATGAAAACTTGCTCTGTGCATCCTCTGTATACTGTCCAGACCCTCTCTGTCATGGGTGCTCTCTTATCAGGCGAGAAAGGAGAGGCAGCTTCAGGCAGATGGTTGATATCAGTGGTGGAGTCTTTTGAAAGGGCTGGTTTCTCTTAAATCTTTGGTGTGGTGTCTCTTCAGATTTGTATGCAACTTTAATTGGGCTTCTTTACTTAGTTTTAAGATATTTTTGCATATTGAATACAAATTCTTTCTCAGATGTGTATTTTGCAAATAGTTTCTTTCAATATGTGGCTTTTCTTTTTATTCCCTTAACAAGATCTTTTCCAGAGTATACACTTTTAATATTAAAAAAATCCACCCAATTCTTTCTTTGGTGTGTATTGACAGTTTGTGTTGTTAAAATTCATTACTGAACCCAAGAGCAGATAGCTTTTATTCTACGTTTTCTTCTAGAAGTCGTATAGTTTTGCATTTTTAGTGTAAGGATGATTTTGAGTGATTATTTTTATAAGTTGCAAAGTTTTCATCTACGTTCATTTCATTTCCTATGGTTTCCAATGAATCGTTCCTTCACTTATTTTGGGAAAGACACAGGATAGTGGGCTCTGTTAGAGTCGGTAGATAGCTAGACACGAACATGATGGGAAGGCTCACCTGGAGGGACCATAAAAAAATTATATATTAGGCCGGGTGCGGTGGCTCAAGCCTGTAATCCCAGCAGTTTGGGAGGTCAAGACGGGTGGATCACGAGGTCGAGAGATTGAGACCATCCTGGTCAACATGGTGAAGCCCCGTCTCTACTAAAAATACAAAAAATTAGCTGGGCCTGGTGGTGCGTGCCTGTAATCCCAGCTACTCGGGAGGCTGAGGCAGGAGAATTGCCTGAACCCAGGAGGCAGAGGTTGCGGTGAGCCGAGATCGCGCCATTGCACTCCAGTCTGGGTAACAAGACTGAAACTTCGTCTCAAAAAAAAAATTATATATTAGTAGCATCTCTACTGCTAGAGTGGATGGGCACCTGTCACTTGTGGGTAGGAGGAAGAAGAGGTACCTATGCAGAAAGAAACACCCTAGAATTCCTCTTAGGGTGCCCCAATCATCATTCACTCTACAGTTAAAATGTCAGAAAATTGCTATCACCACACATGTGCCTTAACCAATAGTGAGGAGGCCCCACAAGCCAAAGAGGGGCAAGTCAGGGACCTAAGGTAGGAGCAGAAAAACAAGACAAAACAGGTGGAGAGTTCAGAATGAGGCAGGAATGTGAAGAAGTACAAAATAAAATTCCCTGCACAGGACTCTTGGGGCTGTTTTCCTGCACAATCAGCCTGCTCCTACTTATATTTTCTATAAGAAGCTCTTTACACTGTATTTATTTTCAATAAAGTTATCTGCCATCTTTGTACTGCCTCTTGGTTCAAATCTTTCTTCCAAGTTAGATGAGAACTGAGACATCAGCTCTTTCCAGTAATAGTTCCATTTCAGTTTGAATTTCCAGAACTGTGGGTGCTGAATAACTGGCTCTCTGACCTGCAGAAGGAGGCCAGTGGGGGGCGCCAGACATCACACTGGGAGCAAGAGGGCCCTGCAGTGTCCCAGCTGCCAGCAGGGGACGTGCTGCCACAACACCGAGCAAGAGGGTCCTGCAGTGTCCCCAGCTGCCAGCAGGGGGCATGCCACCACTACACTGTGAGCAAGAGGGCTCTACAGTGTCCCAAGCAGCCAGCAGGGGGCGTGCCGCCACTACACTATGAGCAAGATGGCCCCGCAGTGTCCCAGCTGCCAGCAGGGGGTGTGACGCCACTACACTGAACCAGAGGGCCCTACAGGGCACCGAGCAGCCAACAGGGGGCACACGAATACCACACCATGAGCAAGAGGACCCTGCGGTGCTCTAGTTCCCAGCACGGGAGTGCTGCCAGGACACTATGAGCAAGAGGGTCTGGCAGTGCCCCCAGCGGCCAGCAGGGGGCATGCCTCCACTACACGCGAGTAAGTGCCCAGCAGCACAGGCACCACACCATGAGCAAGAGGACGTAGCATTGCCCTGGTTGCCAGCAGGGGGCATGTTGCCACTACACTGTGAGCAAGAGGGCCCTGCAGTGCTCGGCCCCCAGCAGGGGGCGCCCACGCCCGCCTTTCAAATTCCTGAGGCTCTGCCACTGGTGCGCATCCTGTCACACCGCCGCGGTGTGTTGCGTCACAGCGGTCTGAAGAGTTGCGTTCTCCACTGTACAGAACTGGGGGGCATTGTGAGGGCGGAGCTGCATCCTCCTCAACACAGACCCTGGGGCGGGGTTCTTACTGCAAGAGGGCCTTGCAGTGGCCCTAGCTGCTATTGGGGGTGCGGGCACAGGACCAGGAGCAAGAGGGCCCGGCACTGCCTGGCCACCAGCAGGGGGCGCCCGAGCCCGCCTTTTCAGATGGTGCGTCCCGTCACCGCGGTCTGCGGAGTTGCTTTCTCCTCAGTACAGACCTGTGGGGCGCGGTGAGGGCGGAGCCTCGGTTCGGGACCACTCTGGGCCGCGTCCACGGTGAGTAAAACCCTTCCCGTTTGCAGCCTGACTGCGTAGGGTCAGAGACTAGTAAGAAGATCTCGGTGTGGAAAACTGGACAGGAAGAGCCCCTCTGAATCCTGCGCACTGAGGTTCTCCCCACCAAGGCCGGCGGCTGCAGTGCGAGGTGCACACCGCAGGCTCAGAAGACAAGTGGAGCGTTCCTAAGGCAGATATGGCATCCGAAATGGAATGCGACACCCCAGTGCTCAGGTAGAAAATGTGTGATGTTACTGGTTCAACAAAAGCCAGGAAAAACAACTTTGTAGTAATCAGAATGTTATCCAACTGTATATTGTTTACTTTATTGTAAATACTGGTGAACAGTGGTTAATAAATAGTTTTATATTCCTTTATGCAAAAAAAAAAAAAAAAAAAGAAAAAGAAAACGTGTGATGCTAATGCGGGGCCTCAAGTCCAAATAAGTTACTATCAAATCCGCAGTACTCATGCGGCCTTGACAGTGCAGCCGTTTTCATAATCAACACTGACATGTCTGAAAACGTAGAAACTAAGTATGGTTAGGGTCTAGGGTGAGGATGAGGGCTAGGGAATAGGGTTAGGGTTAGGGGTTAGGATATAGGGGTTAGAAGAATTTTAGGCAAAATAAATTTAAACAGTTTATTTGAGCAAAGGAATGATTCATTAATCATGCCTGAAGCACGAGAATGGAAAACCGGGCTTGGGGCTTCGAGCTCTTAGCGGTGGCAGCTAAGTGAGGTGTGTCATCGGCTCCAGCTGGGTGACCGCCTGCTGTTGGGGATGGTTCCCTCAGCGTCCCTAGTCATACAGCCAGCTGGCAGCTGGGCTTTTTGTCATTGACTGGTTGCTTGGTTAATGTTTTTAAGTCAGTTTACATGACTCCAAGTTTGGTTTCTGTTTGCTTAGGCAAGACCTCAGGCGAACGGTTTCTTCCTTTTTTGCTTTAATGTATCAGAACCATAATTCATTTTCCTTTTACTTCACTGACATTAATAACAGTAAGTTCATAGTTTTGTTGTCATTCAGAAAGTTGGTTTAATTGGCAACCTATTTGTGATGGTGCATAAAATAATGTCTGTTAATCATTAGCAACTTAGATGAAATATGTTAACTCTATTAAGCTTTGTTATTAAACCGTAACAGGAGTTCAGTTTCTTTTTTTCTCCTAGGTTTTAACCATTTAAAACCAGTCACGCGGCCGGGCACAGTGGCTTACGCCTGTAATCCCAGCACTTTGGGAGGCCGAGGCGGGTGGATCACTAGGTCAAGAGATTGAGACCATCCTGGTCAACGTGGTGAAACCCCGTCTCTACTAAAAAAACAAAAATTAGCTGGGCATGGTGGTGTGCACCTGTAGTCCCAGCTACTCGGGAGGCTGAGGGAGAATTGCCTGAACCCAGGAGGCGGAGGTTGCAGTGAGCAAAGATCACGCCATTGCTCTCCAGCCTGGGTAAACAAGAGCAAAACTCCGTCTCAAACAGAAAACAAACAAACAAAAAACATAGTCACGCATCTCCTAATGATGTGGATACTTTCTGAGAAATTTGTCCTTAGTGATTTCATCTTTGTGTGAATACCATGGAGTGTTTTTATAAAACCTAGACAATATAGCCCACTCCACATGTAAGTGATACGGTATAGCTTATTGCTCCCAGGCTACATACCTGTATAGCACATCTCTGTACTGAATGCTCTAGTCAACTGTCACACCATGGTGATTGTGGATTGTGATCCCAAAATATCTGAGTCAGGTCTCAGTCAATTAGAAAGCTTATTTCACCAAGGTTAAGGACATGCCCATGACACAGCCTCAGGAGGTACTGACAACATGGGCCCAAGATGGTCAGGGTAGAGCTTGCTTTTATATATTTTCTAGAGACATGAGACACTGATCAATATGTGTAAGATGTAAAGTCGTTTGGTTCAGTAAGGTGGAAAAACTAGAAGTAGGAAGGCAGGGTGGGGGGTGGTTCCAGGTCAGAAATAGATAAAACAAAAGGTTGCATTGTTTTGAATCCTTGATCAGCCATCCACTGAATACAATTCAGTCTGGTTCAGTGAATTTGCATTTTTACATATACAATAGGGCAGAGGAATGGTGTGATCTTGGCCCACCACAAACCTCCACCTCCCTGGTTCAAGCGATTGTCTTGTGGCATCCTCCCGAGTAGCTTGGATTATGGGCATGCACCACCATGCCTAGGTAATTTTTGTGTTCTTCATAGAGATGGGTTTCTCCATGTTTGTGAAGCTGGTCTTGAGCTCCCAACCTCACGTGATCCACCTGCTTTGGCCTCCCAAAGTGTTGGGATTACAGGCATGAGCCACCATGCCTTGTCAGGAGGCTTATTTTGATTCCGATATTGTCAACTCTATTTCAGGCATAGCTTGTTTTCCTTGGAGTGTTAAATACTGCTTTGGTATTGTATTACACAAATAAAACACAGATCCTTTTTTATCATATTTGTTGCTAGTGATACTGACATCTAAATTTACAAACATTCCAGAGTATGGGCTTCCAGTAAATCTTTGTGATCCTCTAAAAGGTAAATTATTTTTTCTCACAAGACAGAGTGATATCTGAAGTTACATTGAATGTCCTGACACTTTTGTTTCTCTAGTTTCGTTGATTGCTTCAAAGCATCTTTGGGGAAATAACTTTGACTATTCCTTTAAACTCTTCTGTATTAGAAGGCATCCTGATGAATCACTGAATAATTGTGGTCACAAATTTTATTTACAGTCTTCCTGTCTTTGAGTATTTTTTTGTAATGGCAAAGATTTGCTTTTGTTGTATTGATGCTAAAAGGAATGCTGGGAAACAAAGCAAAGACCCGCATTCATTAGAATAAGTGATTCAGTCACAATCAATTGCTATTTTAATTTTTTTAAAAGTTATGCTTTTGAAAACATCCAACTGTAAATTGAAATGGTCTCCAAAGTATGAATTCTTATTTTATGCTTCATACGTGAACTTCATAATTCAATGAAAAGGCAGTATTTATTAGCTATTTCATACATCTTCTCTGAAAAGTTCTCAATTCTTGTCACTGAAGCTTGTAAGCAACGGTTCCTCAAGTGGACTTGCTGCTGGACAGATTGATGATGTTCCCTTTTCTTTCCAGATGCCTGAAACTTCCGCCCAGAGAGTGGAGTTGCTTGCTGTTCAACATGTGCTCTCCACTTGTGGTCAATCAGTTAACATATACTCTGACAGTCAATATGTAGTTAACTTGATTAATCTGCTGGAGACAGCACCCTTGTCATTTTCTGACAGCTCTGCCATAATACACCTACTTCTTCCTTTACAGCAGATTATCCGCAAGCTGATTCATCAATTTTTTATTGGCCATATTCGTGCACATACTAACAAGGCTCACGTAGCCTGCAGCTGCAGTTTCACATCACCAGAGAACAGGCTCGTGCCATTGTTAAGCAATGCCCTGCTTGTGTGACTCACTTGCCTCAAACTGCACACACTAGAGTAAACCCTCGTGGCCTACAGCCTGGCCACATCTTTCAGATGGATGTCACTCATATTGCTTCTTTTGGTCATTTAAAATATGTGCATGTAACTATTGACACCTTTTCTCATTTCATAATAGCTTCAGCCCATACAGGAGAGGCAGTCAAGGACGTGACTGCTCATTGTCTACTCGTGTTCTCCAGCCTAGGTGCACCAATGATTTTGAAGACTGATCATGCTCCAGCTTCCACCAGCTCTTCATTCCAAACCTTTTGCTCTCAATTCCAGGTGCTCCATAAAACAGGAATTCCCTATAATCCTCAGGGACAGGGAATTGTTGAACGTGCTCATGCCACCCTTAAAACTTTATTACTTAAACTAAATAATTCACCTCCTTCATTTTACAAGTCTCCACATGATGTACTTCGGAATGCTCTTTATGTTCTAAATTTTTTAACCCTTGATGCCCAAGGCCACTCAGCAGCTGATCGTTTCTGGCACCCAAGGGACTCAGCCACGCCTATGGTGTTTTGGAAAGATTTATTCTCTAATCAGTGGAATGGCCCTGACCCAGTGTCAGTTTGGGGCAGAGGTCACGTTTGTGTTTTTTCTAGATCTGCCCCCTCGCCTATCTGGGTACCTGAACGACATGTCAAGCATGCCCAAAAGAAGACAGTCACCCCCAAGACCAGTGACCGTCCCATCTCCCTGTCAGCCTTGCCCTCAGATGACTTCACCAAACTCCTTTCTCTCAAGAATTCGACGTCTACATCTGCAGAGGACAACGCCTCGCCGTGCCTGTCGCCCTCAGCACCAGCCAGCACCTCCTCAAGAAGTTCCAGTCCCGACCTGGACCCAGATGCAATGCATGGTGACTGATGCGTCGCACATTGTTTGTCAGCAAGGACACTCTTTTAATGCAGCTACTCTGTTTTTAGCCATGCTAGATGTTTTATCTTGTGATCCTATGTTGGCACGTCCTGTGTCCACCTGTGATTCTCCTGACGCTTTTTGGGCATATGTTCCTGATCCTCCTTTACTCTGACATGTTACTTGGGATGACCCTGCCTTTACTGTCATCCTTAACGACACCTCAATATTTGGCACCCCTTCAGCCACTCACATCTATCCTCAATTAGCAAATTACACCTTCCTTGGTCAATCCATTTCTCCTCCTATGTGTTTCCATGCTGCCAAACTGTATTCCATGCCTTTTTATATAGAGGATCCACACACACCTGTTACTACTGGTCAGCCTTCACCCTCCTATTGCTTCAATTTAGGCATTCGCTGTTCCTTTGCTCATAGCGGCCTTGGACCTCCACTCAAGGTTACTTCCGAATTTGCTGAAAATTGGGTTGCATCCTATATGGGACTCAGGGAATCGTCAGAAGTTACTCCTGCTAAATTGCCTAAATATGACCAGCAACATTGCTTTAAGACCAACAAATCTCTTGACCCTGCCCCTGCCTGGCGCCCTTGTTTTTCCTCTTCAGCTCATGCTCTCCACTCCCACCTAGTTACAGGGTTTTCTCTTTATGATTGGTCTGTATGGTCTCCTCTTCTTTCTGGCCTCCATTGATATGTAACCACCGGAGCATGGAATACTCCTCTATATACCACAGCCTCTGGCAAAACCTATTCCTCTTTGTGGATGCTTTTTCTAGCTCTTCATCCTCCTAGAGTCTATGCAGGCCACGAAAGCAAAATTGCTAAGCCTGTACAAACCTTCTCCATTCGTTCTTGCGTAGCCGCTCCCTATGTCTTTTTGCTCGGAAAAGTGTCCTTTCATGTTCAAAATGGTTATTATACTATTTCCTGTTTGGATTGCAAACTCACAAATTGTATTGATGCTTCCATGTTCCCTGTTGATACAATTCTTATTGTTCATCAACCCCCTTATGTTATGCTCCCAGTAAATATTTCAGGTCCTTGGTATGATGAGCACTCATACTCTCCGTTCTACAAAACCCAATCTCTGTTCATTCGACGCCAAAAATGTTTCCTTGGTATGCTCATTGCTGGAATTGTTGCCATTGTGTCTGTGATAGCTTCTACAGCTACAGCTGCTGTCAGTCTTACTCAATCTGTTAATACTGCTGTATATGTAAATCATTTAGCCAAAAATGTTTCTATTTCTATGGGAACCCAAATGTCTATTGATGATAAATTAGAAGCAAAACTGAATGCCTTAGAGCAAACTGTAACCATACTAGGGGACAAAGTGTATAACTTACAAAATAGACTTTCACTTCGCTGTCATGCTCATTATAAATATATATGCGTTACCAGCGCTCCTTACAATGGTTCCCAGTGGCAATGGCCACTTATCAAGGCCCATTTACAAGGCATCTGGTCTCATAACAGTCTCTCTCTTGACATCTCACATTTGCAGCAAGAAATTTCGGCCATTGACCTTTCTCAGTCACAACTACCTGATGATGACTCTATTGCTCACAGTTTTGTAGATGCCATGTCCTCTTGGGTGCAACAGTTTCATATCCCCTCCCTTTCATCACTGCTTGCCATTGCTGCTTGTTTTCTTGTATTGCTGCTGTGCTTGCCATGTGCCTTCCGCCTCTTGTTCTCCACCCTCCGAGAAGTGCAATTGAAGGTGTTTGCCCTTCATTTGCAAAGTAAAAAACCGGGAAATGGCAGCGTTCATGCCAAGGGCTTGAGACAGTAGCTGTCTCGCTCCAACTTGGTTGCTGGACCTGTGCTGCTCTACCCCCGCTCTCGAGGGCTATCGAGTCAAGGCAAGAATGGCTAAGCCACTGAGGCAAAAACAGAATGCAGAGTAATGGCCTGCGGTTTGTGAGGACATTGTGCTGACTGCTTTATATCCCCCTTAGTCTCTGTGTAAGCAATAGGCTTGCTGCAATTGAGGTGCCTGAGAGGGGCAAGAGACCCCTGCCCATATTCTCTCAGGAGCTGAGCCTTTGCTCTACCTCCTGATGGAAAGCATAATTAACAAGCCACCTTAAGGGAACCATTGTTTGTTTGCACTGTGTATCTTTGAAAAACGTATATTAACTCTTGAACTGCTTTGTAAGCTATTATCACAAGCCCCCTTGAAAATGCTTTGTGAGCTGTTATCACAGGCCCCGATAACTATTTTTATGTGATTTCTGTTCCCTTTTCTGTTTGCCCCCTTTTTCTGCTGAGCTAAAGTAAATGTAACAAGAGAAAAGGTATAAAAGCTGTAACCTACAAAAATAAAGTGCTGTGTGCTGCTTGACTGCATGCAGACCTCCAGACTCTACTTTCCTGTATTCTTTCTTTTCCGCACGCTCTCTCCCTCACGTTGAATGAGACATCTATGTTGGTGGTCTCGGGGACTCCCGCGGGTCGGTAGGCCCCCTGGCAGACGTGCTGGACCCCGACAGGGTACTTTATTCAAAAAAGGTTTAATGGACTCACAGTTGCACCTGGCTGGGGAGGCCTCATAATCATGGCAGAAAGTAAAAGGGACATCTTACATGGTGGCAGATGAGAGAGAAATGAGAAACAAGCAAAAGGGCTTTCCTCTTATAGAACCATCAGCTCTTGTGAGACTTTTTCACTATCACAAGAACAGTATGGGGGAAACTGTCACTATGATTTAATTCTCTCCCACAAGGTCCCTCCCACAACACGTGGGAATTCTGGGAGCTACAATTCAAGAAGAGATTTGGGTGAGGACACAGCCAAACCATATCACGGATTATAGTAATGTTCTTTATTTGATAGAGTTTTGGGTTACACATATGTATACTTTTGTCAAAATTCGGTAAATACATACTTAAAATTTTTGCATTTCATCGTTTGTAAACTTTACACCAAAAGGAAAAAAACGTACCAAATTCTAGTTAATGCACGTTGAGTTACTGATGTCTGCAATTTACTTTAAAATGCCTAAAAACTATAATGGATTGCTGGATGGATGGAAAGATGGATCTATGGATGGACATGAGATAAAACAAGTCTCCAAGTTGGTGAAGATACAGTTAAAGTGTTCACTGTAAAGTTTTTTCAACTTTGCTGTACGTTCATAAATGTTCATAATAAAATGTCAACGAAAACAATTTTCATCCCTCCTCCTCTGTGACAGCCTCAGCCTGAGAAACCCACAGTGGGAAGGGAAAGGAGGGCAGTGTGTTTGGTTATAACCATCCACCCTCACTCCTTAGCAGTGGTTTCTGGCTCTTGTAGGGTTGGCTAGGGGCAGAGAGAAAGGAGAGACTGAGGAACAGATAGGGCCTTATTGAATAGTTCAGCTGTATTATGGTGTCACATTTTAGGAGCAGGCATGCAGTTTTTGGCCCTTTCTCATGGGTTCCTGAGAAATTCTCCTGGTAGGGATCTCTGACAGCAGTTCACTACCTCAGGTAATGCATTTTCTAGGAAGCCACTAAGAGCCCTCCTACCATCTGCCTCTGGGGGTCCTGGGCAGCCTCTTCCTAACCCCTGGCAGGAAGCTTTTCAGGGCAGCGTCCTCCTTAAAATCAATGGTTTTCTCTATTATGAAATTTCTATTTGGCCCATAGAAAGCATGCACACACCTTTGTTTGGCTTAACTTGAAGTACGGGCCACTCCCAGCTCCGATCTTTATCGTTTCTATCTGCCCCATTATTTCAACTTGGCCACAGCCTTTTGCCTTTGGATTTTATTCAGATGGGTTAGCAGTTCCCGAGTTCTCCAGCCTTCAGGGACGTGAGCTAATCAGTTTGAATGGTTAATTAGAAGTTCCTGTTCAGGCAGCTCATTAGCTTTAAAATGAAGCAGAAGCATTCTCCCATCCATGAGAATTGGGTGAGGAGGGAGTTCATACAGCACACAACCCTTTCAAAAGTCTTCAGTGTAATTAAAAAAAAAATGCCCAGCGTGGTGGCTCACATCTGTAATCCCAGTACTTTGGGCAGCTCAGGTAGGCAGATCATAAGGTCAGGCTTTGGAGACTACCCTGGCAAACATGGGGAGACCTTGTCTCTACTAAAAATTCAAAAATTAGCTGAGTGTAGTGGTGGGCCCCTGTAATTCCAGCTACTCAGGAGGCTTAGGCAGGAAAATCACTTCAACCTGAGAGGCAGAAGTTGTAGTGAGCCGAGATCATGCCACTGCACTCCAGCCTCGGGAACAGAGCAAGACTCTGTCTTAAAAAAGAGAATTTTTAGTCCTGTCCTATAAAGGTAAGAGGTAGATAATAACCTATTCTGGCAAAACTGGTTCTTGCCCACACCGTTTGAAAAGTCTAGAACCTGATTGTAAATGAAAGGATTCTTGACAACTACTGTTTGGCGCTTGATCTTTGACTCCAATGCCAAACTTGGAGAAGACAGCATGTTTCCACTGTTCTGAAAACAGTAGCTAATCTGTGCTTCCCTTTGCTGTCTCGAGTATAGTAAAACATTTATGAGGTACAGAGGCTTGCAGAAAAGTATTTTAGAAGTGGAGTCAGAACTCTACTGTGGAAAGGGGGCTGAGAGAATCATGAATCCGATTCCTTCTCTTGCCAGAGGAGACTCAGATTTGTGATGTGGCTTCTCTGGGTAAACATGAGTAAGTAACAGAAGAGATCAGTAAAACTCTGGTCCACTGCTTAGAAATTAGTGTTTTATGACCTCCCCTCTGCCAGGGAAATAAGCATGAAGACAGCGCTTTTCCTCCCACTATTTCTAAAACTCAGATGAGCAGGTGTTCTATTGCTCCACGTGGTGTGCTTTTGAACTGAGAGGGACTGAGCACGGAGAAGCCAGAGTAGCTCTGCCCCCACCCCGGGCCACCTGAAACTCATCATGCTGCTTTCTTTGGAGCGGCTGCCAATTTAAAAGAAGACTTAAGGGGTTTCATTTGGCTCTGTGATTCTGCTGGAAGGAGGCCTGAGTAAGGTTGAGCTGAGGTTGCAGAGGAAAGGGGCCGTTTGTCCCATAACCCGAACAAAACAGAACTATGATGAAGCAGCATTGTCCATCTGAGGTAATACCCAAGGTACGTTGCCTCATGTCAAGAAAATCAAGGACGTGAATACACATGGAGTGAGGTTAAGAATGGAGGTTTTACAGGCAAAAGAAGAAAAGAGAACCTCTCTCTCTTCTGCAGAGAGAGAGGGGCTTCTGAGTGTGTTTTCTGGTTTTCTGGTGAACTGCACAAGGTTTTATAGACTTGTTGAGGAGGTGGTGTTTGATTTACATAGGGTCCAAATATGGGTTGGACCAGGTGAGAGCTTTACATAGCTCGTGAAGAAGCTGGCTATCCACCCGAATCTTCTTATGCATATAGGTTTTCTACTTGGCCAGTGCATGTTGTCTGTCCCTTACTGAACTTGTGGTTGATAAAGAAAAAGGAAGATAAAGCCATCAGGTTGAGCATGCCTGGCACCCAAGTAGCCTTCTATTGTTACAGCTGCTGGCATTCGCCTGTGCAAGCTTCCAGCTTGCTTGTCTATGTCTGCAGCTCGATTTTACAGGCCGCTCTTTGTTAGAAATGGTTTTGGGGCTGTTTTTTATTCAAAGGGAAACCTTACCAAAGACTTCCTTACCCTCAATCTCTGACTAAATAATTTCTTTAGAACTTCTGTATCAATGGGACTTCTGGATTACAGTTGAAGTAGTTTTGGCTGATCATCAACTCTGCCTCCACTTAATAGTGAATGCTTTTATTTTCTGTTTCAAGGAGGGTCTCTTTGCTTCTTGCCCTTCAGAATAGCAGTGTAGAAATTGCATTTAGAACACTTGTTGGGCACAGTGGCTCACACCTGTAATCCTAGAAATTTAGGAGGCTAATATGGGAAAATTGCTTCAGGCCAGGAATTTGAGAGCAGTCTGGGCAACATAGCGGTAACTTATCTCTTAAAAAAAAAAATTACTGGGTGTGGGGATGCACACCTGCTGCCCTGTTGGCCCAGCTGCTGTCAGGAGGCCATGGCAGGAAGGTCACTTGAGCTCAGAAGTTTGGGGCTGCAGTGAGCTATGGTCATGCCACTGTACTCCAGCCTGGGTGACTCCATCTCTTAAAAAACACAACAAAAACCAACAAAAGCCCACTTCCTATCTGGAATGGGAACTGGTAGAGCCTTATGACAGTGAGTGACTCAGAGGCAGAGAAAACGTTTGGCCACAGCTTTAATGGTGCAATTTGAACCTTGTGTTTGTCCTACTGACCAAGGCTGTGGCTGTCTTAGGGTCCTCCATATGGTCTGGCCTTGGAGGAGAAGAAACTGTTCTTGTTCAACACTTTCTGTTTGTGGAGCCCAAGATAAGAACTTTGTGTTTGTTTCACAGATGAGAGGGTGCTAAATAGCTTGCTTAGAATCACACAAGTCAGAGGTAGGAGGGCCACGTTCTTTAACCAGTTTGTGAGTAGATGTCTTCCCAAGAACGTACAGCTGATGGCATAATGCTGACCTTAAGCCTAGGTTAATCAAATTGATGTTTAATGAAAAGCAATAGATTTCCTCCTGTAGCCCAAGAAAGAGCCACTTGACTACAGCTAATCAGTGAGAGAAATACCTCTATCAAAGGAATAGGTGATCAGAATTCATGGGCAGCAATGGGACATAGGAATGTGGAAATGAGAGGTGTGGGCTCCAGGGATGCTGGAGAAAACTCCTCCTCCAGTATTCCCTAACTCTCGAATGCTGCTGTCTTTTCAATACAAATACAAACCCACTCTGTTGTTTTGCACTGCCCCGTGCCCTGAATCTGTTGTTTGTGGACTGTATCCTCCAGTAACTTATTCAAGCAAGGATACACTGAAGCAAATTGTTCTGAAATATGACTTTATTTCTTCTTACACTTACATGACTGGTGGGGCATAGAATTTTTGATTGAAAATAATTTCCCATTCAAGTTTTGAAGATACTACTCCATTATTTCCCAGCTTCTGGTAGTGCTGTTGAGAAGCCTGAAATCATTCTGATTTTTGATTCTTTGTAAATACTGTTTCTTAAAAAACTTTTCTGAAAACTTAGGAGAGCTGTTTTCCTTTGTCATATATTGCAGATTTTCAAGACAATGTTCCTTGGTGTGAGTTTGTGTTCATGTGTTTAAACCTAGGAGGTTATGTTATTCAGCTTGAGAAGTTGCCTTTTTTTTAACTTTTATTTAAGTTCAAAGGTTCAAGCACAGGTTTGTTATTTAGGTAAAGTCTGTCATGAGGTTTGTTGTACAGATCATTTCATTACTCCGGTATTAAGCCTAGTCCCATTTAGTTGTTTTTCCTGATCTTCTTCTTCCTTCTCTCATTCTCCACTCTCTGAAAGGCTCTAGTGTGTGTTGTTCTTCCGCCTGTCGTATGTCCCTGTGTTCTCATCATTTAGCTCCCACTTGCAAGTGAAAATATCTGGTATTTGGATTTTGTGTTCCTGCATTAGTTTGCTAAGAATAATAGTCTCCAGCTCCATCTATGTCCCTGAAGAGAAAATGATCGCATTCTTTTGTGGCTGCCCAGTGTTTTTTGGTGTATATGTACCACATTTTCTTTTTTTTTTTTTTAAATTTTTTATTGGATTTTAGGTTTTGGGGTACATGAGCAGAGCATGCAAGACAGTTGCGTAGGTACACACATGGCAGTGTGCTTTGCTTTTCTTCTCCCCTTCACCCACATTTGGCATTTCTCCCCAGGTTATCCCTCCCCACCTCCCCCTCCCACTGGCCCTCCCCTTTTCCCCCCAATAGACCCCAGTGTTTAGTACTCCCCTTTCTGTGTCCATGTGTTCTCATTTTTCATCACCCGCCTATGAGTGAGAATATGCGGTGTTTCATTTTCTGTTCTTGTGTCAGTTTGCTGAGGATGACGTTCTCCAGATTCATCCATGTCCCTACAAACGACACAAACTCATCATTTCTGATTGCTGCATAATATTCCATGGTGTATATGTGCCACATTTTTCCAATCCAGTCTATTATCAATGGGCATTTGGGTTGATTCCAGGTCTTTGCTATTGTAAACAGTGCTGCAATGAACATTCGTGTACATGTGTCCTTATAGTAGAACGATTTATAGTCTTTTGGATATATACCCAGTAATGGGATTGCTGGGTCAAATGGAATTTCTATTTCTAAGGCCTTGAGGAATCGCCACACTGTCTTCCACAATGGTTCAACTAATTTACACTCCCACCAACAGTGTAAAAGTGTTCCTTTTTCTCCACATCCTCTCCAGCATCTGTTGTCTCCAGATTTTTTAATGATCGCCATTCTAACTGGCGTGAGATGGTATCTCAATGTGGTTTTGATTTGCATCTCTCTGATGACCAGTGACGATGAGCATTTTTTCATATGATTGTTGGCCTCATGTATGTCTTTCGTAAAGTATCTGTTCATATCCTTTGCCCACTTTTGAATGGGCTTGTTTGTTTTATTCCTGTAAATCTGTTTGAGTTCTTTGTAAATTCTGGATATCAGCCCTTTGTCAGATGGGTAGACTGCGAAAATTTTTCCCCATTCTGTTGGTTGCCGATCCACTCTAGTGACTGTTTCTTTTGCCGTGCAGAAGCTGTGGAGTTTCATTAGGTCCCATTTGTCTATTTTGGCTTTTGTTGCCAATGCTTTTGGTGTTTTGTTCATGAAGTCCTTGCCTGCTCCTATGTCCTGGATAGTTTTGCCTAGATTTCCTTCTAGGGTTTTTATGGTGCCAGGTCTTATGTTTAAGTCTTTAATCCATCTGGAGTTAATTTTAGTGTAAGGTGTCAGGAAGGGGTCCAGTTTCTGCTTTCTGCACATGGCTAGCCAGTTTTCCCAACACCATTTGTTAAACACGGAATCCTTTCCCCATTGCTTGTTTTTGTCAGGTTTATCAAAGATTGTATAGTTGTATGTATGTTGTGTTGCCTCTGGTGCCTCTGTTTTGTTCCATTGGTCTATATCTCTGTTTTGGTACCAGTACCATGCTGTTTTGATTACTGTAGCCTTGTAGTATAGTTTGAAATCCGGTAGTGTGATGCCCCCTGCTGTGTTCTTTTTGCTTAGAATTGACTTGGCTATGCGGGCTCTCTTTTGGTTCCATATGAAGTTCATGGTGGTTTTTTCCAGTTCTGTGAAGAAAGTCAATGGTAGCTTGATGGGGATAGCGTTGATTCTGTAAATTACTTTGGGCAGTATAGCCATTTTCACGATATTAATTCTTCCTAACCATGAACATGGAATGTTTCTCCATCTGTTTGTGTCCTCTCTGATTTCGTTGAGCAGCAGTTTGTAGTTCTCCTTGAAGAGGTCTCCTACATTCCTTGTGAGTTGTATTCCAAGGTATTTTATTCTTTTTGTAGCAATTGCGAATGGCAGTTCATTCTTGATTTGGCTTTCTTTAAGTCTGTTATTGGTGTAGACGAATGCCTGTGATTTTTGCACATTGATTTTATATCCTGAGACTTTGCTGAAGTTGCTTATCAGTTTCAGGAGTTTTTGTGCTGAGGTGATGGGGTCTTCTAGGTATACTATCATGTCGTCTGCAAATAGAGACAATTTGGCTTTATTTTTTCCTATTTGAATACCCTTTATTTCTTTTTCTTGCCTGATTGCTCTGGCTAGAACTTCCAGTACTATATCGAATAGGAGTGGTGAAAGAGGGCATCCTTGTCTAGTGCCAGATTTCAAAGGGAATGCTTTCAGTTTTTGCCCATTCAGTATGATATTGGCTGTTGGTTTGTCATAAATAGCTTTTATTACTTTGAGATACGTTCCATCGATACCGAGTTTATTGAGGGTTTTTAGCATAAAGGGCTGTTGAATTTTGTCAAATGCCTTCTCTGCGTCAATTGAGATAATCACGTGGTTTTTGTTTTTGGTTCTGTTTATGTGGTGAATTACGTTGATAGACTTGCGTATGTTGAACCAGCCTTGCATCCCCGGGATGAATCCTACTTGATCATGATGAATAAGTTTTTTGATTTGCTGTTGCAATCGGCTTGCCAATATTTTATTGAAGATTTTTGCATCTATGTTCATCATGGATATTGGCCTGAAGTTTTCTTTTCTCGTTGGGTCTCTGCCGGGTTTTGGTATCAGAATGATGTTGGTCTCATAAAATGATTTGGGAAGGATTCCCTCTTTTTGGATTGTTAGAAATAGTTTTAGAAGGAATGGTACCAGCTCCTCCTTGTGTGTCTGGTAGAATTCGGCTGTGAATCCGTCTGGACCTGGGCGTTTTTTGTGTGGTAGGCTCTTAATTGCTGCCTCAACTTCAGACCTTGTTATTGGTCTATTCATAGTTTCAGCTTCCTCCTGGTTTAGGCTTGGGAGGACACAGGAGTCCAGGAATTTATCCATTTCTTCCAGGTTTACTAGTTTATGCGCATAGAATTGTTTGTAATATTCTCTGATGATGGTTTGAATTTCTGTGGAATCTGTGATGATTTCCCCTTTATCATTTTTTATTGCATCTATTTGGTTGTTCTCTCTTTTATTTTTAATCAATCTGGCTAGCAGTCTGTCTATTTTGTTGATCTTTTCAAAAAACCAGCTCTTGGATTTATTGGTTTTTTGAAGGGTTTTTCATGTCTCAATCTCCTTCAGCTCAGCTCTGATCTTAGTTATTTCTTGTCTTCTGCTGGGTTTTGAGTTTTTTTGATCTTGCTCCTCTAGCTCTTTCAATTTTGACGATAGGGTGTCAATTTTGGATCTCTCCATTCTCCTCATATGAGCACTTATTGCTATATACTTTCCTCTAGAGACCGCTTTAAATGTGTCCCAGAGGTTCTGGCATGTTGTGTCTTCGTTCTCATTGGTTTCGAAGAACTTCTTTATTTCTGCCTTCATTTCATTGTTTACCCAGTCAACATTCAAGAGCCAGTTGTTCAGTTTTCATGAAGCTGTGCGGTTCTGGGTCAGTTTCTGTATTCTGAGTTCTAACTTGATTGCACTATGGTCTGAGAGGCTGTTTGTTATGATTTCAGTTGTTTTGCATTTGTTGAGCAGTGCTTTACTTCCAATTATGTGGTCAGTTTTAGAGTAGGTGTGATGTGGTGCTGAGAAGAATGTGTATTCTGTGGATTTGGGGTGGAGAGTTCTGTAAATGTCTATCAGGTTTGCTTCCTCCAGGTCTGAGTTCAAGCCCTGGATATCCTTGTTGATTTTCTGTCTGGTTGATCTGTCTAGTATTGACAGTGGAGTGTTAAAGTCTCCCACTATTATTGTGTGGGAGTCTAAGTCCTTTTGTAAGTCATTAAGAACTTGCCTTATGTATCTGGGTGCTCCTGTATTGGGTCCATGTATGTTTAGGATCGTTAGCTCTTCTTGTTGTATTGATCCTTTTACCATTATGTAATGACCTTCTTTGTCTCTTTTGATCTTTGTTGCTTTAAAGTCTATTTTATCAGAGATGAGAATTGCAACTCCTGCTTTTTTTTGCTCTCCATTTGCTTGGTAAATCTTCCTCCATCCATTTATTTTGAGCCTTTGTGTATCCTTGCATGTGAGATGGGTTTCCTGGATACAGCACACTGATGGGTTTTGGATTTTTATCCAATTTGCCAGTCTGTGTCTTTTGATTGGTGCATTTAGTCCATTTACATTTAGGGTTAATATTGTTATGTGTGAATTTGATACTGCCATTTTGATGCTAAGTGGCTGTTTTGCCTGTTAGTTGTTGTAGATTCTTCATTATGTTGATGCTCTTTAGCATTCAGTGTGATATTGGAATGGCTGGTACTGGTTGATCCTTTCTATGTGTAGTGCCTCTTTTAGGAGCTCTTGTTAAGCAGGCCTGGCGGTGACAAAATCTCTGAGTACTTGCTTGTTCGCAAAGGATTTTATTTTTCCCTTACTTCTGAAGCTCAGTTTAGTTGGATATGAAATTCTGGGTTGAAGGTTCTTTTCTTTAAGAATGTTGAATATTGGCCCCCACTCTCTTCTGGCTTGTAGTGTTTCTGCCGAGAGATCTGCTGTGAGTCTGATGGGCTTCCCTTTGTGGGTGACCCGACCTTTCTCTCTGGCGGCCCTTAGTATTCTGTCCTTTATTTCAACCCTGTTGAATCTGACGATTATGTGCCTTGGGGTTGCTCTTCTTGCAGAATATCTTTGTGGTGTTCTCTGTATTTCCTGCAATTGAGTGTTGGCCTGTCTTGCTACGTGGGGGAAATTTTCCTGGATGATGTCCTGAAGAGTATTTTCCAGCTTGGATTCATTCTCTTCGTCCCCTTCTGGTACACCTATCAAACGTAGGTTAGGTCTTTTCACATAGTCCCACATTTCTTGGAGACTTTGTTCATTCCTTTTTGCGCTTTTTTCTCTGATCTTGGTTTCTCGTTTTATTTCATTGAGTTGGTCTTCGACTTCAGATATTCTTTCTTCTGCTTGGTCAATTCGGCTATTGAAACTTGTGCATGCTTCGTGAAGTTCTCGTATTGTGTTTTTCAGCTCCTTTAATTCATTCATATTCCTCTCTAAGTTATCCATTCTTGTTATCATTTCCTCATATCTTTTTTCATGTTTTTTAGTTTCTTTGCATTGATTTAATACATGATCTTTTAGCTCACAAAAGTTTCTCATTATCCATCTTCTGAAGTCTAATTCCGTCATTTTGTCACAGTCATTCTCCGTCCAGCTTTGTTCCCTTGCTGGTGAGGAGTTTTGGTCCTTTCTAGGAGGTGAGGTGTTCTGGTTTCGGGTATTTTCCTCCTTTTTGCGCTGGTTTCTTCCCATCTTTGTGGATTTGTCCGCTTGTCGTCTGCGTAGTTGCTGACTTTTCTATTGGGTCTCTGAGTGGACACCCAGAATGTTGATGATGAATTATTTCTGTTGCTTGGTTTTCCTTCTACCAGTCTAGCCCCTTCACTGTATGACTGCTGAGGTCCGCTCCAGGCCCTGCTTGTCTGGGGTGCACCTCTAGCAGCTGTGGCACAGCGAGGGATGCTACCAGTTTCTTTTTCTGCTCTCTTTGTCCCAGGATGATGCCTGCCAAATGTCAGTCTTTTGGATATAGAGGGGTCAGGGAGCTGCTTGAGGAGACAGTTTGTACTTTATAGGAGCTCAATTGCTGAGCTGTGAGCTCTGTTGTTCATTCAGGGCTGTTAGGCTGCTATGTTTGATTCTGCTGCAACAGAGCTCATTAAAAAACCCTTTTTTTTCTCAAATGCTCTGTGTTGAGGGGTTTGGGCTTTATGTTTGGATGTCCGTTGAGGTCCTGCCCAGCTAGGACCCAGACTAGCCACTGTTTGCCTGCCGAGGCTCCGCCCTGCTGTTGTGTGGTTCGTCCTGTTGTGCAGGCTCTGGTGTTCTGCTGTGTTCTCCGCCACACCCTGCAGTGGAGTCTCTCTGTTGTAGCGGGTTGCCTCGGCACCGGCAGGCTGCGTCAGCAGTGGGCGTGTATCTCAGTAGGGACGGGTTGCCTCAGCAACGGCTGGCTGTGTCAGCAATGGGCGTGTATCTCAGTTGGGGCGGGTTGCCTCGGTAATGGTGGACGCCCCTCCCCCACAGAGCGTCTCGGGCCGTCTGCATGGGGCTTGTTTGAAATCGCGGTTTTGTTCATCCCACTGGGCCACCCCTAATGCTCTGTCCCTGCAATCCCCTGGGCTGGCCCACTGTCCAAGTCTAGCTCAGTCTCAAGTCCAGCCCTCTCACGTCTCCGGTTGCCGGTTCAAAAGGGCACCCGGACAAGTGCACCCTGTGGGGAGCACTGGGCAGGGCCAGCCGCTGCCACCCCAGCTGCCAGCTTTGCCAGGCAGAGGTTCTGCCTGGCATCCCGTGTCTCCTCTTCACTTGGGAATTTCCCCATTCCGTGGGCAACAAAGATCAGTCTGGAAATGCAGCTCCGACTCACCTCTCCGCGGACTCAACGAGAGCTCCAATCCTGGGTTGTTCTCACAGCACCATCTTGAGTCCTCCCCCACCACATTTTCTTTATCCAGTCTGCCATTGATGGGCATTTAGCTTGATTCCATATTTTTGCTATTGTGAACAGTGCTGCCATGGACATATGCGTGCACATGTCTCTATAACAGAAGGATTTATATTCCTTTGGGTACATACCTAGTAACCCATTACTAGGTTTGCTGAATCAAATGGTATTTCACTCTTTAGGTCTTTGAGGAATCATGACACTTTTTCACAATGGCAGAACTAATTTGCATTCCCGAATACAGTGTGTAAGTGTTGTTTTTCTCTCTAACCTTGCCAGTGTGTTTTTTTTTTACTTTAATAATTGCCATTATGACTGGTGTGAGATGGTATCTCATTATAATTTTCATTTGCATTTCTCTAATAATCAGTGACATTGAGCTTTTTAAATATAATTTCTTGTTGCATATATGTCTTGTTTTGAAAAGTGTCTGTTTATGTTCTTTGCCCACCTTTTTATGGGTTGTTTGTTTTCCTCTTGTAAATTTAATTTCCCTACCGATGTTTGATATTAGATTTTTGTGGAATGCATAGTTTACAAACATTTTCTCACATTCTGTAGGTTGTCAGTTTTCTCTGTTGATAGTTTATTTTGCTGTGTGAAAGTTTCTCATTTTAATTTGACCCCAGTTTTCAATTTTGCTTTTGTTACCTTTTCTTTTGGCATGTTCATGATGAAATCTTTGCCTGTGCTTATGTCCTGAATGGCATTGTCTCGTGTCTTGCAGAGCTTTTATAGTTTTTGGTTTTACATATCAGTGTTTAATCTATCTTGAGCAAATTTTTGTATGTAATGTAAAGAAGGGGTCTAGTTTCAGTCTTTTGCATATGGCTATCCAGTTATCCTGGCATCGTTTATTGAATAGGGAGAATCTTTTCCCCCTTGCTTGTTTTTGTTAAGTTTGCCAAAGATCAGATAGTTGTAGAAGCTTGGTTTTGTTTCTGGATTCTCTATTCTGTTCCATTAGTCTATGTGTTTGTTTTTGTACCAGTACTATGCCGTTGTTTCCTGTAGCCCTGTAATGCAGTTTGAAGTCTGGTAGCATGTCGCTTCCAGCTTTGCTCTTCTTGCTTAGGATTGCCTTGGCTGTTTTTGGTTCCACATAAATTTTTCAAAAGCTGGTTTTCTGAAAAAAATAATAAAACTCAACCTACTTCTTAACATTTTTCAAGAAATCAAATGAAATCATGACTGCTCTTGGAGATGGCACTCTGTATGTTTCAATTTACTACCCAGTAACTGGTCTATTAAAATCATACTGGTTAAAAAATAATAAACTTGAAGCTAGACCAATGAAGGAGAAAGGGAGGAGATTCAAATAACCACCATCAAAAACAATAAGGGCAATATTACCACTGACCCCACAGAAATACAAACCACCCTCAGAGAATATTATGTACAACTGTAGGCACTTTTTTTTCTTTAATTTTGAGATGGAGTTTTGTGCTTGTTGCTCAGGCTGGAGGGCAATGGTGAGATCTCGGCTTAGTGCAACCTCTGCCTCCTGAGTTCAAGCGATTCTCCTGCCTCAGCTTCCTGAGTAGCTGGGATTACATGCATGTGCCACCATGTCTGGTTAATTGTGTATTTTTAGTAGACATGGGGTTTCTCCATGTTGATCCAGCTGGTCTTGAACTCCCAATCTCAGGTGATCAACCCACCTTGACCTCCCAAAGTTCTGGGATTGCAGATGTGAGCCACTGAACCTGAAAAAATTGAGAAATCTAGAAGAAACTGATAAATTCCTGGTCACAACCACCCTCCCTGAGATGCAAGTTTGGTTTAACATATGCAAATTGATCAATGTCGTCGTCACATAAACAGAACTAAAGAAAAAAATTACCCACATGATTATCTCAATGGATGCAAAAACAGCTTTTGATAAAATTCAACTTTCATGTGTGTTAAAAACTCTCAATAAACCAGGTATTGAAGGAACATACCTCAAAATAATAAGAGCCACATGTGACAAAACCACAGCCAGCATCATACTGAATGGACAAAAGCTGAAAGCATTCCCCTTAAAACTTGGCACAAGATAAAGATGCCCTCTCTCCCCACTCCCATTCAGCATAGCTTTGAGGGTGTTCTTTGCTCTTGGATTTCTAATTCTTTTAATTGTGATGTTGGGTAGTTAACTTGAGATCTCAATTTTGTTTTTGAGATGGAGTGTTGTTCTCTCAACCAGGCTGGAGTGCAGTGGTGTGATATGGGCTCACTGCAACATTTATCTCCTGGGTTCAAGCAGTTCTCCTGCCTCAGCCTCCTGAGTACCTGGGATTACAGGTATGTGCCACAACACCAGCTAATTTTTGTATTTTTAGTAGAATGGGGTTTCACCATGTTGGTCAGGCTGGTCTCAAACTCCTGACCTTGTAATCTGCCCGCCTTGGCCTCCAAAAGTGCTGAGATTACAAGAGTGAGTCACCGCAGCTGTCCCGAGTTCTCACTTCTTGATGTGAGCATTTAGTACTATAAATTTCTCTCAACACTACTTGACTAGCTGCATCCCAGAAACTCTGGTAAGTTGTACCTTTGTTCTCATTACTTTCAAAGAACTTCTTAAACTTCTTGACTTCTGCCTTAATGTCATTATTTACCCAGGAGTCATTCAGGAGCAAGTTACTCAGTTTCCATGTAAGTGTATGGTTTTGAATAAATTTCTTAGTCCTGATTTCAAATGTGATTGCATTTGCTTTGTGACCTAAGGTATCTTCTATACTTATGAATGATCTATGTGTTGAGTTGAAAAAATGTGTATTCTGCAGTCATTGGATGAAATGTTCCTTGAATATCAGTTCCATTTGGTCTGTAGTAAAGATTAAATTTCATGTTGATTGGTTGGTTTTCTGTCTGGAAGATCTGTCCAGTGCTGAAAGTTGGGTGTTGTAGTCTCCAGCAATTACTGTGTTAGGGTTTATCTCTCTCTTTCTTATTTGCTGCGTGTGTCTGTTCTTTTTTCTCTCTCTCTGTCTGTCTCTATTTCTATCTTTGGAATTCTGATCATTTTAGTGTTGAACCTGTTCAAATTTTCTTCCGGATTTCAACTTTTTTCTTATCACTATTTCTGGAAGACATAAGGTTCCTCTACTCAACTTTGTTGTCTTACTATTCTAACAAGAATTTTTTACAAGTTCTGCTGTCATATTTTTAATTTCTAAGCGTTTACTTTTTCTTTAAATTTGGTTTTTGTTTCATGAAAATGGTAACACTTTTATCTCTTCGAGAACATTCATATGGGTTTCAGAAGGTCTTATCTCCTAGCACAGTCCTCATTCAGGCTGCATTTATGTGTCTTCTTGCTCTGGTCTCGGCCATTCATGTTAGAAGCTTTGCTCAGATGCCTGGTGACCCTTAGCTGTCTGTGTCTGTTAGAAAAAAATGGAGCACTGAAAAGCTAAAAGCTGATGGAAGTTCTGTGATTGTAACATTTTGTGGGCGGTGGTCTTGCTGGGTCAGACCTTTTCTTCTTGAGCAAGAGAGATTCTCTCTAGAGAAAAATCATCTTAACTTCTGACCAAGTGTATCTGCCACCCTCATTGGAACTCAGTGGTAGGAAAACCTGGAGGATCTCAGTGTTCAGTGTGTACATTTAAGCACTTCTGTCTAGAGAGCTCCTGCCTAGAGACCCCAAATTTTACCCTATAGAGAGGAAACCTCCACCCTGCCACCACCGTGGGATGCAGTCACCCATTCTAGGGAGAGGATCTGGGATCTACCTACTACTGAAACATAAATTCCCTAGGTAAATTTAGCTGCCAACTCTTGAACCCTTGGGGATCCTGGTTGCCTTCCTGCCACTGGCTTGGGATTTAGCATCTCTGGGTCTACTGTCAGGTGTCACTGACAGCTTCTGCTTTCCAGTTTTCTATATGCTGAAGGGATTGTCTTTATTTTCTTTTTATCTTTGTTGGTTTATTTATTTTTAATCATCCCGTGTTAATGTGGTTTAATGATGGAGTGAAGGCATATGCAGGTATTCAACCAAACATCTTAGCTGAAGTCTGTGTATTTCTCTTGTAGTAAAATCTTGATCATTCTATGTTTCAGTTAATCAAATTTTTATATATGCATTCTGATTTGGGGATGATGTGAGGGAAGAGAGAGAGAAAGAAAGAGAGACTCAGACGGACAGAGACAGGGTGAGAGAGAGAGGCTACTGTGACAAATCTGTGGGTCTGTGTATTTGGAAGTCAATAGGAATTTAGCCCTGTTTTCTGTCTAAAAAGCAGGAGTGTCCAGACAATGGATCTTGAACTAGGCTAAGAATCTTTGAGGCAATGGCGCAGATCCAGTTGTGTTCAATTTTTAGTCCTTAGGCGGAAAGGGAAAAGAACGTAAAACACATTTAAAAAAATTTCTGGCTGGGCGCGGTGGCTCAAGCCTGTAATCCCAGCACTTTGGGAGGCCGAGGTGGGTGGATCACAAGATCAAGAGATCGAGACCATCCTGGTCAACATTGTGAAACCCTGTCTCTGCTAAAAATACAAAAAATTAGCTGGGCATGGTGGTGCGTGCCTGTAATCCCAGCTACTCGGGAGGCTGAGGAAGGAGAATTGCCTGAACCCAAAAGGAGGAGGCTGCGGTGAGCCGAGATTGTGCCATTGCACTCCAGCTTGGGCAACAAGAGCGAAACTTCATTTCTAAAAAAAAAAAATTTTTTTTGAAAGTGGTGTTTTCTGATTTGCCCTCAGTTAATTAGATATAGAAGGTAGCCATACATTTTTGGCTAACTCAGCATTCGTTGCTCCATTCAGCGAATTCATCTTTATATTCATGTTCTTTCTCTCCAGCTTAATATCCAAAATTTAAAAGTGAGGAATGCAGAATAGTTGAACTAAAAGAAACCGATCAACCACAACCTGCCTCTTCTTCCTCTCACCCAAAGAAAACCATTGTTAACATTTTGCTATATTCTCTTTATGTACTTTTCTCAGGTACTTTTATTCGAATATATTTTTGATCATAAAATTGTCTTAGACAATAAGTTGTCAGAGAAGAACACCCACTCTTTTTACACTCCAGGCTTCCAGCTTGAAGGTGACTGACTTGGGAATCCTGTATTTTAACAAGATATGATGTTGATATGGAATCTTTTATTTGACTGTTCTGAGGTGTTCTCTTTTTAGCATACTCTCCTTCATCCCCTTCTTCCCTGCTATACACACACATACACATTCACACATACACGCATTCTTTCTTTCTCTCTCACATGCACATTCTCATACGCAAATACAAGCATGCTCATACACATGTGCACACACACAGGCACGTGCATGCACACACTCACACTCATATGAACCAACATGCACATACACACTCTCCTTCATCTCTTTCCTCCCTGCTACACACACATACTCTAACACTCATATGCACATGTGCACACACACATAGGTACAACATGCAATGTGTCAGAAGGCCATGTAGAAAATGATTGTTACTCTCCAAAAGGAAGGACACCCACACTTTTGCAATGGAAAAAAATAGCTCTGTTTTTGTAAAAAAAAAAATGAATTTTCTATTAGGCTTAGAAAGAAACTTAAAAAGTGTTTCTTCTTTTATCTAATCGGAACTTGTGTATGTGCACACACCCGTGTGACAGAAAGAGCCAGGGAGAGAGGGAGGGAGAGGAGGTGAAGGCAAGAAGAGAGAGAGCGATTAAAAAGCAAGTGCACTGTGGCAAGCTCGTCTGGACTAAGCGAGAAGCAGGCGGTTGTCGTGATGAGATAGGAGCTCGGAATGCTTCCTGGTACCAAGACTGTCATAAGTGGAATTGGGGTCTGAAAAAGGGACAGCAAAATTCAGCGTTCCTTTGACAACCACTCAGAAAATAGAATGTGAGGAAGCAGGAGGAAGGGAAGGTGTGGGGCCAGCCATGAGAATGCACCCCGCTGCTCCACGGATGCCTAGAAATGCTGGTCACTTATAGGGCACAGGTGAGGGGAAGTCTGGACTGGTGGCAGTAGTGCTGCCAAGCCATGTAGCCTGCTCTCTCAAGGGTGAATCTTCTTGCATAAGTAGTGGGGAAGATTATTCCCTAGTTTATATAGGCCCCATTTGTCCTAGACACAGATTTTAATGTTCTCAGGTGATCGCTTGCTTGATTATCTG
Organism: Callithrix jacchus; assembly: GCF_049354715.1. Classification (NCBI taxonomy): domain Eukaryota; kingdom Metazoa; phylum Chordata; class Mammalia; order Primates; family Cebidae; genus Callithrix; species Callithrix jacchus. The sequence goes on from NC_133523.1 coordinate 51,270,025, forward strand.
TGTAAAAGATCAGCAATCCTTTTTTTTTTCTGGAAAGGTCTAGGCAGTAAATATTTTAGGCTTGGCACCCATATGGTCTCTGTCACAGCTACTTATCTCTGTGGTTGTGGTGTGAAAGCAGCCATAGAAATGGGTAATAAAGGAGTGGGGCTGAGTTCCAAAGTACTTTTATGAGAACTGAAAATTGCATTTTATATAATTGTTGACATGTCCCAAAATATTGTTACTTTTTTGAATTCTTTCACATTCGTGGCTCATGAGCTGTATGACAAGAGATGACAGGCAGGAATTGGTGGATGGGCCATGGTTGCCCAAACCCTGTGTCCAAATCATGGCATTGTACAAGCAGAAGGGATCTCTGACCCTCTCTTTTTTTCCTCTTTCCTTCTTTTCAGTTTCTCATTGTGCTGATTTGGAAACCAGAAATCGAAAGCTCTGGGAAGTGAACTCTTTCTGACTTAACCTGTTAGTGGCAGTGTTAGGATAAAATTTCAGGTCTCAAGGAGCACTTCTTAGAGCCCAGATCAGACTGAATGCTGCTTTTGTGATTGCAGAAGGCATACCATCCTCTGGTACACTAGCTCCTTAGGGTCACCCTGAATCTGAAACTTAGTTCTTCATAAAGTCTTTTGTTCTATGATTCCTCAGTGCATCATTTGCTAATTTGCGCCAGTTATTCTGTTTAACACAACTGAGATATAGACATAAGCAAAGTTCCTACCCTTTAGGAACTCACTTCTTCAGGGCCTGATTTTGATAATCCAGACAAAGCTACTTAAATGTAGTTTTATCCTTAAAAGCAAAATCGGCCGCACTTATGTAAGTTACAATAATAATTAGAATTTAGGAAAAATCCATTCTTAAAACAAGAAGGCAAAGAGAATAAAAAATAAACATCCAAGTCACCCTCTGACTGTGTGTTGGTTTTAAAACAACAAGACTATTATTTTAAGTGAACACAAGGAAAATTTTGCTACCAAGTGAGTACAATTTCTAACAGGTGATACATCGACTCCTCTGATTCCAGACATTTCCGAAAGTGCCCTTACTACCTACATTACTTCCTTCTGTAAAGCTCTACTGATTAAGACTTTATCTTCTGTGGTTGGATTTTGGCTTTTGGAATTACAACCTGCTTTTCAAGTCACATTTTGTAAATTAGTTGAGGTATCTTGCTGAGTGATAAAGTCTGAGTCAAAAACTTCCTGAAAAGTGCCTCGTGAACTCGTGAGGCATCATGGCAAAGATCCCAATTGTTGGACTGAGGCAGAGAGGTAGAAAGAAGAATACAGACTTTAAGGTCTGACAGATGTAAGTATAGGTCCCACCTCCACCACGTATTAGATGTGTGATGTTAAATGAGCTACTATACCTCTTTGAGCCTCAGCTTTCCTCTCTGTAAAAAGAAGATGTTAAACCTTTCGTTGCACTATTGTTGTAGGGATTAGAGATGATGTAAATAAAAATGTTTCCAGCATGCTCAGTATTCAACGTACCTTGGATAGACTTATTTGGCCAGTTCACTGCAAAGGGTGATATACACGAGTAAGATTTTTTCTTTTCTTCAAAATAGACTTTTTGGGATTAAACTCTAAAAAAGTGTTAAATAAATGAATCAAGATATTTTTTATTTCTGTTGTTGAAGTATTTGCCTTCTTACGTTTGGTAATGTTAGGATTTTCCACAGAAGAAGTTGACACTTTCCTTCTTAATCATACTGGCAATACCATGTTTCAACACTAGTTACTATTTTGTTTTCGAAAAGTGTCATTTGTCTAGCTTCCCTTGAAAGATCAGCTAAATGTCACATTATCCCTGCTTCTGCTAATCTTTCAAAATGCTCACCACCATAGTCATAACATTTTCTTCATGCTCAAGTTTATTTAAAAAATGTTCTAAAGACAGTGTTGCTGAATTTTTATTTGTTTAATAAAAATTAGGCTTTTAAATATAAAAATATAGATTTATTATAAAGCCTCTAGAAAGCAAAGAAAAATAGATTTGAAAAATACCTTGTTTAATCACATAAAGCTAGGCAGAGTTAAATTACTGTTTCCATTTTGGTGCATTTTATTTTAATCTTTTCACTATTTTAATGTCCTTCTTTATATCCATAATGGTGATAACATGATGTATATATGAACATGTATATATTATATAAATATATAAAATACATAAATATATCTTTTAAAAATGGTATCTGTAGGCCGGGCGCGGTGGCTCAAGCCTGTAATCCCAGCACTTTGGGAGGCCGAGGCGGGTGGATCACGAGGTCAAGAGATCGAGACCATCCTGGTCAACATGGTGAAACCCCGTCTCTACTAAAAATACAAAAAATTAGCTGGGCTTGGTGGCGCGTGCCTGTAATCCCAGCTACTCAGGAGGCTGAGGCAGGAGAATTGCCTGGACCCAGGAGGCGGAGGTTGCGGTGAGCCATGATCGTGCCATTGCACTCCAGCCTGGGTAACAAGAGCGAAACTTCGTCTCAAAAAATAAATAAATAATAAAAAATAAAAATGGTATCTGTTTATTTATTATATATAAATATATATCTAATGACTATATATCTACATATCTACTTATATATTTATATATCTCCATGATAGAAGTTGGAAAATACTGAAAACTGTAGAGGAGTTCAGAGAAACAACCTATAATTTCATTATACAGAAATAATTTTCTTCCCTTTTGCTTCTCCACATTTTGGCTTAGATCAAATTTAGAAATAATTTTCTTAACGTTTTTGGTATTGTGTTTTTAGAGTATCAAGATGTTGCTGCATATTCTGATTTTTATGTATAGTTGTGACAGGAACGCCCACAAAAATAATTGTTCTAGAAAAGAATTTGTTAACAAATATTTTCTTCCAGGAAGTGGTATATTAGCGTTTTAAAAGAAACATTTCTGGACGTCAAAGTAGACATTGGGCTTATATCAACAGCTCAATCTTTTTTCAAATACGCTTTATTTTTAGAGCAGTGTAAAGTGAATAGTGAGGCATAGTGGAAAGTACAGAGAGTTCCTACATTCCCACCTCCCCAAATGCACAGCCTCCTCCACTATCAGCCTTCCTCACTAGAGAGGTACATTTGTTACAATGGATGAACCAACATTGACTTATCACTGTCACCCATAGTTTATAATTGACATTAGGGACCATTCTTGCTGTCGTATATTCAGTGAGTTTTGACAAGGGTGTAATGGCATGTGTCTACCATTATAGTAACACACAGAGTAGTTTCATTGCCCTAAGCATCCTCTATGCTCTGCCCATTTATCCTTCCCCACTTTTCAACCCCCAGCAATCACTGAACGTTTTGATGTCTCTATAGTTTTGCCTTTTCCAGAATGTCATATAGTTGGATTCATATAGTAAGTGGTCATTTGAGATTGGTTTCTTTCACTTAGTAGTATGTATTTGAGTTTCCTCTATGTCTTTTAATGGCTTCATAGCTCACGTGCTTTTTTTCTGCAACAAAAGCCACATTCAAAGATTATTGCTTTCATTGCTGAATAATATTCCACTGTGTCGATGTAGAGGTTTGTTTATCCAGGCACTTACGAGTCTATAGTAACCAGTGTGGAGCCTGGGGAAGCCATAAATGGCCTGGTTGTGGCGAAGGCCTGGAGCCTATGTCGATAGGAGCCATGGAGGTTGGAGGCATTAGATCTTAGAGCCATAGGGGAAGGCCTGGAGCTTGGGTTGACAGGGTCTGTCCCATAGCCTGTGGCTATAGAAACCTGCCTGGTGTTGAGTTCACTGAATTGTGCCTGGCATTGGAGTTGATGTTGAAGTCAGGTGTTACATTTACTCTCCTCTCTGCACATACATAGTATCTCTTTCCATGCTGCACTACCCAGGTTTAGGGGCGGGGTAATGCAGATAATATAAAACTCTCTTTTATACTCTATTTTATGCCGTTTTTCTTACTTTTCTACTCCACAAACGTGCTATAACCTCTCACCTGGATTCCTTGTCTCTTTTGAAGACACTTTGATGCACGGATGGCTGTTCAAATTGATGTTTCTGTGAAGGAATAAGTGCTGAAAAGTTCTGTTTAGCCATTTTGTCCATGGCATTCTTCTCTGTTAACTGAAAAAATATTTTTACTGAATAACATATTGTTAAAAATGGTCAGACCCTTGGTTTAGCTCTGGAAGTTTCTCCTTTAGAGCAAGTTCCTTTCATAGTTCTCTATAGAAAGACTATAGTTGTAAAATGTTGGTAGAGATGATATTTTGTGTGTAGAATTAAGGACCGATTACACATAAATGTTTAGCGGACAGTAAACATTTGTGAGTAATCTGTTCTTACACACAAAAAGAAGGTCTATAGCTTTAGGAAAGGGAAAATTATCAAGGTTATTCAGACAATATATAATGAGTTGAGAAAATTGAAGGGAATGTTTATACTTGAATGAGACCTCATGGAGAAAGACAAAATAAGGAAGCCATGGGAGAATATTTGCATTCTCGGAACCACAAAAGTGAGGAAAGCCAAGAGCACAGCTGGAGTTGCACCAGATCAAGTAGACATTCCATCAGAGCCTGAACTGAGAATGCACCATTCCTAGTCACCTTGATAACAGCCCCATTTTCTGTTAATAATACTCTATGAGAAAAATCTTGCAAAAATAGTCAGAAAAGGCAGAGTCACATGCGGTTCAGTGTGTTCCACCTTGGCAGACGGTCTTAGGAGGAGTTTTGGAAGGATCGTGCTGCAGGAAATGGATGAGATAATGATGAGAACTTTTCCAGCTCTGTATAAAAAGGCAAGCGAAATATATGCTTGTGAATTTTTGGCTGCTTTTTTATGCTGTATTTTCAGATCAATTTTATCCCAGTTAATGTGAATATAAACTCTGATTGTTATGGTTATCTCTCGTGGGGTGTCTATTATTTTGTCAGAAATTGTATCAGGAACTTTATATCAATCACTAAATTACACATTTCCAAGCTGCATATGAATTAGGTATTACTATGATCATTTTACAGATGAAGAAGATGAGACTCAGAGCAATACATAAGTTGCCCAAGGTCAGAGAGCAAGTAAGTACCAGAAATAAAAGCCAGATAAATCTCATTCCCATATCCTTGCTCTTTCAAAGATGTTTCAGAGTTGATTACAAAAAGAATTGTTCTGTGTGCTCAGGATAATTTACTACCTACTAAATTTAACCATAGGGCAGTCTTATAAACAGGGTAGAGTCTGCAGTTAAGATAAAATTTGAGAGGAAAAAATTAAATTAAAATAGTACATAACCAATGATCAGAATATTCTCTCAGTATTTTAGAAATTTATGTAAGAATAAACTAGATACTGATAAAAAAGTCACATTCTTTATGCACAAATCTTGTAAGTAGCTACTATTAAAGAGAGGATATTATTTACCTAGAAGAAAGTGGGGTTGTCAACCACTATATAACCATTCGTGGGGTGAATGTCTTTTTTATTTTAGGCCTCTGGATGATGGATCCAAGAGGTAGATACGTGATGTCAAAATATTCTCTTTTATAGGTAATTACAATTTACAATGGAAATTACAGAGGCCACAAGGTAGTAGAGTTGAGTTATATTAACAGAAAACCTTGTTAGAGAAAAGAACCACCTCTCACTATCATGTTCAATGGCAAAGATTAATAGAAGGTACAGCAAAATGGACACACATGCGAGTATACCCACATTGATATTGGAAGTAACTTTTTTCTTATATACTATAAATCATATCCCAGAATATACTCATAATGTGTACACTTATTGGGATATTACAATCAATGTACAAAATATGTACCATATGTACATTGACTGTAATGTACATATGTGTACACAATACAGATGTACAAAAAATGTACATAATCTGTACAATATGTACATTTATATGTACATAATGTGTACACAGTAGGTATGTACATAATGTGTACAATATGTAAATATATTGTAATATTACAATGATTTCATATAATCACAACAACATATATAATCACAATACACATAAAATACATAATATCAATATAAATGTACATATTGCACACATATACATTTACATTTATTGTGATATTACGATATGTACACATGTACATCATGCACACGTGCAGATTTGCGGTATATACACGTGTACATAAGCATGCACAGTATGTACATATGTACACTACACATGTTCATATAATGTAGATATGTACCTTCTGTACAGGAGTAAACAGTATGTACAATATGTACACGTATATACTAGGTACACCTATAGGTGTATACCCACTTTGGTAACCGGAGAGATTTCTATCTAATATACTAAATATAAAATCCCAGAATGTAGTCATAGTGTGTACATTTATTGTCGTATTGCGATAAATGTATTAAATAGGCACAATCTGTACATGTACTCTGCTGTACATAGGTGTACACAATGCACATGTACAAAAAATGTACATAATCTGTAAAATATGTACCTATATATTTCTATAATGTGTACACAATGCATAGGTACATAATGTGTACACTATGCACATTCCTTAAAATATCAGTGATAAAATATATATAATCACAGTAAGATATATAATCACACTAATACATATATGTCGTGTAATATCACCAAAAAGTACGTATTGTACACATTAGGTATGTATTAGGTACATATATAGAGTGCACATATGATGAAAATATATATGTATCATGATAACACCGTATGTACACATATACAAATATGTGCCTACTATTTAAACAATGTACACATGCAGAAATAGGTGCAAACTACATACCTATGCACAGCAGGCTATTACTACAGTTCTGCTCGTAGCAGCCTCAATGCCCATCCTGGCTGCTTAAAGACCCCCTGGCTAGTGGGCTGTACCCACAGCCCCCGCCAGAGGGCCCATAACAGCTACCAGGCCCACGCTGGCTGCTTAGGGACCCCCTGCCTAGGGCGCTGTGCCCACAGCTGCTGGGGCCCGGCTATTTTGAAAATGTGGTGTAATATGATACTGGCAACCATATCACACAGAAATGATAATGTTATTGTGGTTCTTTACATATTAGGCAATAGTTCTAGTTACACATTTGGCATATGGACAAAAATGTCATCCTCACCCCATTGACATTAGAATTGAAAGCATAGGAGGGTTTCACCCCTTGCAAAGTTTAATTCAATATAATTGTTTTCTTGTTTATATTAGTGACCATATCAGAGCACGGTGTACATCTCTTGCAGTATTCAGAATATTTCTCTATGGGCAGCAACATTTTCCTCTCCTTATCTGGATATTAGGAAGAATATCACAGGACCGGCTTACAGCGCCAGTCACATCGTGAGCAATGTCATCTGTAATCCCCTAGTTATTAAGAACAATGTAACGGGGGTCTTGTGTGCTTTTGGAGATATTTGGAGTAATATCCTTTTAGTTTCTGGATATTAGAAACAACACTACAGTGGTAGTGTACACTTCCTGCGATATTAAGAGTATACTCATCCTCTGTCCCTGGGATATTAGGAACTACATCGCAGAAGCGTTGCACTTTGCCTATAATATTGGAACAATCACAGAGTGTACACCTTCTTTCATTGTGAGAGAAATACCTACTTAGGATATGATGGATAATATCACAAAATGGACACACATGGGTATATACCCACTGTGATATTGGAAGTCATTTTTATCTAATATACTAAAAGTCATAACCCAGAAAAAACTCATAATGTGTACACTTATTGGGCTATTACACTCAATGTACAGAATATGTAACATATGTACATTGACTGTGATGTACATACATGTACACAATACAGATGTACAATAAATGTACATAAACTATCATTTGTACGAATATATGTACAAAATGTGCACACAATAGGCATGCACATAATGTGTACAATATGTACATTTATTGTAATATCACAATGTTATATAATCACAACTGCATATAAAATCACAATACACAATGTAATATGTAATATCAATATAAATGTACATATTGCAAACATGATGTACATTTACATTTATTGTGATATAATATGTAAACATGTACATCATGTACCCATTATGTACAGATGCACAATATATGCAAGTGTACATACGTGGGTACAGTATGTACATATGTACACTACACATGTGTACATATAATGTAGATATGTACCTTCTGTACCCGAGTACATTCTATGAACAATATGTACGCATATAAACTATGTACACACCTGGGTGTACAACCACTTTGGTAACCGGAGAAATTTCTATCTAATATACAAAATATAATAATTCAGAATGTAGTAATAGTGTGTACATTTATTGGCATATTGCAATAAATGTATAAAATAGGTACAATCTGTACATTTACCCTGCTGTACATATGTGTACACAATGCACATGTACAAAAAATGTATGTACTCTGTAAAATATGTACCTACATATTTCTATAATGTGTAAACAATGTATAGGTACATAATGTGTACACTATGCACATTCCTTAAAATATCAGTGATAAAATATATATAATCAAAATAACACATATAATCACAGTAATATATATATATATATCATGTAATATCACAAAAAAGTACATATTGTACACAGTAGGTACGCATTAGGTCTATATGTATTGTGCACATATGTACATATATATTTATCATAACACCATGTGTACACTTATACAAATATGTGTTCATTATTAAAACTATGTACCTGTGCAGAACAGGCTATTACCACAGCCCCCCTCGTAGCAGCCCCAAGGCCCACCCTGGCTGCTTAAAGACCCCCTGGCTAGGGAGCTGTAACCACATTCCCCGCCAGAGGGCCCGTAACAGCTCCCAGGCTGACGCTGGCTGCTTAGGGACCCCCTGGCTAGGGCGCTGTGCCCGGCTATTTTGAAAATGTGGTGTAATATGATGCTGGTGACCATATCATATGGAAATGATGTTATTCTGGTTTTTTATATACTAGGCAATAGTTCTAGTTACACCTCTGCCATATTGACAAAAATGTCATCCTCACACCCCTGGACATTAGAATTGAAATCATAAGGGGGTTTCACCCCTTGCAATGTTAAATTCAATAAAATTGTTTTCTTGTTTACATTAGTGACCATATCAGAGCACAGTGTACTCCTCTTGCCGTATTCAGAGGATTTGCCTATGGGCAGCAACATTATTCTCTCGTTCTCTGGATATTAGGAACAATATCACAGGACCGGCGGACAGCCCCAGTCATATCGTGAGTAATGTCATCTTTAAACCCTTAGTTATTAGAAAAAATATCACGGGGGTCTTGTGTGCTTTATCAGATACTTGGAGTAATATCTTTTCCGTTTTTGGATATTAGACACGATACTACGGTGGTGGTGTACACTTCCTGCGATATTCAGGGTATAATAATTTTTGTCCCCAGGATATTAGGTAGTACATTAAAGAAGCCTTGTACTTTGCCTGTGATATTGGAACAATCACAGAGTGAACACTTGCTTGCAAAATGAGAGTAATACCTACTTAAAATATGATGGATAATATCAAAAAATGGACACACATGGGTGTATACCCACTTTGATATAGAAAGAAATTTTTATCTAATATACTAAAAATCATATATCACAATATACTCATAATGTGTACACTTATTGAGATGTTACAATCAATGTGCAGAATACATACCATATGTACATAGAGTGTTATGTACATATGTGTACACAATACAGATGTACCAAAAACGTACATAATCTGTACAATATGTGCAATTACAGGTACATAATGTGTACACAATAGGTATGTACGAAATGTGTGCAATATGTACATTTATTGTAATATTACAATAATATTTAATCACAACAGCATATGAAATCACAATACACAAGTAATACATAATATAAATGTACATATTGCACACATCGTGTACATTTACATTTATTGTGGTATCACGGTGTGTACACATGCACATCATGTACCCATTATGTACACATGTACAAAATATGCACATGTACATATGTGTGAACAGTATGTACATTTGCACACTATGTTCACATAAATATATATAATGTTGACATGTACATTTTGTACATGAGTACATACTATGCACAATATGTACACGTATAAACTATGTACACACCTGGATGTACACCCACTTTGGTCAATGGAGTAATTTCTAATATGGTAAAAATTATATTTTAGAATGTACTCATAATGTGTACATTTATTGGCATATCACAAGAAATGTATAAAATAGGTACAGTCTGTACATTTACTCTGCTGTGCATAGGTGTACACAATACACATGTAGAAAAAGTGTACATAATCTGTAAAATATGTACCTATATATTTCTATATTGTGTACACAATACATAGGTATATAATGTGTACACTATGCACATTCCTTAAAATATTAATGATAAAATATATTTAATCACAATAAGATATATAATCACAGTAATATATATTGTCTAATATTACAAAAAAGTACATATTGTACACATTAGGTATGCATTAGGTACATATGTATTTTGCACATATTATGTAAATATAAATTTATCGTGATAACACCATATGTACGCATGTACATATATATGTCCGATTTTAAAACTATTTACACATGTAGTAATAGGTGCAAACTATGTACCGATGCACAGCACGCTATTACCAAAGCCCCCTTATAGCAGCCCGCAGGCCCAGCCTGGCTGCTTAGAGACCCCCTGGCAATTGGGCTGTGCCCACAAACACTGCTCGAACGCCTGTAGCAGCCCCCATGCCCACCCTGGCTGCTTAGGGACCCCCTGACTAGGTGTCTGTGCCCACAGCCCATGCCAGAGTGCCCGTAGCAGCCCCCAGGCCAACCATGGCTGCTCAGGGACCCCTGGCTGGGTCGATGTGCTCACAGACCCCACCAAAAAGCCCAGAGCAGCCCCCAGGCCCACCCTGGCTGCTTAGGGGTCCCCTCGCTTGTGGGCTCTGCCCACAGCTGCTGAGGCCCAGCTATTTTGCAAATCAGGTGTAATATGATACTGGCAACCATATTATATAAAAGTGATAATCTTATTCTGTTTTTTTGTATATTAGGCAATAGCTCCAGTTACACCTCTGCCATATTGACAAAAATGTCATCCTCACCCCCATTGACATTAGAATGAAAATCATAGGGGAGTTTCATTCCGTGCAATGCTTAATTCAATGTAATTGTTTTCTCGCTTACATTAGTGACCATATCAAAGCATGGTGTACACCTCTTGCCGTATTAAGAGTATTTCCCTATGGGCAGTAACATTTTCCTCTCCTTCTCTGGATATTAGGAACAATATTCCAGGACCAGAGTACAGCCCCAGTCACGTCGTGGGTAATGTCATCTGTAATTCTCTAGTTATTAGAAACAATATCACGGGGGGCTTGTGTGCTTTCTGAGATATTTGGAGTAATATCCTTTCCGTTTTTGAACATTAGAAACAATACTACAGTGGTGGTGTACACTTCCTGTGATATTCAGGGTATGGTCATCCTTTGTCCTCAGGATATTATTAACTACATCACAGACGAGTTTTAGTTTGCCTTGATATTGGAGCAATCTGAGAGTGTAAACCTGCTTTCACAATGAGAGAAATACCTACTCAGGATATGATGGATAATCTCACAAAATGGACACACATAAGTGTATACCCACTTTGATATTGAAAGTAATTTTTATCTAACATACTAAAAATCATATCCCAGAATATACTTATAATGTGTACTCTTACTGAAATATTACAAACAATGCACAGAATATGTACCATATGTACGTTGACTGTGATGTACATATGTGTACACCATACAGATGTACAATAAATATACATAATCTGTACAATATGTACATTTATGTGTACATAATATGTACACAATAGGTATGTCCATAATGTGTACAATATGTACATTTGTAATATCACAATGATATCAGAACAGCATATACAATCACAATACACATGTAATACATAATATAAATGTACGTATTTCACACATTATGTACATTTCCATTTATTGTGGTATGACGATGTGTTTACATGTACAGCATGGACCCATTATGTACGGATGTACAATAAATTCAGGTGTAGATATATGTACATAGTATGTACATATGTACGCTATGTACCCATACATACATATGATGTAGATATTTACCTTCTGTACACAAGTACATAATATGCACAGTATGTACATGTACAAAGTATGTGCACACATAAGTTTACACCCACTTTGGTAACCAGAGTAATTTCTATCTTATATTCTAAATGTAATATCACAGAATGTACTCATAATGTGTACATTTATTGGCATATCACAATAAATGTATAAAGTAAGATCTGTACATTTACTCTGTGTACGTAATACACAAGTAAATAAAATGTACATAACCTGTAAAATATGTTTCTTTCTATTTCTATAATCTGTGCACAATGCATAGGTACATAATGTGTATAATATGTACATTTGTAATGTCACAATGATATCATATCACAACAGCATATATAATCACAATAAACGTAATACATAATATAAACGTACATATTGCAAACATTATGTATATTTACATTTATTGTGATATGTGTACACATGTACATCATGTACCCATTATGTACAGATGTACAATATATGCACGTGTACATATGTATGCACAGTATGTACCTATGTATGCTGCATACACCTATGTATATATAATGTAGACATGTACATTCTGTACATGAGTACATAATATGCACAACATGTACATGTATAAACTATGTGCGCACCTGGGTGTAAACCCACTTTGGTCACCGGTGTAATTCCTATCTAATATGCTAAAAATTATATCCCAGAATGTACTCATAATGTGTACATTTATTGACATATCACAATAAATGTATAAAATAGGTATAGTCTGTACATTTACTCTGCTGTACATATGTGTACAAAATACACATGTAGAAAAAATGTACATAATCTGTAAAATATGTACCTATTTCTATAATGTGTACACAATGCATAGGTACATAAAGTGTACTCTATGTACATTTCTAAAAATTTCATCAAGATGGCGCTGTGAGAACAACCCAGGATTGGAGGTCGCGTTTTGTCCGCGGAAAGGGACATGGATGAATCTGGAGAACATCATCCTCAGCAAACTGACACAAGAACAGAAAATGAAACACCGCATATTCTCACTCATAGGTGGGTGATGAAAAATGAGAACACATGGACACAGAAAGGAGAGTACTAAACACTGGGGTCTATTGGGGGGAAAAGGGGAGGGCCAGTGGGAGGGGGAGGTGGGGAGGGATAGCCTGGGGAGAAATGCCAAATGTGGTTGAAGGGGAGAAGAAAAGCAAAGCACACTGCCATGTGTGTACCTACGCAACTGTCTTGCATGCTCTGCTCATGTACCCCAAAACCTAAAATCCAATAAAAATTAAAAAAAAAAAAATTTCAGTGGTAACATACATATTATCACAATAAGATATATAATCAATAATATGTAGATATCACATAATATCACCAAAAAGTACATATTGTTTATATTAGGTACGTATAAAGTACATATTTATTGTACACATGTACATATATGTTTATTGTGATAATAACATATGTACATGTGTACAAATATGTGCCCATTATGTAAACGATCTACACATGTAGAAATAGGTGCAAACTGTGTACATGTGAAGAGCAGGGTATCCCCACACCTCCCGCCAAAGGGCCTATAGCAGCTTCCAGCCCCACCCTGGCTACGTAGGGACCCCCTGGTTAGGTGGCTGTGCCCATAGCCCCTGCCAGAGTGTCAGTAGCAGCCGCCAGGCCCTCCCTGGATGCTGAGAGACCCTCTGGCTATGTGGCTGTTACCACAGCCACCGCCAGAGGGCCCGTAGCAGCCCCCAGAGAAACCACAAAGGGCCCGTAGCAGCTGCAATGCCCAACCTGGTTGCATAGGGACACCCTCGCTTGGCTGCCATGCCCAAAGCTGCTGGGGCCCAGATATTTTGAAAATGTGGTGTAATATTATACTGACAATCATATCATATGTAAATAATAATTTTATCCTTTTTTATTATATAGTAGGCAATAGCTGTAGTTACACCTCCGCCATTTTGACAAAAATGTCCTCCTCACCCCCTTGAAATTAGAAGGAAAATTATAGGGGGGGTTAACACCTTGCAATATTTAATTCAATATAATTGTTTTCTTGTTTACATTAGTGACCATATCACAGCACGGTGTACTCCTCTTGCCGTATTCAGAGGATTTGCCTATGGGCAGAAACAATCACCTCTCCTTATCTGGATATAAGAAACATTATCACAGGACCGGCAAACAGCCGCAGTCATATCGTGAGTAATGTCATCTGTAGTCCCCTAGTTATAAAAAGCAACATCACGGGGGTCTTGTGCACTTTATGAGATACTTAGAGTAATGTTAGGATTTCGGTATTTTACATGAGAGAGCATATTGAGTTTGTGTATATACTCCAAAACAGAGTAGAAAAGGGCATTGTATATTTTTTCTGACAGATTATATTCAGAGGAATTTTGCTTTTAACATTGGGATGCCTAGATAATATTTAGATTTTTTTCGATTCACGTAAATTTACAATTTCGGTATTTTACATGAAAGAGCATACTGAGTAGGTGTATATACTCCAAAACAGAGTAGAAAAAAGCATTGTGTATTTTTTCTGACAGATTATATTCAGAGCCATTTTGCTTTTAATAATTGGGGTGCTTAGATAATATTTAGATTTTTTCGATGCGTGTAAAATTAGAATTTTCGTATTTTACATGAGAGAGCATATTGAGTTGGTGTATATACCCCAAAACACAGCAGAAAAACGCATTGTATATTTTTTCTGACAGATTATATTCAGAGCAATTTTGCTTTTAACATTGGGGTGCCTAGATAATATTTAGATTTTTTTCGATTCACGTAAATTTACAATTTCGGTATTTTACATGAGAGAGCATATTGAGTTGGTGTATATACTCCAAAACAGAGTAGAAAAAAGCATTGTATATTTTCTATGACAGATTATATTCAGAGACATTTTGATTTTAACATTGGGGTGCCTAGATAATATTTAGATTTTTGTCGATTCGCGTAAATTTAGAATTTTGATATTTTACATGAGAGAGCATATTGAGTTGGTGTATATACTCCAAAACACAGTAGAAAAGGGCATTATATATTTTGTCTAACAGATTATATTCAGAGCAATTTTGCTTTTAACATTGGGGTGCCTAGATAATATTTAGATTTTTTTAGATTCGCCTAAATTTAGAATTTCGGTATTTTAAATGAGCAAGCATATTGAGTTGGTGTATATACTCCAAAACAAAGTAGAAAAGGGCATTGTATATTTTTTCTGACAGAATATATTCAGAGCAATTTTGCTTTTAACAATGGGGTGCCTAGATAATATTTAGATTTTTCTCGATTCCTGTAAAATAAGAATTTCAGTATTTTTTTTTTTTTTTTTTTTTTTTTAGTTTTCTTTTTTTTTTTTTTTTTTTTTTAATTTTTTATTGGATTATAGGTTTTGGGGTATATGAGCAGAGCATGCAAGACAGTTGCGTAGGTACACACATGGCAGTGTGCTTTGCTTTTCTTCTCCCCTTCACCCACATTTGGCATTTCTCCCCAGGCTGTCCCTCCCCACCTCCCCCTCCCACTGGCCCTCCCCTTTTCCCCCCAATAGACCCCAGTGTTTAGTACTCCCCTCCCTGTGTCCATGTGTTCTCATTTTTCATCACCCACCTATGAGTGAGAATATGCGGTGTTTCATTTTCTGTTCTTGTGTCAGTTTGCTGAGGATGATGTTTTCCAGATTCATCCATGTCCCTACAAACGACACAAACTCATCATTTCTAATTGCTGCATAATATTCCATGGTGTATATGTGCCACATTTTTCCAATCCAGTCTATTATCAATGGGCATTTGGGTTGATTCCAGGTCTTTGCTATTGTAAACAGTGCTGCAATGAACATTCGTGTACATGTGTCCTTATAGTAGAACGATTTACAGTCTTTTGGATATATACCCAGTAATGGGATTGCTGGGTCAAATGGAATTTCTATTTCTAAGGCCTTGAGGAATCGCCACACTGTCTTCCACAATGGTTGAACTAATTTACACTCCCACCAACAGTGTAAAAGTGTTCCTTTTTCTCCACATCCTCTCCAGCATCTGTTGTCTCCAGATTTTTTGATGATCGCCATTCTAACTGGCGTGAGATGGTATCTCAATGTGGTTTTGATTTGCATCTCTCTGATGACCAGTGACGATGAGCATTTTTTCATATGATTGTTGGCCTCATATATGTCTTCTTTCGTAAAGTATCTGTTCATATCCTTTGCCCACTTTTGAATGGGCTTGTTTGTTTTTTTCCTGTAAATCTGCTTGAGTTGTTTGTAAATTCTGGATATCAGCCCTTTGTCAGATGGGTAGACTGCGAAAATTTTTTCCCCATTCTGTTGGTTGCCGATCCACTCTAGTGACTGTTTCTTTTGCCGTGCAGAAGCTGTGGAGTTTCATTAGGTCCCATTTGTCTAGAATTTCAGTATTTTACATGAGAGAGAATATTGAGTTGGTGTATATACTCCAAAACAGAGTTGAATAGGGAATTCTATATTTTTTCTGACAGATCATATTAAGAGCAATTTTGCTATTAACATTGGGGTGCGTAGATAATATTTAGATTTGATTCGATAAGCATAAATTTATAATTTTGGTATTTTACATCAGAGAGCATATTGAGTTGGTGTATATACCCCAAAACAGAGTAGAAAAAAGCATTGTATTTTTTTTCTGACAGATTATATTCAGAGAAATATTGCATTTTACATTGGGATGCTTAGATAATATTTAGATTTTTTTTGATTGGCGTAAAATAAGAATTTCCTTATTTTACACGAGAGAATATATTGAGTTGGTGTATATACTCCAAAACAGAGTAGAATAAGGCATTGTATATTTTTTCTGACAGATTATATTCAGAGCCATTTTCTTTTAACCTTGGGGTGGCTAGATAATATTTAGATTTTTTTCGATTCCCGTAAGTTTAGAATTTCGGTATTTTACATGAGAGAGCATATTGAGTTGGTGTATATACTCCAAAACAGAGTAGAAAAGGGCATTGTATATTTTTTCTGACAGATTATATTCAGAGAAATTTTGCTTTTAACATTGGGGTGTCTAGATAATATTTAGATTTTTTTCCTTTCGGGTAAAATTAGTATTTCCGTATTTTACATGAGAGAACATATTGAGTTGGTGTATATACTCCAAAACAAAGTAGAAAAGGGCATTGTATATTTTCTCTGACATATTATATTCAGAGCAATTTTGCTTTTAACATTGGGGTGCCTAGATGATATTTAGATTATTTTCATTTCGCGTATAATTAGAATTTCGGTATTTTACATGAGAGAGCATATTGAGTGGTATATATACTCCGAAAAAAAAAATAGAAAAGGGCATTGTATATTTTCTCTGACAGATTATATTCAGAGCAATTTTGCTTTTAAGATTGGGGTGCCTAGATAATATTTAGATTTTTTTCGATTCCCGTAAAATCAGAATTTCAGAATTTTACATGAGAGAGCATATTGAGTTAGTGTATATACTCCAAAACAGAGTAGAAAAGGGCATTGTATATTTTTTATGACAGATCATATTCAGAGCAATTTTGCTATTAACATTGGGGGGCCTAGATAATATTTAGATTTCATTCGATTAGCGTAAATTTACAATTTCGGTATTTTACATGAGCGAGCATATTGAGTTGGTGTATATACTCCAAAACAGAGTAGAAAAGGGCATTGTATATTTTTTCTGACAGAATATATTCAGAGAAATTTTGCTTTTAACATTGGAATGCCTAGAAAATATTTAGATTTATTTCGGTTTGTGTAAAATTAGAATTTCGGTGTTTTACATGAGAGAGCATATTCAGTTGGTGTATATACTGCAAAACAGAGTAGAAAAAAGCATTGTATATTTTTTCTGAAAGATTATATTCAGATAAATTTTGCACTTTACATTGGGATGCTTAGATAATATTTAGATTTTTTTCCTTTCGGGTAAAATTAGTATTTCCGTATTTTACATGAGAGAACATATTGAGTTGGTGTATATACCCCAAAACAGAGTAGAATAAGGCATTGTATATTTTTTCTGACAGATTATATTTAGAGCCATTTTCTTTTAACCTTGGGGTGCCTACATAATATTTAGATTTCATTCGATTAGTGTAAATATATAATTTCGGTATTTTACATGAGAGAGCATATTGAGTTGGTGTATATACTCCAAAACAGAGTAGAAAAAAGCATTGTATATTTTTTATGACAGATTATATTCAAAGCAATTTTGCTTTTAACATTGGGGTGCCTAGATAATATTTAGATTTTTTTCGATTCACGTAAAATTAGAATTTCGGTATTTTACATGAGAGAGCATACTGAGTTGGTGTATATACTCCAAAACAGAGTAGAATAAGGCATTGTATATTTTTTCTAACAGACTATATTCAGAGCCATTTTATTTTAACTTTGGGGTGCCTAGATATTATTTAGATTTTTTTCCATTTGCGTAAAATTAGAATTTCGGTATTTTACATGAGAGAGCATACTGAGTTGGTGTATATACTACAAAACAGAGTAGAAAAGGCATTGTATATTTTTTCTGACAGATTATATTCAGAGCGATTTTGCTTTTATCATTGGGGTTCCTAGATAATATATTGATTTTTTTCGATTTGTGCAAAATTAGAATTTCGGTAGTTTACATAAGAGAGCATATTGAGTTGTTGTATATACTCGAAAACAGAATATAAAAGGGCAGTGTATATTTTTTTCTGACAGATTATATTCAAGGAAATTTTGATTTTAACATTTGGGTTCCTAAATAATATTTAGATAAATTTCGATTTGCGTAAAATTAGAATTTCGGTATTTTACATGAGAGAGCATATTGAGTTTGTGTATATACTCCAAAACAGAGTAGAAAAGAACATTGTATATTTTTTCTGACAGATTATATTCAGAGCAATTTTGGTTTTAACATTGGGGTACCTAGATAATATTTAGATTGTTTTTGATTCACGTAAATTTAGAATTTCGGTATTTTAAATGAAAGAGCATATTGAGTTGGTGTATATACGCCAAAACCGTGTCGAGAAGGGCATTGAATATTTTTTCTGACAGATTATATTCAGAGAAATTTTGCTTTTAACATTGGGGTGCCTAGATTATATTTAAATTATTTTCGATTTGCGTAAAATTAGAATTTCGGTATTTTACATGAGAGAGCGTATTGAGTTGGTGTATATACTCCAAAACAATGTAGAATAGGGCAGTGTATATTTTTTCTGACAGATTATATTCAGAGCAATTTTGCTTTTTACATTGGGGTACATAGATAATATTTACATTTTTTTCAATTCGTGTAAAATTACAATTTCAGAATTTTACATGAGAGAGCATATTGAGTTGGTGTATGTACTCCACACCAGAGTAGAATAGGGCATTGTATATTTTTTCTGACAGATTATATTCAGAGCAATTTTTCTTTTAACATTGGGGTGCTTAGATATTATTTAGATTTTTCTCGATTGGTGTAAAATTAGAAGTTTTGTATTTTACATGGGAGAGCATATTGAGTTGGTGTGTATACTCCAAAACAAAGAAGAATAAGGCATTGTATATTTTTTCTGACACATGATATTCAGATAAATTTTGCTTTTAACATTGGGGTGCCTCAATAATATTTAGATAAATTTCGATTCGTGAAAATTTAGAATTTTGGTATTTTACAAGAGAGAGCATATTGAGTTGGTGTATATACTCCAAAACAGAGTAGAAAAGGGCATTGTATATTATTTCTGACAGATTATATTCAGAGAAATTTTGCTTTTCACATTGGAATGCCTAGATAATATTTAGATTTTTTTGATTGGCGTAAAATTATAATTTTTGTATTTTACATGAAAGAGCATATTTAGTTAGTGTATATTCTCCAAAAAAAGTAGAAAAGGGCATTGTATATTTTTTATGACAGATTATACTCAGAGCCATTTTCTTTTAACCTTGGCGAGCCTAGATAATATTTAGAATTTTTTCGATTCGTGTAAAATTAGAATTTCGGTATGTTACATGAGAGAGCATATTGAGTTGGTGTATATACACCAAAACAGAGTAGAAAAGGGCATTGTATATTTTTTCTGACAGATCATATTCAGAACAATTTTGCTATTAACATTGTGGTGCCTAGATAATATTTAGATTTCATTCGATTAGCGTAAATTTAAAATTTCAATATTTTACATGAGAGAGCATATTGAGTTGGTGTATATACTACAAAACAGAGTAGAAAAGGGCATTGTATATTTTTTCTGACAGATTATATTCAGAGAAATGTTGCTATTAACATTGGGGTGCCTAGATAGAATTTACATTTTATTTGATTAGCGTAAATTTAGAATTTCGGTATTTTACATGAGAGAGCATATTGAGTTGGTGTGTATACTCCAAAACAGAGTAGAATAAGGCATTGTATATTTCATCTGACAGATTATATTCAGAGCCATTTTCTTTTAAACTTCACGTGCCTAGATTATATTTAGATATTATTCAATTCGTGTGAAATTAGAATTTTGGTATTTTACCTGAAAGAGCATATTGAGTTGGTGTATATACTTCAAAACAGAGTAGTAACGGGCATTGTATATTTTTTCTGACAGATAATATCCAGAGCAATTTTGCTTTTAGCATTGGGGTGCCTAGATAATATTTACATTTTTTTCGATTCGCGTAAATTTAGAATTTCGGTATTTTACCTGAGAGAGCATATTGAGGTGGTGTATATACTCCAAAACAAAGTAGAATAGGGTATTGTAAATTATTTCTGACAGATTGTATTCAGAGCAATATTTCTTTTAACATTGGGGTGCCTAGATAATATTTAGATTTTTTCGATTTGCGTAAATTTAGAATTTCGATATTTTACATGGGAGAGCACAGTGAGTTGGTGTATATACTCCAAAAAAGAGTAGAAAAGGGCATTGTATATTTTTTCTGACAGATTGTATTCGGAGCCATTTTCTTTTAACATTGGGTTACCTAGATTATATTTAGATTTTATTCGATTCCTGTAAAATTAGAATTTCTATATTTTATATTAGAGATCATATTCAGTTAATGTATATACTCCAAAACAGAGTAGAAAGGGCGTTGTATATATTTTCTGACAGATTATATTCAGAGAAATTTTGCTTTTTACATTGGGATGCTTAGATAATATTTAGATTCATTTCGATTGGCGTAAAATTAGAATTTGTGTATTTTACATGAGAGAGCATATTGAGTTGGTTTATATACTCCAAAACAGAGTAGAATAAGGCATTGTATATTTTTTCTGACATATTATATTCAGAGCCATTTTCCTTTAACCTTCGGGTGCCTAGATTATATTTAGATTTTATTTGAATCACGTGAAATTAGAATTTCGGTATTTTACATGAGAGAGCATATTGAGTTGGTGTATATACTCCAAAACAGAGTAGAAAAGAACATTGTATATTTTTTCTTACAGATTATACTCAGAGAAATTTTGCTTTTTACATTGGGGTTCTTAGATTATATTTAATTTTTCTTCGATTGGCGTAAAATTAGAATTTCGGTATTTTACATGAGAGAGCATATTGAGTTGGTGTATATACTCCAAAACAGAGAAGAAAAGGGCATTGTATATTTTTTCGGACAGATTATATTCAGAGCAATTTTGGTTTTAACATTGGGGTACCTAGATAATATTTAGATTTTTTCGAATCAGGTAAAATTAGAATTTCTGTATTTTACATGAGAGAGCATATTGAGTTTGTGTATATATTCCAAAACATAGTAGAAATGGGCATTTTATATATTTTCTGACAGGTTATATTCAGAGCGATTTTCTTTTAAGATTGGTGTGCTTAGATAACATTTAGATTTTTTTCGATTCGCGTAAAATTAGAATTTCGGTATTTTATATCAGAGAGCATATTGAGTTGGTGTATATTCCCCAAAACAGAGTAGAAAAGGGCAATTTATATACTTTCTGACAGATTATATTAAGAGCAATTGCGCTTTTAACATTGGGGTACCTAAATAATATTTAGATTTTTTTGATTCACGTAAAATTAGAATTTTGGTATTTTATATCAGAGAGCATATTGAGTTGGTGTATATACTCCAAAACAGAGTAGAAAAGGGCATTGTATATTTTTTCTGACAGATCATATTCATAGCAATTCTGCTAATAACATTTGGGTGGTTAGATAATATTTAGATTTCATTCGATTAGTGTAAATTTATAATTTCAGTATTTTACATGAGAGAGCAAATTGAGTTGGGGCATATACTCCAGAGTAGAAATGGGCATTGTATATTTTTTCTGACAGATTATATTCAGAACAATTTTGCTTTTAGCATTGGGGTGACTAGATAATATTTAGATTTTTTTCGATTCGTGTAAAATTTGAATTTTGGTATTTTACATGAGAGAGCATATTGAGTTGGTGTATATACTCCAAAACCGAGTAGAAAAGAATATTGTATATTTTTTCTGACACACTATATTCAGAGCAATTTTGCTGTTAACATTGGGGTGCCTACATAATATTTAGATTTTTTTCGGTTCGTGTAAAATTAGAATTTCTGTATTTTAAATGAGAGAGCATATTGAGTTGGTGTATGTACTCCAAAAAAGAGTAAAAAAGAGCATTGTGTATTTTTTCTGACATATTATATTGAGAGAAATTTTGCTTTTAACATTGGGGTGCTTAGATATTATTTAGATTTTTCTCGATTGGTGTAAAATTAGAATTTTTGTATTTTACATGAGAGAGCATATTGAGTTGGTGTGTATACTTCAAAACAGAGTAGAATAAGGCATTGTATAGTTTATCAGACAGATTATATTCAGAGCCATTTTCTTTTAACCTTCAGGTCCCTAGAGTATATTTAGATTTTATTCAATTCACGTGAAAATGGAATGTCGGTATTTTACCTGAAAGAGCATATTGAGTTGGTGTATATACTCCAAAACAGAGTAGTAACCGGCATTGTATATTTTTTCTGACAGATTATATTCAGAGCCATTTTCTTTTAACCTTCGGGTGCCTAGATTATATTTAGATTTTATTCGAATTGCGTGAAATTAGAATTTCGGTATTTTACATGAGAGAGCATATTGAGTTGGTGTATATACTCCAAAACAGAGTAGAAAAGAACATTGCATATTTTTTTTTACACATTATACTCAGAAAAATATTGCTTTTTACATTGGGGTTCTTAGATTATATTTAATTTTTTTTCGATTGGCGTAAAATTAGAATTTCGGTATTTTACATGAGAGAGCATATTGAGTTGGTGTATATACTCCAAAACCGAGTAAAAAAGGGCATGGTATATTTTTTCTGACATATAATATTCAGAGCAATTTTGATTTTAACATTGGGGTGCCTAGATAATATTTAGATTTTTTTCGATTCTCGTAAATTTAGAATTTCGGTATTTTACACAAGAAAGCATATTGAGTTGGTGTATATACTCCAAAACAGAGTAGAAAATGGCATTCTATATTTTTTCTGACAGATTATATTCGGAGCCATCTTCTTTTAACATTGGGTTAACTAGATTATATTTAGATTTTTTTCGATTCCTGTAAAATTAGAATTTCTATATTTTACATGAGAGGGCATATTGAGTTAAAGTATATACTTTAAAAAAGAGTAGAAAAGGGCATTTTATATTTTTTCTGACAGATTATATTCATAGAAATTTTGCTTTTCACATTGGGGTGCTTAGATATTATTTAGATTCATTTCGATTGGCATAAAATTAGAATTTGTGTATTTTACATGAGAGAGCATATTGAGTTCGTGTATATACTCCAAAACAAAGTACAAAAAGGCATTGTATATTTTTTCTGACAGATTATATTCAGAGCAGTTTTGCTTTTAACCTTGGGGTTCCTAGATAATATTTAGATTTTTTTCGATTCACGTAAATATAGAATTTCTGTACTTTACAAGAGAGAGCATATGGAGTTGGTGTATATACTCCAAAACAGAGTAGAATAGGGCATTATATATTTTTTCTGACAGATTATATTCAGAGAAATTTTTTTTTAACATTGGGGTGCCTATATAATATTTAGATTTTTTTCGATTCGCTTAAATATAGAATTTCTGTATTTTACATGAGAGCGCATATGGAGTTGGTGTATATTTTTTAAAATACAGTAGAAAAGGGCATTGTATATTTTTTCTGACAGATTATATTCAGAGAAATTTTGTTTTTAACATTGGGGTGCCTAGATAATATTTAGATTTTTTCGATTCTGGGGAAATTAGAATTTCTGTATTTTACATAAAAGAGCATATTGAGTTGGTGTATATACTCCAAAACAGAGTAGAGAAGGGCATCGTATATATTTTCTGACAGATTATATTCAGAGAAATTTTGATTTTAACATTGGGGTGCCTAGATAATATTTAGATTTTTTTCGATTCGCTTAAATATAGAATTTCTGTATTTTACATGAGAGACCATATGGAGTTGGTGTATATACTCCAAAACAGAGTAGAATAGGGCATTGTATATTTTTTCTGACAGATAATATTCAGAGCAATTTCGTTTTTCACATTGGGGTGCCTTGATAATATTTAGATTTTTTCGATTTGGGTAAAATTAGAATTTCTGTATTTTACATGAGAGAGCATACTGAGTTTGTGTATATAGTTTAAAACAGAGTAGAATAAGGCATTGTATATTTCTTATAACAGACTATATTCAGAGCCATTTTCTTTTAACTTTGGGGCGCCTAGATATTTAGATTTTTTTTGATTCGCTTAAAATTAGAATTTCGGTATTTTATATGAGAGAGCATACTGAGTTGGTGTATATACTACAAAACAGAGTAGAAAGAAGCATTGTATATTTTTTCTGACAGATTATATTCAGAGAAATTTTGCTTTTAACATTGGGGTGCCTAGATAATATTTAGATTTTTTTCGATTCGATTAAATATAGAATTTCTGTATTTTACAAGAGAGAGCATATGGAGTTGTTGTATATACTCCAAAACAGAGTAGAATAGGCCATTGTATATTTTTTCTGACAGATTATATTTAGAGCAATTTTGTTTTGAACATTGGGGTGCCTAGATAATATTTAGATTTTTTCAATTCGAGTAAAATTAGAATTTTTGTATTTGATATCAGAGAGCATATTGAGTTGGTGTATATACACCAAAAGAGAGTAGAATAAGGCATTGTATATTTTTTCTAAGAGACTATATTCAGAGCCGTTTTCTTTTAACTTTGGCGCCTAGATATTATTTAGATTTTTTTCGATTCGCGTAAAATTAGAATATCGGTATTTTACATGAGAGAGCATAGTGAGTTGGTGTATATACTCCAGAACGAAGTAGAATAAGGCATTGTATATTTTTTCTAACAGACTATATTCAGAGCCATTTTCCTTTAACTTTGGGGCGCCTAGATATTATTTAGATTATTTCAATTTGCTTAAAATTAGAATTTCTGTATTTTACATGAGAGAGCATATTGAGTTGGTGTATATACTACAAAACAGAGTAGAAAAGGGCATTGTATATTGTTTCTGACAGATTATATTCAGAGCAATTTTTCTTTTAACATTAGGGTGTCTAGATAATATTTAAATTTTTTTCGATTCACGTAAAATTAGAATTTCTGTATTTTACATTAGGTAGCATACTGAGTTGGTGTATATACTCCAAAACAGAGTAGAATAAGGCATTGTATATTTTTTTATAACAGACTATATTCAGAGCCATTTTTTTTAAACTTTGGGGCGCCTAGATATTATTTAGATTTTTTTCGATTCGCGTAAAATTTGAATTCTGGTATTGTACATGAGAGAGCATATTGAGTTGGTGTATATACTCCAGAACAGAGTAGAATAAGGCATTGTATATTTTTTTCTAACAGACTATATTCAGAGCCATTTTCCTTTTACTTTAAGGCGCCTAGATATTATTTAGATTATTTCGATTCGCTTAAAATTTGAATTTCGGTATTTTACATGAGAGAGCATATTGAGTTGGTGTATATACTACATAACAGAGTAGTAAAAGACATTGTATATTTTTTCTGACAGATTATATTCAGAGAAATTTTGTTTTTAACAGTGGGGTGCCTTGATAATATTTAGATTTCTTTCGATTCGCTTAAATATAGAATTTCTGTATTTTACATGAGAGAGCATATGGAGTTGGTGTATATACTCCAAAACAAAGTAAAATAGGGCATTGTGTATTTTTTCTGACAGATTATGTTCACAGCAATTTTGTTTTTAACATTGGGGTTCATAGATAATATTTAGATTTTTTTCGATTCACGTAAAATTAGAATTTTGGTATTTTACATGAGAGAGCATACTGAGTTGGTTTATATACTACAAAAGAGAGTAGAATAAGGCATTGTATATTTTTTCTAACAGACTATATTCAGAGCCATTTTCTTTTAACTTTGGGGCGCCTAGTATTATTTAGATTTTTTCGATTCGCAAAGAATTAGAATTTCGGTTTTTTACATGAGAGAGCATATTGAGTTGGTGTATATACTCCAAAAAAGAGTAGAAAAGGGCCTTGTATGTTTTTTCTGACAAATTATATTAAGAGCAATTTTGCTTTTAACATTCGGGTGCCTAGATAATATTTAGATTTTTCGATTCACGTAAAATTACAATTTCGGTATTTTACATGAGAGAGCATACTGAGTTGATGTATATACTCCAAAACAGAGTAGAATAAGGCATTGTATATTTTTTCTTACAGACCATATTCAGAGTCATTTTCTTTTAACTTTGGAACGCCTAGATATTATTTAGATTTTTTTCGATTCGCGTAAAAATAGAATTTCGGTATTTTGCATGAGAGAGCATAGTGAGTTCGTGTATATACTCCAAAACAGAATATAAAAGGACCTTGTATATTTTTTCTGACAGATTATATTCAGAGCAATTTTGCTTTTAACACTCGGGTTCCTAGATAATATTTAGATTTTTTTCAATACGCTTAAATATAGAATTTCTGTATTTTACATGAAAGAGCAGATGGAGTTGGTGTATATACTCCGAAACAGAGTAGAATAGGGCATTGTATACTTTTTCTGACAGATTATATTCAGAGTAATTTTGTTTTCAACACTGGGGTGCCTAGATTATATTTAGATTTTTTCCATTTAGGTAAAATTAGAATTTCTGTATTTTACATGAGAGAGCATACTGAGTTAGTGTATATACTCCAAAACAAAGTAGAATAAGGCATTGTATATTTTTTCTAACAGAGTATATTGAGAGCCATTTTCTTTTAACTTTGGCGCGCCTAGATATTATTTAGATTTTTTTCGATTCGCGTAAAATTAGAATTTCGGTATTTTACATGAAAGAGCATATTGAGTTGCTGTATATACTACGAAACAGAGTAGAAAAGGGCATTGTATAGCTTTTCTGACAGATTATATTCAGAGCAATTTTTCTTTTAACACTCAGGTGCCTAGATAATATTTAGATTTTTTTCGATTCACATAAATTTAGAGTTTCGGTATTTTACATGAGAGAGCACACTGAGTTGGTGTATATACTCCAAAACAGAGTAGAATAAGGCATTGTATATTTTTTCTAACAGACTATATTCAGAGCCATTTTCTTTTAACTTTGGGGCGCCTAGATATTATTTAGATTTTCTTCGATTCGCGTAAAATTAGAATTTCTGTATTTTACATGAGAGAGCAGATTGAGTTGGTGTAAATACCCCAAAACAGAGTAGAAAAGAGCATTGTATATTTCTTCTGACAGATTATATTCAGAGCAATATTGCTTTTAACATTGGGGTGCCAGGATAATATTTAGATTTTTTTTGATTCACGTAAAATTAGAATTTTGGTGTTTTACATGAGAGAGCATACTGAGATGGTGTATATACTCCAAAACAGAGTAGAATAAGGCATTGTATATTTTTTCTAACAGACTATATTCAGAGCCATTTTCTTTTAATGTTGGAGCGCCTAGATATTATTTAGATTTTTTTCGATTCGCGGAAAATTAAAATTTCCGTATTTTACATGAGAGAGCATACTGAGTTGGTGTATATACTCCAAAACAGAGTAGAATAAGGCATTGTATATTTTTTCTAACAGACTATGTTCAGAGCCATTTTCCTTTAACTTTGTGGCGCCTAGATTTTTTTTAGATTCTTTTCGATTCGTGTAAAATATGAATTTCGGTATTTTACATGAGAGAGCATACTGAGTTGGTGTATATACTCCAAAACAGAGTACAATAAGGCATTTTTTGTTTTTTCTAACAGACTATATTCAGAGTCATTTTCTTTTAACTTTGGTTCGCCTAGATATTATTTAGATTTTTTCGATTTGCGTAAAATTAGAATTTCTGTATTTTACATGAGAGAGCATATTGAGTTGACGTATATACAAAAAAGCAGAGTAGAAAAGGGCATTGTTTATTCTTTCTGACAGATTATATTCAGAGCAAATTTGCTTTTAACATTGGGGTGCCTAAATAATATTTAGATATTTTTCGATTTGCTTAAATATAGAATTTCTGTATTTTACATGAGATAGCATACTGAGTTGGTGTATATACTCCAAAACAGAGTGGAATAAGGCATTGTATATTTATTCTGACAGATTATATTCAGAGCCATTTTCTTTTAACTTTCGGGCGCCTAGATAATACTTAGATTTTTTTCGAGTCGCATAAAATTAGAATTTCGTTATTTTACATGAGAGAGCATATTGAGTTGGTGTATATACTCCAAAGCAGAGTAGATTAGGGCATTGTATATTTTTTCTGACAGATTATATTTAGAGCCATTTTCTTTTAACTTTGGGGTGCCTAGATAATATTTAGATTTTTTTGCGATTCTCATAAAATTAGAATTTCGGTATTTTATATGAGAGAGCATATTGAGTTGGTGTATATACTACAAAACAGAGTAGAAAAGGGCATTGTATATTTTTTCTGACAGATTGTATTCACAGCAATTTTTCTTTTAACATTGGGGTGCCTAGAAAATATTAAGATTTTTTTCGATTCACGTAAAATTAGAATTTCGGTATTTTACATGAGAGGGCTAACTGAGTTGGTGTATATACTCCAAAACAGAGTAGAATAGGGCATTTCATATTTTTTCTGACAGATTATATTCATAGCAATTTTTCTCTATAATTGGGGTACCTTGATAATATTTAGAATTTTTTGATTTGGTTAAAATTAGAATTTCTGTATTTTACATGAGAGAGCATATTGAGTTGGCGTATATACAAAAAAGCAGAGTAGAAAAGGGCATTGTATATTCTTTCTGACAGATTATAATCAGTGCAATTTTGCTTTTAACATTGGGGTGCCTAGATAATATTTAGATTTTTTTCGATTCGCTTATAGAATTTCTGTATTTTACATGAGAGAGCATATGGAGTTGGTGTATACACTCCAAAACAGAGTAGAATAGGGCATTGAATATTTTATCTGACAGATTATTTTCAGAGAAATTTTTTTTTTAACATTGGTGTGCCTAGATAATATTTAGATTTTTTCGATTCGGGTAAAATAAGTTTTTCGGTATTTTCCATGAGAGAGCATATTGAGTTGCTGTATATACTCCAAAACAGAGTAGAAAAAGGCATTGTATATTTTTTCTGATAGATTATATTCAGAGCAATTTTGCTTTTAACATTGGGGTTCCTAGATAATATTTAGATCTTTTTCGATTCGCTTAAATACAGAATTTCTATATTTTACATGAGAGAGCATACGGAGTTGGTGTATATACTCGAAAACAGAGTAGAATAGGGCATTGTATATTTTTTCTGACAGATTATATTCAGAGCAATTTTGTTTTTAACATTGGGGTGCCTAGATAATATTTAGATTTTGTTCGATTCGCTTAAATATAGAATTTCTGTATTTTACATGAGAGAGCATATGGAGTAGGTGTATATACTCCAAAACAAAGTAGAAAAGGGCATTGTATATTTTGTCTGAGAGATTATATTTAGAGAAATTTTGTTTTTCACATTGGGGTGCCTAGATAATATTTAGATTTATTCGATTCTGGTATAATTAGAATTTCTCTATTTTACATGAGAGAGCACACTGAGTTGGTGTATTTACTCCAAAGCCGAGTAGAATAAGGCATTGTATAGTTTTTCTACCAGACTATATTCATAGCCATTTTCTTTAAAATTTGGGGCACCTAGATATTATTTAGATTTTTTTTGATTCGCGTAAAATTAGAATTTCGGTATTTTACATGAGAGAACATATTGAGTTGGTGTATAAACTACCAAACAGAGTTGAAAAGGGCATTGTATATTTTTTCTGACAGATTATATTCAGAGAAATTTTGGTTTTAACATTTGGGTGCCTAGATAATATTTAGATCTTTTTCGATTCGCTTAAATATAGAATTTCTGTATTTTTCATGAGAGAGCATATGGAGTTGGTGTATATTCTCCAAAACAGAGTAGAATAGGGCATTGTATATTTTTTCTGACAGAGTATATTCAGAGCAATTTTGTTTTTAACATTGGGGTGCCTAGATAATATTTAGATTTTTTTTTGTTTCACCTAAATATAGAATTTCTGTATTTTACATGAGAGAGCATATGTAGTTGGTGTATATACTCCAATACAAAGTAGAAAAGGGCATTGTATATTTTTTCTGACAAGTTGTATTAAGAGCAATTTTGCTTTTAACATTGGGGTGCCTAGATAATATTTAGATTTTTTTCGAGTCGCTTAGATATAGAATTTTTGTATTTTACATGAGAGGGCATATTGAATTGGTGTATATACTCGAAAACAGAGTAGAATTGGGCATTGTATATTTTATCTGGCAGATTATATTCAGATCTATTTTCTTTTAACTTTGGGGCTCCAAGATAATATTTAGATTTTTTTCGGTTCGCGTAGAATTAGAATTTCAATATTTTACCTGAGAGAGCATATTCAGTTGGTCTATATACTCCAAAACACAGTAGAAAAGGGCATTGTATATTTTTTATGTCCGTTTATATTCAGAGCAATTTTGTTTTCAACATTGGGGTGCCTAGATAATTTGTAGATTTTTTCGATTCGGGTAAAATTATAATTTCTGTATTTTACATGAGAGAGCATACTTAGTTGGTGTATATACTCCAAAACAGAGTAGAATAGGGCATTGTATATTTTTTCTGACAGAATATACTCATAAAAATTTTGTTTTTAACATTGGGGTGCCTAGATAATATTTAGATTTTTTTCCATTCGTTTAAATATAGAATTTCTGTATTTTGCATTTGAGAGCATATGGAGTTGGTGTATATACTCCAAAAC
Organism: Callithrix jacchus; assembly: GCF_049354715.1. Lineage (NCBI taxonomy): Eukaryota > Metazoa > Chordata > Mammalia > Primates > Cebidae > Callithrix > Callithrix jacchus. The sequence goes on from NC_133523.1 coordinate 51,301,408, forward strand.
AGAGTACAATAGGGCATTGTATATTTTTTCTGACAGATTATATTCAGAGCAATTTTGTTTTTAACATTGGGGTGCCTAGATAATCTATAGATTTTTTCGATTCGGGTAAAATTAGAATTTCGGTATTTTACATTACAGAGCATACTGAGTTGGTGTATATATTCCAAAACAGAGTAGAATGAAGTATTGTATATTTTTACTAACAGACTATATTCAGAGCCATTTTCTTTTAAATTTGGGGCGCCTAGATATTATTTAGATGTTTTTCGATTCGCGTAAAATTAGAATTACGGTATTTTACATGAGAGAGCATATTGAGTTGGTGTATATACTCCAAAACAGAGTAGAATAGGGCATTGTATATTTTTTCTGACAGATTATATTCAGAGCAATTATGGTTTTAACATTGGGGTGCCTCGATAATATTTAGATTTTTTTCGATTCGCTTAAATATAGAATATGTGTTTTTTACATGGGAGAGCATTTGAGTTGGTGCATATACTACAAAACAGAGTAGAAAAGGGCATTGTATATTTTTTATGACAGATTAAATTCAGAGGAATTTTGCTTTTAACATTGGGGTGCCTAGATAATATTTAGACTTTTTTCGATTCATGTAAAATTAGAATTTTGGTATTTTACATGAGAGAGCATATTGAGTTGGTGTATATACTACAAAAGAGAGTAGAAAAGGGCATTGTATATTTTTTCTGACGGATTATATTAAGAGCAACTTTTGTTTTAACTTTGGGGTGCCTAGATAATATTTAGATTATTTTCGATTCGCTTAAATATTGAATATCTGTATTTTACATGAGAGAGCATACTGAGTTGGTGTATATACTCCAAAACAGGGTAGAATAGGGCATTGTATATTTTTTCTGACAGATTATATTCAGAGCACTTTTGTTTTTAACATTGCGGTGCCTAGATAATATTTAGGTATTTTTGATTCTGGTAAAATTTGAATTTCTGTATGTTACATGAAAGAGCATATGGAGTTGGTGTATATACTCCAAACAGAGTAGAATAGGGCATTCTATATTTTTTCTGACAAATTATATTCAGAGCAATTTTGTTTTAACATTGGGGTGCCTAGATAATATTTAGATTTTTTCGATTCGGGTAAAGTTATAATTTCTGTATTTTCCATGAGAGAGCATACTGAGTTAGTTTATATACTCCAAAACAGAGTAGAATAAGGCATTGTATGTTTTTTGTAACAGACTATATTTAGAGCCATTTTCTTTTAACTTTGGGGTGCCTAGATATTATTTAGATTTTTTTCAATTTGCGTAAAATTAGAATTTTGGTATTTTACATGAGAGAGTATATTGAATTGCTGTGTATACTCCACAACAGAGTAGAATAGGCCATTGTATATATTTTCTGACAGATTATATTCAGAGAAATTTTGTTTTTAACATTAGGGTGCCTAGAAAATATTTAGATTTTTTCGATTCGGGTAAAATTACAATTTCTGTATTTTACATGAGAGAGCATACTGAGTTGGTGTATATTCTACAAAACAAGATAAAAAAGGGCATTGTATATTTTTACTGACAGATTATATTCAGAGCAATTTTACTTTTTACATTGGGGTGCCTAGATAATATTTAGATTTTTTTCTATTCGCTTAAATAATGAATTTCTGTATTTTACATTAGAGAGCCTGTGGAGTTGGTATATATACTCCAAAACAGAGTAGAATAGGTCATTGTATATTTTTTCTAACAGACTATATTCAGAGACATTTCCTTTTAACTTTGGGGTGCGTAGATATTATTTAGATTTTTTTCGATTCGTGTAAAATTAGAATTTCGGTATTTTACATGAGAGAGCATATTGACTTGGTGAATATACTCCAATAAAGTAGAAAAGGGCATTGTATATTTTTTCTAACAGATTTTAATCAGAGCAATTTTTCTTTAATATTTGGGTGTATAGAAAATATTTAGATTTTTTTCGATTCACATAAAGTTAGAATTTCGCTATTTTGTATGAGAGAGCATACTGAGTTGGTTTATATACTCCAAAAAAGAGTAGAATAGGGCTTTGTATATTTTTTCTGACAGATTATATTCAGAGCAATTTTGTTTTTAACATTGGGGTGCCTAGATAATATTTAGATTTTTTCGATTCGGGTAAAATTAGTGTTTCGTATTTTACATGAGAGAGCATATTGAGTTGGTGTATATAGTACAAAACAGAGTAGAAAAGGGGATTGTAAAGCTTTTCGGACAGATAATATTCAGAGCAATTTTGCTTTTAACATTGGGATGCCTAGATAATATTTAGATTTTTTCGATTCGCTTAAATATAGAATTTCTGTATTTTACATGACAAGGCATATTGAGTTGGTGTATATACTGTAAAACAGAGTAGAAATGGGCATTGTATATTTTATCTGACAGATTATATTCAGAGCAATCTTGCTTTTAACATTCGGGTGCCTAGATAATATTTAGATTTTTTTCGATTCACGTAGAATTAGAAATTCGATATTTTACATAAGAGAGCATACTGAGTTTTGTATATACTCCAAAACAAAGTAGAATAGAACATTGTATATTTTTTCAGACAGATTATATTCAGAGCAATTTTGTTTTTTACATTGGGTTGCCTGGATTATATTTAGATTTTTTCGATTCGGGTAAAATTTGAATTTCTGTATTTTACATGAGAGAGAATATTGATTTGGTGTATATACTATAAAACAGAGTAGAAAAAAGCAGTGTATATTTGTTCGGACAGATTATATTCAGAGCAATTTTGCTTTTAACATTGGGTTGCCTAGATAATATTTAAATGTTTTCGATTCGCTTAAATATAGAATTTCTGTAGTTTAAATTAGAGAGCATATGGAGTTGGTGTATATACTCCAAAACAGAGTAGAATAGGGCATTGTATATTTTTTCTGACAGATTATATTCAGAAAAATTTTGTTTTTAACATTGGGGTGCCTAGATAATATTTAGATTTTTATCGATTCACGTATAATTAGAATTTCGGTATTTTACATGAGAGAGCATACTGAGTTGGTGTATATACTCCAAAACAGAGTAGAATAAAGCATTGTATATTTTTTCCAACAGACTATATTCACAGCCATTTTCTTATAACTTTGGGGCACCTAGATATTGTTTAGATTCTTTTCAATTCGCGTAAAATTAAAATTTCTGTATTTTACATGAGAGAGCATATGGAGTTAATGTATATACTCCAAAACAGAGTAGAATAAAGTATTGTATATGGTTTCTGACAGATTATATTCAGAGCAATTTTGTTTTTAACATTGGGGTGCCTAGATAATATTTAGGTTTTTTTCGACTCACGTAAAATTAGAATTTTGGTATTTTACATGAGAGAGCATTCTGAGTTGGTTTATATACTCCAAAACAGAGTAGAATAAGGCATTGTATATTTTTTACAACAGACTATATTCACAACCATATTCTTTTAATTTTCGGGTGCCTAGATATTATTTAGATTTTTTTTGATTCGTGTAAATTTAGAATTTTGGTATTTTACATGAGAGAGCATATTGAGTTGGTGTATATACTACAAAACAGAGTAGAAAAGGGCATTGTATATTTTTTCTGACAGATTATGTTCAGAGAAATTTTGCTTTTAACATTGGGGTGCCTACATAATATTTAGATTTTTTCGATTCGCTTAAATATAGAATTTCTGTATTTTACATGAGAGAGCCTATGGAGTTGGTTTATATATTCCAAAGCGGAGTAGAATAGGGCATTGTATATTCTTTCTGACAGATTATACTACGAGCAAGTTTGCTTTAAATATTGGGGTGCCTAGATAATATTTAGATTTTTATCGATTCATGTTAAATTGGAATTTCGGTATTTTACATGAGAGTGCAAAATGAGTTGGTGTATATAATACAAAGCAGAGTATAAAAGGGCATTGCGTATTTTTTCTGACATTATATTCAGAGCAATTTTGCTTTTAACATTGGGGTGCCAAGATAATATTTAGATTTTTTTCGATTCGCTTAAATATAGAATTTCTTTATTATACATGAGAGAGCATTAGGAGCTGTTGTATATACTCCAAAACAGAGTAGAATAGGGCATTGTATATTTTTTATTACAGATTATATTCAGAGCAATTTTGTTTTTAACATTGGGGTGCCTAGATAATATTTAGATCTTTTTCGATTCATGTAAATTTAGAATTTCAATATTTTACATGAGAGAGAATACTGAGTTGGTGTATATACTCCAAAACAGAGGAAAATAAGGCATTCTATATTTTCTCTAATAGACTATATTGAGAGCCATTTTCCTTTAACTTTGGGGCACCTAGATATCATTTAGATGTTTTTCTATTCGTGTAAAATTAGAATTACGGTATTTTACATGAGAGAGCATATGGAGTTGGTGTATATACTCCAAAACGAATTGGAATAGGGCATTGTTATTTTTTCTAACAGATTATATTCAGAGCAATTTTGTTTTTAACATTGGGGTGCCTAGATAATATTTAGATTTTTTTCGATTTGCGTAAAATTATAATTTCGCTATTTTACATGAAAGAGCATATTGAGTTGGTGTATATACTCCAAAACTGAGTAGAAAAGGGCATTGTATATTTTCTCTGACAGATTATATTCAGAGCAATTTTGCTATTAACATTGGGGTGCCTAGATAATATTTAGATTTTTTTCGATTTACGTATAATTAGAATTTCAGTATTTTACATGAGAGAGCATACTGAATTGGTATATATACTCCAAAACAGAGTAGAATAGGGGATTGTATATTTTTTATGACAGATTATATTCAGAGCAATTTTGTTTTTAACATTGGGGTGTCTAGATAATATTTAGATTTTTTCGATTCGGGTAAAATTAGAATATCTTTATTTTATATGTGAGAGCATACTGAGTGAGTGTATATAGTACAAAACAGAGTAGAAAAGAACATTGTATATTTTTTCTGATAGATTATATTCAGAGCAATTTTGCTTTTAATATTGGGGTGCCTAGATAATATATAGATTTATTTTGATTCGCTTAAATATAGAATTTCTGTATTTTACATGAGAGAGCATATTGAGTTTTTTTATATCTTCCAAAACAGAGTAGAATAGGGCATTGTATATTTTTTCTGACTGATTAAATTCAGAAGAATTTTGTTTTTAACATTGGGGTGCCTAGATAATATTTAGATTTTTTTCAATTCAGGTAAAATTAGAATTTTTGTATTTTACATGAGAGAGCATACTGAGTTGGTGTATATACACCAAAACAAAGTAGAATAAGTCATTGTATATTTTCTCTAACAGATTATAATCAGAGCCATTTTGCTTTTAACATTCGGGTTTCTAGATATTATTTAGTTTTTTTTAGATTCACGTAAAATTAGAATTTCGGTATTTTACATGAGAGAGCATACTGAGTTAGTGTATATACTCCACAATAAAGTAGAATAGGGCATTGTATATTTTTTCTAAAAGATTATATTCAGAGAAATTTTGTTTTTAACCTTAGGGTGCCTAGAAATTATTTAGATATTTTCGATTCGGGTAAAATTAGAATTTCTGTATTTTACATAAGAGAGCATATTGAGTTGGTGTATATACTACAAAAGAGAGTAGAAAAGGGCATTGTATATTTTTTCGGAAAATTATATTCAGAGCAATTTTGCTTTTAACATTGGAGTGCCTAAATAGCATTTAGATTTTTTTCGTTTCTCTTAAATACAGAATTTCTGTATTTTACATGAGAGAGCATATTGAGTTTGTGTATATCTTCCAAAGAAAAGCAGAATAGGGCATTGTATATTTTTTCTGACACATTATATTAAGAAAAAATTTGTTTTTACCATTGGGGTGCCTAGATAATATTTAGATTTTATTCGATTTACGTAAAATAAGAATTTCTGTATTTTACATGAGAGAGCAAACTGAGTTGATGTAAATACTCCAAAACAAAGTAGAATAAATATTGTATATTTTCTCTAACAGTCTATTTTCAGAGCCATTTTCTTTTAACTTTGAAGCGCCTAGATATTATTTAGATTTTTTTCGATTCACATAAAATTAGAATTTCTGTATTTCACATGAGAGAGCATATGGAGTTGGTGTATATATTCCAAAAAAGAGTAGAAAAGGGCATTATATATTTTTTCTGACAGATTATATTCTGAGAAATTATGCTTTTAACATTGGGGTGCCTAGATAATATTAAATTTTTGTCGATTCACGTAAAATTAGAATTTCGGTATTTTACATGAGAGAGCATACTGAGTTGGTGTATATACTCCAAAAAGGATTAGAATAGGGCATTGTATATTTTTTATGACAGATTATATTCAGAGCAATTTTGTTTTTATCATTGGGGTGCCTATATAATATTTAGATTTTTTCGATTTGGGTAAAATTAGAATTTCTGTATTTTACATGAGAGAGCATACAGAGTTGGTGTATATACTACAAAACAGAGTAAAAAAGGGCATTGTATATTTTTTCAGACAGATCATATTCAGAGCAATTTTGCTTTTAACAATGTGGTGCCTAGATAATATTTAGATTTTTTTCGATTCGCTTAAATATAAAATTTCTGTATTTTACAAGAGAGAGCAAACTGAGTTGGTGTATATACTCCAAAACAGAGTAGAATAGGGAATTGTATATTTTTTCTGACAGATTTTACTCAGAGCAATTTTGTTTTTAACATTTGGTGGCCTAGATAATATTTAGATTTTTGTCGATTCACGTAAAATTAGAATTTAGGTATTTTACAAGAGAGAGCATACTGAGTTGCTGTATATACTCCAAAACAGAGTAGAATAACGCATTGAATATTTTCTCTAACAGACTATATTCAGAGCCATTTTCTTTTAACTTTGGGTGCCTAGATATTGTTTAGATTTTTTTCGATTCATGTAAAATTAGAATTTTGATATTTTACATTAGAGAGCATATTGAGTTGGTGTATATACTCCAAAACAGAGTAGAAAAGGCCATTGTATATTTTTTCTGACAGATTATATTCAGAGCAATTTTGCTTTTAACATTCGGGTGTCTAGACAATATTTAGATTTATTTCGATTCGCGTAAAATTAGAATTTCGGTAATTTACATAAGAGAGCATATTGAGTGTGTGTATATACTCCAAAACAGAGTAGAAAAAAGCATTGTGTATTTTCTCTGACATATTATTTTCAGAGAAATTTTGCTATTAACATTGGGGTGCCAAGATAATATTTAGATTTTTTTCGATTTACTTAAAATTAGAATTTCAGTATTTTACATGAGAGAGTATACTGAGTTGATGGTATATACTCCAAAACACAGTAGAATAGGGCATTGTATATTTCTTCTGACAGATTATATTCAGAGCATTTTTTTTTTAACATTGGGGTGCCGAGATAATATTTAGATTTTTTCGATTCAGGTAAAATTAGAATTTCATTATTTTACATGAGAGAGCATACTGAGTTGGTGTATATACTACAAAACAAAGTAGAAAAGGGCATTGTATATTTTTTCTGACAGATTATATTCAGAGCAATTTTTCTTTTTACATTGGGGTGCCTAGATAATATATAGATTTTTTTCGATTCACTTAAATATAGAATTTCTGTATTCTACATGAGAGAAAATTGAGGTGGTGTATATACTCCAAAACAGAGTAGAATAGGGCATTGTATATTTTTTCTGAAAGAATATATTCAGAGCAATTTTGTTTTTAACATTGGGGTGCCTAGTAAATATTTAGATTTTTTTCGATTCACGTAAAATTAGAATTTCGTTATTTTACATTAGAGAGCATAGTGAGTTGGTGTATATACTCCAAAAGAGAGTCGAATAAGGCATTGTATATTTCTACTAACAGACTATATTCAGAGCCATTTTCTTTTAACTTTGGGGTGCCTAAATATTATTTACAATTTTTCCATTCACATTAAACTAGAATTTCGTTATTTTACAAGAGAGAGCATATTGAGTTGGTGTATATACTCCAAAACAGAGTAGAAAAGGGCATTGTATATTTTTTATGACAGATTATATTCAGAGCAATTTTGCTTTTAACATTGGGGTGCCTAGATAATATTTAGATTTTTTTCGATTCGCTTAAGTATATTATTTCTATATTTCAATGAGATAGCATATGGAGTTGGTGTATATACTCCAAAACAAAGTGGAATAGGGCATTTTAAATTTTTTTCTGACAGATTATACTCAGAGCAATTTTGTTTTTAACATTGGGGTGCCTAGATAATTAGATTTTTTTCGATTCGCTTAAATATAGAATTTCTGTATTTTACAGGAGAGAGCATATGGACTTTATGTACGCCAAAACAGAGTAGAATAGGGCATTGTATATTTTTTCTGACATATTATATTCAGAGAAATTTTGTTTTTAACATTGGGGTGCCTAGATAATATTTATATTTTTTCGATTCGGGTAAAATTAGAATTTCGTTATTTTACATGAGAGAGCATATTGAATTGGTGTATATACTACAAAACAGAGTAGAAAAGGGCATTGCATATTTTTTCGGACAGATTATATTCAGAGCAATTTTGCTTTTAACATTCGGGTGCCTAGATAATATTTAGATTTATATCGATTTGCTTAAATATAGATTTTCTGTATTTTACATGAGAGAGCATTTGGAGTTGTTGTATATACTCCAAACAGAGTAGAATACGACGTTGTATATTTTTTCTGACAGATTATATTCAGAGCAATTTTGTTTTAAACATTGGGGTGCCTAGATAATATTTACATTTTTTTGATTCGGGTAAAATTAGAATTCCTGTATTTTACATTAGAGAGCATATTGAATTGGTGTATATATTAAAAAACAAAGTAGAAAAAGGCATTGTATATTTTTTCTGAGAGATTATATTCAGAGCCATTTTGCTTTTAACATTGGGGTGCCTAGATAATATTTAGATTTTTTTCGATTAGATTAAGTACAGAATTTCTGTATTTTACATAAGAGAGCATATGGAGTTGGTGTATATACTCCAAAACAGAGTAGAATAGGGCATTGTATATTTATTCTGACAGAATATATTCAGAGCAATTTTGTTTTTAACATTCGTGTGCCTAGATAATATTTAGATTTTTTTCGATTCACGTAAAATTAGAATTTCGGTATTTTACATTAGAGAGCATAGTGAGTTGGTGTATATACTGCAAAACAGAGTCGAATAAGGCATTGTATATTTTTTCTAACACACTATATTCAGAGCCATTTTCTTTTAAATGTGGGGCGCCTAGATATTATTTAGATTTTTTTTGATTCGCGTAAAATTAGAATTTCGGTATTTTATATGAGAGAGCATATTGAGTTGGTGTATATACTCTAAAACGAAGTATAAAATGGCATTGTATATTTTCTCTGACAAATTATATTTAGAGCAATTTTGCTATCAACATTGGGGTGCCTAGGTAATCTTTAGATTGATTTAGATATACGTAAAGTTAGAATTTTGGTATTTTACATGAGAGAGCATACTGAGTTCGTGTATGTAATCCAAAACAGAGTAGAATAGGGCATTGTATATTTCTTCTGACAGATTATATTCAGAGAAATTTTGTTTTTAACATTGGGTTGCCTAGATAATATTTAGATTTTGATCGATTCGCGTAAATTTAGAATTTCGGTATTTTACATGAGAGAGCATATTGAGTTGGTGTATATACTACAAAACAGAGTAGAAGAAGGCATTGTATATTTTCTCTGACAGATTATATTAGGGGCAATTTTGTTTTTAACATTGGGGTGCCTAGATATTATTTAGATTTGTATCGATTTGCTTAAATATGGAATTTCTGTATTTTACATGAGAGAGCATATGGAGTTGGTGTATATACTCCAAAACAGAGTACAATAGGGCATTGTATATTTTCTCTGACAAATTATATTCAGAGCAATTTTGTTTTTAACATTTGGGTGCCTAGATAATATTTACATTTTTTTGATTCGTGTAAAATTCAAATTTCTGTATTATACATGAGAGAGCATAATGAATTGGTGTATATACTACAAAACAGAGTAGAAAAAGGCATTGTATATTTTTTCTGACAGATTATATTCAGAGAAATTTTTCTTTTAACATTGGGGTGCCTAGATAATGTTTAGATTTTTTTCGATCCGCTTAAATATAGAATTTGTGTATTTTACATAAGAGAGCATATTGAGTTGCTGTATATACTCCAAAACAGAATAGAATAAGGCATTGTATATAATTTCTGACAGAATATATTCAGAGCAATTTTGTTTTTAACATTGGGGTTAATAGATAATATTTAGATTTTTTTCCGATTAACGTAAACTTAGAATTTCGGTATTTTATATTATACAGCATACTGAGTTGGTGTATATACTCCAAAACAGAGTAGAATAAGGCATTTTATATTTCTTCTAACAGACTATATTCGGAGCCATTTACTTTTAACTTTGGGGTGCCTAAATATTATTTACTATTTTTGATACGCGTAAAATTTGAATTTTGCTATTTTACATGAGAGAGCATATTAAGTTGGTGTATATACTCCAAAACCGAGTAGAAAATTGCATTGTATATTTTTTCTGACAGATTATATTCAGAGCAATTCTGCTTTTGACATTCGGGTGCATAGATAATATTTAGATTTTCTTCGATTCACGTAAAATTAGAATTCTGGTATTTTACATGAGAGAGCATACTGAGTTGGTGTATATACTCCAAAACAGAGTAGAATAAGGCATTGTATATTTTTTCTGACAGACTATATTCAGAGCCATTTTCTTTTAACTTTGGGTCACCTAGAAGTCATTTAGTTTTTTTAGATTCACGTAAAATTAGAATTTCGGTATTTTACATGAGAGAGCATATTGATTTCGTGTATATACTCCAAAACAGAGTATAAAAAAGCATTGTATATATATATATTTTTTTTTTTTTTGCAGGAAAGTATAAATACTATCTTTTATTTTATTTTATTTATTTATTTTTTTTAAATTTTTTATTGGATTATAGGTTTTGGGGTACATGAGCAGAGCATGCAAGACAGTTGCGTAGGTACACACATGGCAGTGTGCTTTGCTTTTCTTCTCCCCTTCACCCACATTTGGCATTTCTCCCCAGGCTATCCCTCCCCACCTCCCCCTCCCACTGGCCCTCCCCTTTTCCCCCCAATAGACCCCAGTGTTTAGTACTCCCCTTTCTGTGTCCATGTGTTCTCATTTTTCATCACCCGCCTATGAGTGAGAATATGCGGTGTTTCATTTTCTGTTCTTGTATCAGTTTGCTGAGGATGATGTTCTCCAGATTCATCCATGTCCCTACAAATGACACGAACTCATCATTTCTGATTGCTGCATAATATTCCATGGTGTATATGTGCCACATTTTTCCAATCCAGTCTATTATCAATGGGCATTTGGGTTGATTCCAGGTCTTTGCTATTGTAAACAGTGCTGCAATGAACATTCGTGTACATGTGTCCTTATAGTAGAACGATTTATAGTCTTTTGGATATATACCCAGTAATGGGATTGCTGGGTCAAATGGAATTTCTATTTCTAAGGCCTTGAGGAATCGCCACACTGTCTTCCACAATGGTTCAACTAATTTACACTCCCACCAACAGTGTAAAAGTGTTCCTTTTTCTCCACATCCTCTCCAGCATCTGTTGTCTCCAGATTTTTTAATGATCGCCATTCTAACTGGCGTGAGATGGTATCTCAATGTGGTTTTGATTTGCATCTCTCTGATGACCAGTGACGGTGAGCATTTTTTCATATGATTGTTGGCCTCATATATGTCTTCTTTCGTAAAGTATCTGTTCATATCCTTTGCCCACTTTTGAATGGGCTTGTTTGTTTTTTTCCTGTAAATCTGCTTGAGTTCTTTGTAAATTCTGGATATCAGCCCTTTGTCAGATGGGTAGACTGCGAAAATTTTTTCCCATTCTGTTGGTTGCCGATCCACTCTAGTGACTGTTTCTTTTGCCGTGCAGAAGCTGTGGAGTTCCATTAGGTCCCATTTGTCTATTTTTGCTTTTGTTGCCAATGCTTTTGGTGTTTTGTTCATGAAGTCCTTGCCTACTCCTATGTCCTGGATAGTTTTGCCTAGATTTCCTTCTAGGGTTTTTATGGTGCCAGGTCTTATGTTTAAGTCTTTAATCCATCTGGAGTTAATTTTAGTGTAAGGTGTCAGGAAGGGGTCCAGTTTCTGCTTTCTGCACATGGCTAGCCAGTTTTCCCAACACCATTTGTTAAACATGGAATCCTTGCCCCATTGCTTGTTTTTGTCAGGTTTATCAAAGATTGTATAGTTGTATGTATGTTGTGTTGCCTCCGGTGCCTCTGTTTTGTTCCATTGGTCTATATCTCTGTTTTGGTACCAGTACCATGCTGTTTTGATTACTGTAGCCTTTTAGTATAGTTTGAAATCCGGTAGTGTGATGCCCCCCGCTGTGTTCTTCTTGCTTAGAATTGACTTGGCTATGCGGGCTCTCTTTTGGTTCCGTATGAAGTTCATGGTGGTTTTTTCCAGTTCTGTGAAGAAAGTCAATGGTAGCTTGATGGGGATAGCGTTGATTCTGTAAATTACTTTGGGCAGTATAGCCATTTTCACGATATTAATTCTTCCTAACCATGAACATGGAATGTTTCTCCATCTGTTTGTGTCCTCTCTGATTTCGTTGAGCAGTGGTTTGTAGTTCTCCTTGAAGAGGTCCCTTACGTTCCTTTTGAGTTGTATTCCAAGGTATTTTATTCTTTTTGTAGCAATTGCGAATGGCAGTTCGCTCTTGATTTGGCTTTCTTTAAGTCTTATTGGTGTAGACGAATGCTTGTGATTTTTGCACATTGATTTTATATCCTGAGACTTTGCTGAAGTTGTTTATTAGTTTCAGGAGTTTTTGGGCTGAGGCGATGGGGTCTTCTAGGTATACTATCATGTCGTCTGCAAATAGAGACAATTTGGCTTCCACCTTTCCTATTTGAATACTCTTTATTTCTTTTTCTTGCCTGATTGCTCTGGCTAGAACTTCCAGTACTATATTGAATAGGAGTGGTGAGAGAGGGCATCCTTGTCTAGTACCAGATTTCAAAGGGAATGCTTCCAGTTTTTGCCCATTCAGTATGATATTGGCTGTTGGTTTGTCATAAATACCTTTTATTACTTTGAGATACGTTCCATCGATACCGAGTTTATTGAGGGTTTTTAGCATAAAGGGCTGTTGAATTTTGTCAAATGCCTTCTCTGCGTCAATTGAGATAATCATGTGGTTTTTGTTTTTGGTTCTGTTTATGTGGTGAATTACGTTGATAGACTTGCGTATGTTGAACCAGCCTTGCATCCCCGGGATGAATCCTACTTGATCATGATGAATAAATTTTTTGATTTGCTGTTGCAATCGGCTTGCCAATATTTTATTGAAGATTTTTGCATCTATGTTCATCATGGATATTGGCCTGAAGTTTTCTTTTCTCGTTGGGTCTCTGCCGGGTTTTGGTATCAGGATGATGTTGGTCTCATAAAATGATTTGGGAAGGATTCCCTCTTTTTGGATTGTTTGAAATAGTTTTAGAAGGAACGGTACCAGCTCCTCCTTGTGTGTCTGGTAGAATTCGGCTGTGAACCCGTCTGGACCTGGGCTTTTTTTGTGAGGTAGGCTCTTAATTGCCGCCTCAACTTCAGACCTTGTTATTGGTCTATTCATAGTTTCAGCTTCCTCCTGGTTTAGGCTTGGGAGGACACAGGAGTCCAGGAATTTATCCATTTCTTCCAGGTTTACTAGTTTATGTGCATAGAGTTGTTTGTAATATTCTCTGATGATGGTTTGAATTTCTGTGGAATCTGTGGTGATTTCCCCTTTATCATTTTTTATTGCATCTATTTGGTTGTTCTCTCTTTTATTTTTAATCAATCTGGCTAGTGGTCTGTCTATTTTGTTGATCTTTTCAAAAAACCAGCTCTTGGATTTATTGATTTTTTGAAGGGTTTTTCGTGTCTCAATCTCCTTCAGCTCAGCTCTGATCTTAGTAATTTCTTGTCTTCTGCTGGGTTTTGAGTTTTTTTGATCTTGCTCCTCTAGCTCTTTCAATTTTGACGATAGGATGTCAATTTTGGATCTCTCCATTCTCCTCATATGGGCACTTATTGCTATATACTTTCCTCTAGAGACTGCTTTAAATGTGTCCCAGAGGTTCTGGCACGTTGTGTCTTCATTCTCATTGGTTTCGAAGAACTTCTTTATTTCTGCCTTCATTTCATTGTTTACCCAGTCAACATTCAAGAGCCAGTTGTTCAGTTTCCATGAAGCTGTGTGGTTCTGGGTCGGTTTCTGAATTCTGAGTTCTAACTTGATTGCACTATGGTCTGAGAGGCTGTTTGTTATGATTTCAGTTGTTTTGCATTTGTTGAGCAGTGCTTTACTTCCAATTATGTGGTCAATTTTAGAGTAGGTGTGATGTGGTGCTGAGAAGAATGTGTATTCTGTGGATTTGGGGTGGAGAGTTCTGTAAATGTCCACCAGGTTTGCTTGCTCCAGGTCTGAGTTCAAGCCCTGGGTATCCTTGTTGATTTTCTGTCTGGTTGATCTGTCTAGTATTGACAGTGGAGTGTTAAAGTCTCCCACTATTATTGTGTGGGAGTCTAAGTCCTTCTGTAAGTCATTAAGAACTTGCCTTATGTATCTGGGTGCTCCTGTATTGGGTCCATATATGTTTAGGATCGTTAGCTCTTCTTGTTGTATTGATCCTTTTACCATTATGTAATGGCCTTCTTTGTCTTTTTGATCTTTGTTGCTTTAAAGTCTATTTTATCAGAGATGAGAATTGCAACTCCTGCTTTTTTTTGCTTTCCATTAGCTTGGTAAATCTTCCTCCATCCCTTTATTTTGAGCCTTTGTGTATCCTTGCATGTGAGATGGGTTTCCTGGATACAGCACACTGATGGGTTTTGGATTTTTATCCAATTTGCCAGTCTGTGTCTTTTGATTGGTGCATTTAGTCCATTTACATTTAGGGTTAATATTGTTATGTGTGAATTTGATACTGCCATTTTGATGCTAAGTGGCTGTTTTGCCTGTTAGTTGTTGTAGATTCTTCATTATGTTGAAGCTCTTTAGCATTCAGTGTGATTTTGGAATGGCTGGTACTGATTGATCCTTTCTATGTGTAGTGCCTCTTTTAGGAGCTCTTGTAAGGCAGGCATGGTGGTTACAAAATCTCTGAGTACTTGCTTGTTCGCAAAGGATTTTATTGTTCCTTCACTTCTGAAGCTCAGTTTGGCTGGATATGAAATTCTGGGTTGAAAGTTCTTTTCTTTAAGAATGTTGAATATTGGCCCCCACTCTCTTCTGGCTTGTAGCGTTTCTGACGAGAGATCTGCTGTGAGTCTGATGGGCTTCCCTTTGTGGGTGACCCGACCTTTCTCTCTGGCTGCCCTTAGTATTCTCTCCTTTATTTCAACCCTGTTGAATCTGACGATTATGTGCCTTGGGGTTGCTCTTCTTGCGGAATATCTTTGTGGTGTTCTCTGTATTTCCTGCAATTGAGTGTTGGCTTGTCTTGCTAGGTGGGGGAAATTTTCCTGGATGATGTCCTGAAGAGTATTTTCCAGCTGGGATTCATTCTCTTCGTCCCCTTCTGGTACACCTATCAAACGTAGGTTAGGTCTTTTCACATAGTCCCACATTTCTTGGAGACTTTGTTCATTCCTTTTTGCGCTTTTTTCTCTGATCTTGGTTTCTCGTTTTATTTCATTGAGTTGGTTTTCGACTTCAGATATTCTTTCTTCTGCTTGGTCAATTAGGCTATTGAAACTTGCGTTTGCTTCGCGAAGTTCTCGTATTGTGTTCTTCAGCTCCTTTAATTCATTCATATTCCTCTCTAAGGTATCCATTCTTGTTATCATTTCCTCGAATCTTTTTTCCAATCTTTTTTCAAGGTTCTTAGTTTCTTTGCATTGATTTAATACATGATCTTTTAGCTCACAAAAGTTTCTCATTATCCATCTTCTGAAGTCTAATTCCGTCATTTCGTCACAGTCATTCTCCGTCCAGCTTTGTTCCCTTGCTGGTGAGGAGTTTTGGTCCTTTCTAGGAGGCGATGTGTTCTGGTTTCGGGTGTTTTCCTCCTTTTTGCGCTGGTTTCTTCCCATCTTTGTGGATTTGTCCGCTGGTCGTCTGCGTAGTTGCTGACTTTTCGTTTGGGTCTCTGAGTGGACACCCAGAATGTTGATGATGAAGTATTTCTGTTGCTTGGTTTTTCTTCTACCAGTCTAGCCCCTTCACTGTACGACTGTTGAGGTCCACTCCAGACCCTGCTTGTCTGGGGTGCACCTCTAGTAGCCGTGGCACAGCGAGGGATGCTACCAGTTTCTTTTTCTGCTCTCTTTGTCCCAGGATGATGCCTGCCTATTGTCAGTCTTTTGGATATAGAGGGGTCAGGGAGCTGCTTGAGGAGACAGTTTGTACTTTATAGGGGTTTAATTGCTGAGCTGTGCACTCTGTTGTTCATTCAGGGCTGTTAGGCTGTTATGTTTGATTCTGCTGCAACACAGCTCATTAAACAACCCTTTTTTTTTTCTCAAATGCTCTGTGTTGAGGGGTTTGGGCTTTATTTTTGGATGTCCGATCAGGTGTCCTGCCCAGCTCAAAGGCAGACTAGCCACTGTTTGGCTGCCGAGGCTCCGCCCAGCTGTTGTGTGATTCGTGCTGTTCCTGCCGGCTCTGCTGTGGTCTCCACCACGCCCTGTGGCGGAGTCTCTTCATTGTAGCGTGTTGCCTCAGCAACGGCAGGCTGCGTCAGCAGTGGGCGTGTATCTCAGTTGGGGCGGGTTGCCTCGGCAACGGCTGGCTGCCTCAGCAGTGGGCGTGTATATCAGTTGGGGCAGGTTGCCTCCGTAGTGGTGGACGCCCCTCCCCCACAGAGCGTCTCGGACCGTCTGCCCGGGATAGTTTGAAATCGCGGTTTTGTTCGTCCCACTGGGTATCCCAAACGATCTGTCCCTGCAATACCCTGGGCTGGGCTACTGTGCAAGTCTCGTTCAGTCTCAAGTCCAGCCCTCTCAAGTCTCAGGTTGCCGGTTCAACAAGGCACCCAGACAAGCGCGCCCTGTGGGGATTGCTGGGTAGGGCCGGCCGCCGCCGCCCCGGCTGCCGGCTTCGCCAGGCAGTAGGTCTGCCTGGCGTCCTGTGTCTTTTTATACTTGGGAGTTTCCCCATTCTGTGGGCAACAAAGATCAGTCTGGAAATGCAACACTGAGTCACCGTTTGCGAATTCAACGTGGGCTCCAATCCTGGGTTGTTCTCACAGCGCCATCTTGAGTCCCCTCCATAAAGTACATATTTATTGTACACATATTATGTACATATATGTTTATTGTGATAATATTATATGTACATGTGTACAAATATGTGCCCATTATGTAAACAATTTACACATGTAGAAATAGGTGCAAACTGTGTACCTGTGAAGAGCAGGGTATCCCCACACCTCCCGCCAAAGGGCCTATAGCAGCTTCCAGCCCCACCCTGGCTACGTAGGGACCCCCTGGTTAGGTGGCTGTGCCCATAGCCCCTGCCAGAGTGACAGTAGCAGCCGCCAGGCCTTCCCTGGATGCTGAGAGACCCTCTGGCTATGTGGCTGTTACCACAGCCACCACCAGAGGGCCCGAAGCAGCCCCCAGACAAATCACAAAGGGCCCGTAGCAGCTGCAATGCCCAACCTGGTTGCATAGGGACACCCTCGCTTGGCTGCCATGCCCACAGCTGCTGGGGCCCAGATATTTTGAAAATGTGGTGTAATATGATACTGGCAATCATATCATATGTAAATAATAATTTTATCCTTTTTTATTATATAGTAGACAATAGCTGAAGTTACACGTCCGCCATTTTGACAAAAATGTCCTCCTCAACCCCTTGAAATTACAAGGAAAATTATAGGGGGGGTTAACACCTTGCAATATTTAATTCAATATAATTGTTTTCTTGTTTACATTAGTGAAAATATCACAGCACGGTGTACTCGTCTTGCCGTATTCAGAGGATTTGCCTATGGGCAGAAACATTCCCCTCTCCTTCTCTGGATATTAGAAACATTATCACAGGACCGGCAAACAGCCGCAGTCATATCGTGAGTAATGTCATCTGTAATCCCCTAGTTATAAAAAACAACATCAAGGGGGTCTTGTGCACTTTATGAGATACTTAGAGTAATATTAGGATTTGGGTAATTTACATGAGGGAGAATATTGAGTTGGTGTATACACTCCAAAACACAGTAGAAAAGGGCATTGTATATTTTTTCTGACAGATTATATTGAGAGCAATTTTGCTTTTAACATTGGGGTACCTAGATAATATTTAGATTTTTTTCGATTAGCGTAAATTAAGAATTTCAGTATTTTACACAAGAGAGCATATTGAATTGGTGTATATACTCCAAAACAGAGTAGAATAGGGCATTGTATATTATTTCTGACAGATCATATTCAGAGCAAATTTGCTTTTAACATTGGGTTGCCTAGATAATATTTAGATTTTTTACGATTCGCGTAAATTTAGAATTTCCATATTTTAAATAATAGAGCATATTGAGTTGGTGTATATACTCCAAAACAGAGTAGAAAAGCGCATTTTATATGTTTTCTGACAGATAATATTCAGAGCAATGTTGCTGTTAACATTGGGGTACGGAGATAATATTTAGATTTCTTTCGATTTGCGTAAAATTAGAATTTCGGTATTTTACATGAGAGAGCATATTGACTTGGTGTATATACTCCAAAACAAAGTAGAATAGCGCATTGTATATTTTTTCTGACAGATTATATTCAGAGAAATTTTTCATTTAACAATGGTGTGCCTAGATAATATTTAGATTGTTTCGATTCACGTGAAATTAGAATCTCGGTATTCTACATGAGAGAGCATATTGAGTTGGTGTATATAATCCAAAACAGTGCAGAAAAGGGCATTGAATATTTTTTCTGACAGACTATATTCAGAGAAATTTTGCTTTTAACATTGGGGTGCCTAGATTATATTTACATTTTTTTCGATTCATGTAAATTAGAATTTCGGTATTTTACATGTGAGAGCATATTGAGTTGGTGTATATACCCCAAAACAGAGTAGAATAGGGCATTGTATATTTTTTCTGACAGATTATATTCAGAGCAATTTTGCTTTTAACATTGCTGTGCCTAGGTAATATTTAGAGTTTGTTAGATTCACGTAAAATTAGAATTTCAGTATTTTACATGAGAGAGCATATTGAGTTGATGTATATACTCCAAAACAGAGTGGAAAAGAGCATTGTATACTTTTTCTGACAGATTATATTCAGAGAAGTTTAGCTTTTTACATTGGGGTTCTTACATATTATTTAGATTTTTTTTGATTGGCGTAAAATCAGAATTTCGGTATTTTACATGAGAGAGCATATTGAGTTGGTGTGTATACTCCAAAACAGAGTAGAATAAGGCATTGTATATTTTTTTTGACAGATTATATTTATAGCCATTTTCTTTTAACCTAGGGGTGCCTAGATAATATTTAGAATTTCTTCGATTTGCGTAAAATTAGAATTTCGGTGTTTTACATGAGAGAGCATATTTAGTTGGTGTATATACTACAAAGCAAAGTAGAAAAGGGCATTGTATATTTTCTCTGACAGACTATATTCAGAAAAATTTTGCTTTTAACATTGGGGTGCCTAGATAACATTTAGATTTTTTTTGATTCGCGTAAATTTAGAATTTCGGTATTTTACAGGAGAGAGTGTATTGAGTTGGTTTATATACTCCAAAACAGAGTAGAAAAGGGCATTGTATTATTTTTGACAGAATATATTCAGAGACATTTTCTTTTAACTTTGGGGTGCCTAGATAATATTTAGATTTTTTTCGATTCTCATAAAATTAGAATTTCTGTATTTTACATGAGAGAGCATATTGAGTTGGTGTATATATTCCAAAACAGAGTAGAAAAGGGCATTGTATATTTTATATGACGAAATACATGCAGAGCAATTTTGCTATTACCATTGGGGTGCCTAGATAATATTTAGATTTCATTTGATTAACGTAAATTTAGAATTTCGGTATTTTACATGAGAGAGCATATTGAGTTGGTCCATATACTCCAAAACCGAGGAGAAAAGGGCATTGTATATTTTTTCTGACAGATTATAATCAGAGCTATTTTCTTTCAATATTGGGGTGTCTAGATAATATTTAGATTTTTTTCAATTCGCGTATAATAAGAATTTCGGTATTTTATATGAGAGAGCATATTGGGTTTGTGTATATACTCCAAACGAAGTAGAAAAGGGTATTGTATATTTTTTCTGGCAGAGTATATTCAGAGCAATTTTGCTTTCAACATTGGGGTGCCTAGGTAATATTTAGATTTTTTTCGATTCGCGTAAATTTAGAATTTCGGTATTTTACATGAGAAAGCATATTGAATTGGTGTATATACTCCAAAACAGAGTAGAAAAGGGCATTGTGTATTTTTTCTGATAGATTATATTCAGAGCAATTTTGCTTTTAACAATGGGGTACCTAGATAATATTTTGATTTGTTTCTGCTCGTGTGAAATTAGAATTTCTGTATTTTACATTAGAGAGCATATTGAGTTGGTGTATACACTCTAAAACAAAGTAGAAAAGGGCACTGTATATTTTATCCCACAGACTTTATTCCGAGAAATTTTGCTTTTTACATTGGGGTGCCTAGATAATATTTAGATGTTTTTTGATTCGTGTATATTTACAATTTTGGTATTTTACATGAGAGAGCATATTGAATTGGTGTATATACTCCAAAAAAGAGTAGAAAATAGTATTGTATATTTTTTCTGAAAGATTATATTCAGAGACATTTTCTTTTAACTTTGGGGTGCCTAGATAATATTTAGATCTTATTCAATTAGCGCCAATTTAGAATTTCGGTATTTTATATAAGAGAGCATTGTGAGTTGGTGTATGTACTCCAAAACAGAGTAGAAAAAGTCATTGTATATTTTTTCTGACAGATTATATTCAGAGCTAATTTCTTTTAACATTGGTTTTCCTACATAATATTTAGATTTTTTTCAATATGCGTAAAATTAGAATTTCGGTATTTTACATGAGAGAGCATATTGATTTGGTGTATATACTCCAAACCAGAGACGAATAGGGCATTGTATATTATTTCTGAACAGATTACATTTAGAGCAATTTTGCTTTTAACCTTGGGGTGCCTTGATAATACTTAGATTTTTTTCGATTCAAGTGAATTTAGATTTTCGGTATTTTACATGAAAGAGAATATTGAGTTGGTGTATATACTCCAAAACACAGTAGAAAAGGCATTGTATATTTCTTCTGATATATTATATTCAGAGCAATTTTCCTATTAACATTGGGGAGCCTAGATAATATTTAGATTTCATTTGATTAGCGTAAATTTATAATTTAGGTATTTTACATGAGAGAGCATATTGAGTTGGTGTATATACTCGAAAACAGAGTAGAAAAGGACATAGTATATTTTCTCTGACAAATTTTGTTCCAAGAAATTTTGGTTTTTACATTGGGGTGCCTAGATAATAATTAGATTTCCTTCAATTCCCGTATATTTAGAATTTTTGTATTTTCCATGAAAGAGCATATTGAATTGGTGTGTATACTCCAAAATAAATTAGAAAAGGGCATTGTATATTTTTTCTGACAGTTTATATTCAGAGCCATTTTATTTTAACATTGGGGTGCATAGATAATATTTAGATTTCTTTCGATTTGCGAAAATTTACAATTTCTGTATTTTACATGAGAGAGCATATTGAGTTGGTGTATATACTCCAAAAAAGAGTAGAAAACGGCATTGTATATTTTCTCTGACAGACTATATACAGAGCAATTTTGCTTATAATATTGGGGTGCATAGATAATATTTAGATTTTTTTCGATTCTCTTAAATATAGAATTTCTGTATTTTACATGAGAGAGCATATAAAGTTGGTGCAAATACTCCAAAACAGAGTAGAATACGGCATTCTTCATTTTTTCTGACAGACTATATTCAGAGCAATTTTTTTTTTAACATTGGGGTGCCTAGATATTATTTAGATTTTTTCGATTCATGTAAAATTATAATTTTTGTATTTTCCACGAGAGAGCATATTGAGTTGGTGTATATACAACAAAACAGAGTAGAAAAGGGCATTGTATACTTTTTATGAGAGATAATATTCAGAGCAATTTTGCTTTTAACATTGGGGTGCCTAGATAATATTTAAATTTTTTTCGAATCACGTCAAATTAGAATTTCTGTATTTCACAAGAGAGAGCATACAGAGTTGGTGTATATACTCCAAAACACAGTAGAATAAGCTATTGTATATTTTGTCTAACAGACTATATTCAGAGCCATTTTCTTTTAACTTTGGGGTGCCTAGATATTATTTAGGTTTTTTTCGATTCGCGTAAAATTAGAATTTTGGTATTTTACCTTAGAGAGCATATTGAGTTGGTTTATATAATACAAAACAGAGTAGAAAAAAGCATTGTATATTTTTTCTCACAGATTATATTCAGAGCACTTTTTCTTTTAACATTGGCGTGCCTAGATAATATTTAGATTTTTTTCGATTCGCTTAAATATAGAATTTCTGTATTTTACATGAGAGAGCATATGGAGTTTGTCTATATACTCCAAAACAGAGTAGAATAGGGCATTGTATATTTTTTCTGACTGATTATATTCAGAGCCATTTTGTTTTTAACATTCGGGTGCCTAGATAATATTTACATTTTTTCAATTCGAGTAAAATTAGAATTTATGTATTTTACATGAGAGAGCATATGGAGTTGGTGTATATACTCCAAAAAAGAGTAGAATAGGGCATTGTATATTTTTTCTGACAGATTATATTCAGAGCAGTTTTGTTTTTAACATTGGGGTGCCTAAAGAATATTTAGATTTTTTTGATTAGGGTAAAATTAGAATTTCTCTATTTTACTTGAGAGCGCAAACTGAGTTGGTGTATATACTCCAAAACAAACTAGAAAAGGGCATTGTATATTTTTTCTGACAGATTATATTCAGAGAAATTTTGTTTTTCACATTGGGGTGCCTATATAATATTTAGATTTTTTCGATTCGCTTAAATATGGAATTTCTGTATTTCACATGAGAGAGCATACAGAGTTTGCGTATATACTCCAATACAGAGTAGAATAAGGCATTGTATATTTTTCCTTACAGACTATATTCAGAGCCATTTTCTTTTAACTTTGTGGCGCCTAGATATTATTTAGATTTTTTTCGATTCACGTAAAGTTAGAATTTCGGTATTTTACATGAGAGTGCATATTGAGTTGGTGTATATACGCCAAAAGAGAGTAGAAAAGGGCATTGTATATTTTGTCTGAGAGATCATATTCACAGCAATTTTGCTTTTAACATAGTGGTGCCTAGATTATATTTATATTTTATTCAATTCGCTTAAATATAGAATTTTAGTATTTTACATGAGAGAGCATATGGAGTTGGTGTATATACTCTAAAACAGAGGAGAATAGGGCATTGTATATTTTTTCTGACAGATTATATTTAGAGCAATTTTGTTTTTAACATTGGGGTGCCTAGAAAATATTTAGATTTATTCGAATTCGGTAAAATGAGAATTTCTGTATTTTACATGAGAGAGCATATTGAGTTGTTGTATATACTCCAAAACAGAGTAGAATAAGGCATTGTATATTTTTTCTAACAGACTATATTCCGAGGCATTTTCTTTTAACTTTGGGGCACCTAGATATTATTTAGATTTTTTTTGATTCGCTTAAATATAGAATTCCTGTATTTTACATGAGAGAGCATATGGAGTTGATTTATATACTCTAAAAAAGAGTAGAATAGGGCATTGTATGTTTTTTCTGACAGATTATATTTAGAGCAATTTTATTTTTAACATTGGGGTACCTAGATAATATTTATATTTTTTCGATTCGGGTAAAATTAGAATTTCTGTATTTTACATGAGAGAGCATACTGAGTTGGTGTATATACTCCAAAACATAGTAGAATACTGCATTGAATATTTTCTTTAACAGACTATATTCAGAGCCATTATCTTTTAACTTTGGGGCGCCTAGATATTATTTAGATTTTTTTCGATTTGCGTAAATTAGAATTTCGGTATTTTACATGAGAGAGCATATTGAGTTGGTGTATATACTCCAGAACAGAGTAGAAAAGGCCATTGTATATTTTTTCTGACATATTTTATTCAGAGCAATTGTACTTTTAAAATTCGGGTGCGTAGATAATATTTAGATTTTTTTCGATTCACGTAAATTTAGAATTTTGTTATTTTACATCAGAGAGCATATTGAGTTGGTTTATATAATGCAAAACAGAGTAGTAAAAGGCATTGTATATTTTTTCTAAAAGATTATATTCAGAGAAATTTTGCTTTTAACATTGGGTTGCCTAGATAAGATTTAGATTTTTTTTGATTCGCTTAAATATGGATTTTCTGTATTTTACATGAGAGAGCATATGGAGTTGGTGTATATAATCCAAAACAGAGTAGAATAGGGCATTGTATAATTTATCTGACAGATTATATTCAGAGCAATTTTTTTTTTAACATTGGGGTGCCTAGATAATATTTAGATTTATTTCGATTCGCTTATATATGGAATTTCTGTATTTTACATGAGAGAGCATACTGAGTTGGTGTATATACTCCAAAACAGAGAAGAATAAGGCATTGTATATTTGTTCTAACAGACTATATTCAGAGCCATTTTTTTTTAACTTCGGCACGCCTAGAGATGATTTAGATTTTTTTCGATTCACGTAAAATTTGAATTTCTGTATTTTACAGGAGAGAGCATACAGAGTTGGTGTATATACTCCAAAACAGAGTACAATAAGGCATTGTATATTTTTTCTAACAGACTATATTCAGACCCATTTTCTTTTAACTTTGGGGCGGCTAGATATTATTTAGGTTTTTTCGATTCCAGTAAAATTAGAATTTCTGTATTTTACATGAGAGAGTATATTGAGTTGTTGTATATACTCCGAAACAGAGTAGAATAGGGGATTCAATATTTTTTGTGACAGGTTATATTCAGAGCAATTTTGTTTGTATCATTGGGTTGCCTACATAATATTTTGATTTTTTCGATCCGGGTAAAATTAGAATTTCAGTATTTTACATGAGAGACCATACTGAGTTGGTGTACATACTCCAAAACAGAGTAGAATAGGGCATTGTGTATTTTTTCTGAAAGATTATATTCAGAGCAATTTTGTTTTTAACATTGACGTGCCTACATAATATTTAGATTTTTTCGATACTTATAAAATTAGAATTTCTGTATTTTACATGTCAGAACATATTGAGTTGGTGTATATAGTACAAAACAGAGTAGAAAATGGCATTGTGTATTGTTTTTGACAGATTATATTCAGAGCAATTTTGCTTTTAACATTAAGGTGCCTAGATAATATTTAGATATTTTTCGATTCGCTTAAATATAGAATTTCTGTATTTTACATGAAAGAGCATATTGAGTTGGTGTATATAATACAAAACAGAGTAGAATAAGTCATTGTATATTTTCTCTGACAGATTATATTCAGAGCAATTTTGTTTTTAACATTGGGTTGACTAAAAAATATATAGATTTTTTTGATTCGGGTAAAATTAGAATTTCTGTATTTTACATTAGAGATCATACTGAGTTGGTGTATATACTCCAAAACAGAGTAGAATAAGGCATTGTATATTTTTTCTAACAGACTATATTCAGAGCCATTTTCTTTTAACTTTGGGGCGCCTAGATATTATTTAGATTTTTTTCGATTCGCGTAAAATTAGAATTTCGGTATTTTACATGAGAGAGCATATTGAGTTGGTGTATATACTCAAAAACAGAGTAGAATAGGGCATTGTATATTATTTCTGACAGATTATATTCAGAGCAATTTTGTTTTTAACATTGGGTTGACTAAATAATATTTAGATATTTCGATTTGGGTAGAATTATAATTTCTGTATTTTAAATGACAGAGCATACTCTGTTGGTGTATATACTACAAAACAGTGTAGAAAAGGGCATTGTACCTTTTTTCTGACAGATTTTTTTCAGAGCAATTTTGTTTTTAACATTGCGGTGCCTAGATAATATTGAGATTTCTTTCGATTCACGTAAAATTATAATTTATGTGATTTACATGAGAGAGCATACTGAGTTGGTGTATATACTCCAGAAAAGAGTAGAATAAGGCATTGTATATATTTTATAACAGACTATATTCAGAGCCATTTTCTTTTAAGTTTGGGGCACCTAGATATTATTTAGATTATTTTTGATTCACTTAAAATTAGAATTTCGGTATTATATGTGAGAGAGCATATTGAGTTTGTGTATATACTCCAAAACAGAGTAGAAAAGGGCATTGTATATTTTTTCTGACAGATTATATTCAGAGCAATCTTGCTTTTAACATTGGGGTGCCTAGAAAATATTTAGATTTTTTTGATTCGCGTAGAATTAGAATTTCTGTATTTTACATGACACAGCATATTGAGTTGGTGTTTATACTACAAAACAGAATAGAAGAGGGCATTGTATATTTTTTCTGACAGATTATATTCAGAGCAAGTTTGCTGTTAACATTGGGGTGCCTAGATAATATTTACATTTTTTTCGATTCGCATAAATAAAGAATTTCTGTATTTTACATGAGAGAGCATATGGAGTTGGTGTATATACTCCAAAACAGAGTAGAATAGGGCATTGTATATTTTTTCTGACAGACTATATTCAGAGCGATTTTGTTTATAACATTGCGATGCCTAGATAATATTTAGATTTATTTCGATTCGCTTAAATATAGAATTTCTGTATTTTCCATGAGAGAGCAGACGGAGTTGGTGTATATACTCCAAAACAGAGTAGAATAGGGCATTGTACATTTTTTCTGACGGATTATATTCAGAGCAATTTTTTTTAACACTGGGGTGCCTAGATAATATTTAGATTTTTTCGATTTGGGTAGAATTAAAATTTCTTTATTTTACATGAGAGAGAATATTGAGTTTGTGTATATACTACAAAACAGAGTAGAAAATGGCATTGTGTATTTTTTCTGACAGATTATATTCAGAGCAATTTGGCTTTTAACTTTGGGGGTGCCCAGGTAATATTTAGATATTTTTCGATACACTTAAATATAGAATTTCTGTATTTTAGATGAGACAGCATATGGAGTCGGTGTATATACTCCAAAAAAGAGTAGAATAGGGCATTCTATATTTTTTCTGACAGATTATATTCAGAGCAATTTTGTTTTTAACATTGGGTTGACTAAATAATATTTAGATTTTTTCGATTCGTGTAAAATTAGAATTTCTGTATTTTACATCAGAGAGCATATTGAGTTGGTGTATATACTCCAAAACAGAGTAGAATAAGGCGGTGTATATTTTCTCTAACAGACTATATTAAGAGCCATTTACTTTTAATTTTGTTGCGCCTAGATATTATTTAGATTCATTTCGATTCACGTAAAATTAGTATTTCTGTATTTTACATGAGACAGCATATGGAGCTAATGTATATACTCCAAAACAGAGTAGAATCGGACATTGTATATTTTTTCTGACAGATTATATTCAGAGCAATTTTCCTTTTAACATTGGGGTGCCTAGATCATATTTACATTTTTTTTCGATTCACGTAAAGTTAGAATTTCTGTATTTTACATGACAGAGCATACTGAGTTGGTGTACGTACTCCAAAACAGAGTAGAATAGGGCATTTTATATTTTTTCTGAGAGATTATATTCAGAGCAATTTTGTTTTTAACATTGGCGTGCCGAGATAATATTTAAATTGTTTTCGATTCGCTTAAATATAGAATTTCTGTATTTTACATGATAGAGCATACGGAGCTGGTTTATATACCTTAAAACAGAGTAGAATAGTGCATTGCATATTTTTTCTGACTGATTATATTCAGAGCAATTTTGTTTTTAACATTGGGTTGCCTAAATAATATTTAGATTTTTTCGATTCGGGTAAAATTAGAATTTCTGTATTTTATATGAGAGAGCATATTGAGTTGGTTTATATACTCCAAAACAGAGTAGAATAAGGCATTGTTTTTTTTATCTTACAGACTATATTCAGAGCCATTTTCTTTTAACTTTGGGGCGCCTACATTTTCTTTAGCTTTTTTTCCATTCACTTAAAATTAGAATTTCGGTATTTTACATGAGAGAGCATATTGAGTTGGTGTATATACTCCAAAACAGATTAGAATAAGGCATTGTATATTTTTTCTAGCAGACTATATTCAGAGGCATTTTCTTTTAACTTTGGGGTGCCTAGATATTATTTATATTTTTTTCAATTCACGTAATGTTAGAATTCCTATATTTTACATGAGAGCGCATATTGAGTTGCTGCATATACTCCAAAACAGAATAGAAAAAAGCATTGTATATTTTTTATGACAGATTATATTCAGAGCAATTTTGCTTTTAACCTTGCAGTGCCTAGATAATATTTAGATGTTCTTCGATTCGCTTAAATATAGAATTTCTGTATTTTACATGAGAGAGCATATGGAGTTGGTGTATATACTCCAAAGCAGAGTAGAATAGGGAATGGTATATTTTTTTATGACAGATTATATTCAGAGCAATTTTGCGTTTAACATTTGGGTGCCTAGATAATATTTAGATCTCTTTCGATTCGCTTAAATATAGAATTTCTGTATTTTACATTAGAGAGCATATGGAGTTGGTGTATATACTCCAAAACAGAGTAGAATAGGTCATTGTATATTTTTTCTGACAGATTATATTCAGAGCAGTTTTGTTTTTAACATTGGGGTTCTTTGATAATATTTAGCTATTTTCGATTCAGGTAAAATTAGAATTTTTGTATTTTACATGAAAGAGCATATTGAGTTGGTGTATATACTACAAAACAGAGTAGAAAAGGGCATTGTATATTTTCTCTGACAGATTAAACCCAGAAAAATATTGTTTTAGACATTGGGGTGCCTAGATAATATTTAGATTTTCTCTATTCGCTTAAATATAGAATTTCTGTATTTTACATGAGAGAGCATATGGAGTTGGTGTATATACTCCAAAACAGAGTAGAATAGGGCATTGTATATTTTTTCTGACAGATTATATTCAGAGAAATTTTGTTTTTAACGTTAGGTTGCCTAGATCATATTTAGATTTTTTCGATTCGGGTAAAATTAGAATTTTGGTATTTTACATGAGAGAGCATACTCAGTTGGTGTATATACTCCAAAACAGACTAGAATAAGGCAGTGTATATTTTTTCTTACAGACTATATTCAGAGCCATTTTCTATTAACTTTGGGGCGCCTAGATATTCTTTAGGTTTTTTTCCATTCACGTAAAATTAGAATTTCAGTATTTTACGTGAGAGAGCATATGGAGTTGGTGTATATATTCCAAAACAGAGTAGAATAGGGAATTATATATTATTTCTGACTGATTATATTCAGAGCCATTTTGTTTTTAACAATGGGGTGCCTAGATAATATTTAGATTTTTTCAATTCGAGTAAAATTAGAATTTCTGTATTTTACATGAGAGAGCATATGGAGTTGGTGTATATACTCCAAAAAAAATGTAGAATAGGGCATTGTATATTTTTTCTGACAGATTATATTCAAAGCAGTTTTGTTTTTAACATTGGGGTGCCTAAAGAATATTTAGATTTTTTTGATTAGGGTAAAATTAGAATTTCTCTATTTTCCTTCAGAGCGCAAACTGAGTTGGTGTATATACTCCTAAACAGAGTAGAAAAGGGCATTGTATATTTTTTCTGACAGATTATATTCATAGAAATTTTGTTTTTAACATTGGGGTGCCTAGATAATATTTAGATTTTTTTCGAGTCGCTTAAATATAGAATTTCTTTATTTAAATGATAGAGCATATGGAGTTGGTTTATGTACTCCAAAACAGAGTAGAAAAGTGCATTGAATATTTTTTATAACAGATTATGTTCAGAGCAATTTTGTGTTTACATTGGGGTGCCTAGATAATGTTTAGATTTTTTTGATTCGAGAAAAATTAGAATTTCTGTATTTTACATGAGAGAGCATACTGAGTTGTTGTATATACTCCAAAACAGAGTAGAATAAGGCATTTAATA
Organism: Callithrix jacchus; assembly: GCF_049354715.1. NCBI lineage: Eukaryota > Metazoa > Chordata > Mammalia > Primates > Cebidae > Callithrix > Callithrix jacchus. The sequence goes on from NC_133523.1 coordinate 51,331,621, forward strand.
TTTTTTCTAAGAGACTATATTCAGAGCCGTTTCCTTTTATATTTGGGGTGGCTACATATTAGTTAGATTTATATCGATTCGCATAAAATTAGAATTTCGGTATTTTACATGAGAGAGCATAATGAGTTGGTTTATATACTCCAAAACAAAGTAGAATAAGGCATTGTATATTTTTTCTAAAAGACTATTTTCAGAGCCATTTTCTTTTAACTTTGGGGAGTATAGATATTATTTAGATTTTTTTCCTTTCGCTTAAATATAGAATTTCTGTATTTTACATGAGAGAGCATATGGAGTTGGTGTATATACTCCAAAACAGAGTAGAATAAGGCAGTGTATATTTTTTCTAACAGACTATATTCAGAGCCATTTTCTTTTAACTTTGGGGTGTCTAGATATTATTTATATTTTTTTCAATTCACGTAAAATTAGAATTTTGGTATTTTACATGAGAGCGCATATTGAGTTGCTGCATATACTCCAAAACAGAGTAGAAAAGGGCATTGTATATATATTCTGATAGATTATATTCAGAGCAATTTTGCTTTTAACTTTGAGGTGCCTAGATAATATTTAGATTTTTTTAGATTCACGTAAAATTAAATTTCTCTATTTTACAAGAGAGAGCATACTGAGTTGGTGTATATACACCAAAACAGAATAGAATAGGGCATTGTATATTTTTTCTGACAGATTGTATTCGGAGCAATTTTGTTTTTAACTTTAGAGTGCCTAGAAAATATTTATATTTGTTTCAATTCGCTTAAATATAGAATTTCTGTATTTTACATGAGAGAGCATATTGAGTTGGTGTATATACTTCAAAAAAGAGTAGAAAAGGGCATTCTATATTTTATCTGACACATTATATTCAGAGCAATTTTGCTTTTAACATTGTGGTGCCTAGATAATATTTAGATTTTTTTCGATTCGCTTAAATATAGAATTTTTGTATTTTATATGAGAGAGCATATTGAGTTGGTGTATATACTCCAATACAGAGTAGAATAGGGCATTGTATATTTTTTCTGACAGTTTATATTCAGAGCAATTTTGTCTTTAACATTGGGGTGCCTAGATAATACTTATATTTTCTTTGAATCGCTTAAATATAGAATTTCTGTGTTTTACATTAGAGAGCATATTGAGTTGGTTTATATACTCCAAAACAGAGTAGAATAGGGCATTGTATATTTTGTCAGACAGATTATATTCAGAGCAATTTTGTTTTTAACATTGGGGTGCCTAGATAATATTTAGATTTTTTCAATTAGGGTAAAATTAGAATTTCGGTATTTTACATTAGAGAGCTTACTGAGTTTGTGTATATACTCCAAAACAGATTAGAATGAGGCATTGTATATTTTTTCTAACATACTATATTTAGAGCCATTTTCTTTTAACGTTGGGGTGTCTAGATATTATTTATATTTTTTTCAATTCACGTAAAATTAGAATTTCGGTATTTTACATGAGAGCGCATATTGAGTTGCTGCATAAACTCCAAACCAGAGTAGAAAAAAGCATTGTATATTTTTTTAGACAGATTATATTCAGAGCAATTTTGCTTTTAACTTTGGGGTGCCTAGATAATATTTAGATTTTTTTAGATTCACGTAAATTTAGAATATCTCTATTTTACATGAGAGAGCATACTGAGTTGGTTTATATACACCAAAAAAAAGTAGAATAGGGCCTTATATGTTTTTTCTGAAAGATTATATTGAGAGAAATTTTGTTTTAACATTGGGGTGCCTAGATCATATTTAGATTTTTTCAATTCGGGTAAAATTAGAATTTCGGTATTTTACATGAGAGAGCATACTGAGTTGGTGTATATACTCCGAAACAGAGTAGAATAAGGCATTGTATATTTTTTCTTACAGACTATATTCAGAGCCATTTTCTTTTAACTTTGGGGGGCCTAGATATTTTTTACGTTTTTTTCCGTTCACGTAAAATTAGAATTTCAGTATTTTACATGAGAGAGCATATGGAGTTGTTGTATATACCCCAAAACAGAGAAGAATAGGGTATTATATATTATTTCTCACAGATTATATTCAGAGCAATTTTGCTTTTAACCATCGGGTGCCTAGATAATATTTAGATTTTTTCGATTCGCTTAAATATAGAATTTCAGTATTTTACATGAGAGAGCATATGGAGTTAGTGTATGTACTCCAAAACAGAGTAGAATAGGACATTGTATATTTTTTCTGACAGATTATATTCAGAGCAATTTTGTTTTTAACATTGCGATTCCTAGATAATATTTAGATTTTTTCGATTCGGGTGAAATTAGAATTTCTGTATATTACATGAGAGAGCATACTGAGTTGGTGTATATACTCCAAAACAGAGTAGAATAAGGCATTGTATATTTTTTCTAACAGACTATATTCAGAGCCATTTTCTTTTAACTTTGGGGCGACTAGATGTTATTTACATTTTTTTCGATTCGCGTAAATTTCGAATTTCGGTATTTTACATGAGGGAGCATACTGAGTTTGTGTATATACTGTAAAACAGAGTAGAATAAGGTATTGTATATTTTTTTAACAGACTATATTCAGAGCCATTTTCTTTTAACTTTGAGTCGCGTAGATATTATTTAGATTTTTTCGATTAGCGTAAAATAAGAATTTCGGTATTTTACATGAGAGATTATATTGAGTTGTTGTATATACACCAAAACACAGTAGAAAAGGCCATTGGATATTTTATCTGACAGATTATATTCGGAGCAATTTTGCTTTTAACATTGGATTGACTAGATAATATTTAGATTTTTCTCTATTAGCTTAAATATAGAATTTCTGTATTCTACATGAGAGAGCATATGGAGTTGTTGTATATACTCCAAAACAGAATAGAATAGGGCATTGTATAATTTTTCTGACAGATTATATTCAGAGCAATTTTGCTTTTAACTTTGGGGTCCCTAGATAATATTTAGATTTTTTTAGATCCACGTAAATTTAGAATTTCTCTATTTTACATGAAAGAGAATACTGAGTTGGTTTATATACACCAAAAAAAAAGTAGAATAGGGCATTGTATATTTTTTCAGACAGATTATATTCAGAGCAATTTTGTTTTTAACATTGGGGTGCCTAGATCATATTTAGATTTTTTCGATTCGGGTAAAATTAGAATTTCGGTATTTTAAATGGGAGAGCATACAGAGTTGGTGTATATACTCCAAAACAGAGTAGAATAAGGCATTGCTTTTCTTATCTTACAGACTATATTCAGAGCCGTTTTCTTTTAACTTTGGGAGGCCTCGATATTCTTTAGGTTTTTTTTTATTCACTTAATATTAGAATTTCTGTATTTTACATGAGAGTGCATATTGAGTTGGTGTATATACTCCAAAGCAGAGTAGAATAGGGAATTGTATATTTTTTCTGATAGAATATATTAAGAGCAATTTTGCTTTTAACATTTGGGTGCCTAGATAATATTTAGATTTCTTTCGATTCACTTAAATATAGAATTTCTGTATTTTACATTAGAGAGCATATGGAGTTGGTGCATATACTCCAAAACAGAGTAGAATAGGTCATTGTATATTTTTTAGGACAGATTATATTCAGAGCAGTTTTGTTTTTAACATTGGGGTGCTGTGATAATAGTTAGATATTTTCGATTCAGGTAAAATTAGAATTTTTGTATTTTTCATGAAAGAGCATATTGAGTTGGTGTATATACTACAAAACAGAGTAGAAAAGGGCATTGTTTATTTTTTCTGACAGATTATACCCAGAACAATATTGTTTTCAACATTGGGGTGCCTAGATAATATTTAGATTTTCTCGATTCGCTTAAATATAGAATTTCTGTATTTTACATGAGAGAGCATATGGAGTTGGTGTATATACGCAAAAACCGATTAGAATAGGACATTGTATATTTTTTCTGACAGATTATATCTAGAGCAATTTTGTATTTAACATTGGGGTGCCGAGATTATATTTAGATTTCTTTCGATTCGCTAAATATAGAATTTCTGTATTTTACATGAGAGAGCATATGAAGTTGGTTTATATACTCCAAAACAGAGTAGAATAGGGCATTGTATATTTTTTCTGACAGATTATATTCAGAGCAATTTTGCTTTTAACATTGGGGTGCCTAGATAATATTTAGATTTTTTCGATTCCGGTAATATTATAATTTCGGTATTTTACATAAGAGAGCATACTGAGTTGGTGTATATACTATAAAACAGAGAAGAATAAGGCATTGTATATGTTTCCTAACAGACTATATTCATAGCCATTTTCTTTTAACTTTTGGGCGCCTAGATATTATTTAGATTTTTTTCAATTCACGTAAATTTCGAACTTCTGTATTTTACGTGAGAGAGCATATTGAGGTGGTGTATATATTACAAAAGAGAGTAGAAAAGGGCATTTTATATTTTTTCTGTCAGATTATATTCAGAGCAATATTGCTTTTAACATTGGGTTGCCTACATAATATTTAGATTTATTCGATTCGGGTAAAATTAGAATTTCGGTATTTTACATGAGAGAGCATACTGCGTTGGTGTATATACTCCAAAACAGAGTAGCATAGGGCATTGTATATTTTGTCAGACAGATTATATTCAGAGCAATTTTTCTTTTAACATTGGGGTGCCTAGATAATATTTAGATTATTTTCGATTCACGTAAAATTAGAATTTTGGTATTTTTCATGAGAGAGCATACTGAGTTGGTGTATATACTGCAAAACAGAGTGGAAAAGGGCATTGTATATTTTTTCTGACAGATTATATTCTGAGAAATTTTGCTTTTTACATTGGGGTGCTTAGATAATATTTAGATTTTTTTCGATTCGCTTATATATAGAATTTATGTATTTTCTATTAGATAGCATACTGAGTTGGTGTTTATACTCCAAAAAAGGATAGAATAGGGCATTGTATATTATTTCTGACAGATGATATTCAGAGCAATTTTGTTTTTAACATTGGGGTGCCTAGATAATATTTAGATTTTTTCGATTCGGGTAAAATTAGAATTTCTGTATTTTACATGAGTGAGCATATGGAGTTGGTGTATGTACTCCAAATAAGAGTAGAATAGGGCATTGTATATTTTTTCTGAGAGTTTATATTCAGAGCAATTTTGTTTTTAACATTGGGGTGCCTTGATAATATTTAGATTATATTGATTCGGGTAAAATCAGAATTTCTGTATTTTACACGAGAGAGCACACTGAGTTGGTGTATATACTCCAAAACAGAGTAGAAAAAGGCATTGTAAATTTTCTGTAACAGACTATATTTAGAGCCATTTTCTTTTAACTTTGAAGCTCCTAGATATTATTTAGATTTTTTTCGATTCGCTTAAATATAGAATTTCTGTATTTTACGTGAGAGAGCATATTGAATTTCTGTATATAATCCAAAACAGAGTAGAAAAGGTCATTGTATATTTTTTCTGACAGATTATATTCAGAGCAATTTTGCTTTTAACATAGGGGTGTCTAAATAATATTTAGATTTTATTCTATTCGCGTAAAATTAGAATTTCGGTGTTTTATATTAGAGCATATTGATTTGGTGTATATACTAAAAAACAGAGTAGAAAATGGCATTGTATACTTTTTATGACAGTTTATATTCAGAGCAATTTTTCTTTTAACATTGGGGTGCCTCGATAATATTTAGATTTTTATCGATTCGCTTAAATACAGAATTTCTCTCTTTTACATGAGCGAGCATATGTAGTTGGTGTATATTCTCCAAAACAGAGTCGAAAATGGCATTGTATATTTTTTCTTACATATTATATTCAGAGGAATTTTGTTTTTAACATTGGGGTGCCTAGATAATAATTAGATATTTTCGATTCTCTGAAAGATAGAATGTCTGTATTTTACATAAGAAAGTATATGGAGTTGGTGTATATACTCCAAAACAGAGTAGAATAGGGCATTGTATATTTTTTCTGACAGATTATATTCAGAGCAATTTTGTTTTTAACATTGGGGTGCCTGGATAATATTTAGATTTCTTCGATTCTGTTAAGTTAAAATTTCGGTATTTCACATGAGAGAGCATACTGAGTTGGTGTATATACTCCAAAATGAAGTAGAATAAAGCATTGTATATTTTTTCTAACTGACTATATTCAGAGCCATTTTCTTTTAACTTTCGGGTGCCTAGATATTATTTAGATTTATTTCGTTTCACTTAAAATTAGAATTTCGGTATTTTACATGAGAGAGCATATTGAGTTTGTGTATATATTCGAAAACAGAGTAGAAAAGGGCATTGTATATTTTTTCTGACACATTGTATTCAGAGCAATTTTGCTTTTAACATTGGGGTGCCTAGATAATATGTAGATTATTTTCGATTCGCTTAAATATAGAGTGTTTGTATTTTATATGAGAGAACATATGGAGTTGGTGTATGTACTCCAAAACAGAGTAGAATAGGGCATTGTATATTTTGTCTGACAGATCATATTCAGAGCAATTTTGTTTTTAACATTGGGGTGCCTAGATAATATTTAGATTTTTTAGATTCGGGAAAAATTTGAATTTCTGTATTTTACATGATAGAGCATACTGAGTTGGTGTATATACTCCAAAATAGAGTAGAATAAGGCATTGTATATTTTCTCTAACACACTATATTCAGAGCCATTTTCTTTTAACTTTGGGGCGCCTAGGTATAATTTAGATTTTTTTTGATTCACATAAATTCAGAATTTCGGTATTTTACATGAGAGAGCATATTAACTTGGTTTATATACTATAAAACAGAGTCGAAAAAGGCATTGTATATTTTTTCTTACAGATTACATTCAGAGAAATTTTGCTTTTAACATTGGGGTGCCTAGATAATTTTTAGATTTTTTTCCATTCGCTTAAATACAGAATTTTTGTATTTTACATGAGAGAGCATATGGAGTTGGTGTATATACTCCAAAACAGAGTAGAATAGGGCATTGTATATTTTTTCTGACAGTTTATATTCAGAGCAATTTTGTTTTTAACATTGGGGTGCCTAGATAATATTTAGATTTCTTTCGATTCGCTTAAATATAGAATTTCTGTATTTTACATGAGAGAGCATATGGAGTTGGTGTATGTACTTCAAAACAGAGTAGAATAGGGCATTCTATATTTTTTCCAACAGATTATATTCAACGCAATTTTTTTTTTCTCATAGGGTTCCCCCGATTATATTTAGATTTATTCGATTTGTTTAAAATTAGAATTTCTGTATTTTACATGAGTAAGCATATTGAGTTGATGAATATACTACAAAACAGAGTTGAAAATGACATTGTATATTTTCTCTGACACACTATATTCAGAGAAATTTTGCTTTTAACATTGGGGTGCCTAGATAATATTTAGATTTTTTCAATTCGCTTAAATATAGAATTTCTGTATTTTACATGAGAGAGCATATTGATTTGGTTTATACACTCCAAAATAGAGTAGAAAAGAGCATTGTATATTTTTTCTGACAGATTATATTCAGAGTAATTTTGCTTTTAACATTGGGGTGTCTAGATAATATTTAGATTTTTTTCGATTCACGTAAAATTTGAATTACGGTATTTTACATGAGAGAGCATACTGAGTTGGTGTACATACTCAAAAACAGAGTAGAATAGGGCATTGTATATTTTTTCTGACAGTTTATATTCAGAGCAATTTTGTTTTTAACATTGTGGTGCCTAGATATTATTTAGATTTCTTTCGATTCGCTTAAATATAGAATATCTGTATTTTACATCAGAGAGCATATTGAGTTGGTGTATATACTACAAAACAAAGTAGAAAAGGGCATTGTATATTTTCTCTGACAGACTATATTCAGAGCAATTTTGTTTTTAACATTGGTGTGCCTAGATAATATTTATATTTCTTTGATTCGGGTAAAATTAGAATTTCTTTATTTTACATGAGAGAGCATACTGAGTTGGTGTATATACTCCAAAATAGAGTAGAATAAGCTATTGTATATTTTTTCTAACAGACTATATTCAGAACCATTTTTGTTGACCGTTGGGGCGCCTAGATATTATTTAGATTTTTTTCGATTCTCGTACAATTAGAATTTTTGTATTTTACATGAGAGAGCATATAGAGTTGCTGTATATACTCCAAAACAGAGTAAAATAGAACATTGTATATTTTTTCTGACAGATTATATTCAGAGCAATTTTGTTTTTATTATTGAAGTGCCTAGATATTATTTAGATTTTTTTCTATTCACGTAAAATTAGAATTTCGGTATTTAACATGAGAGGGCATACTGAGTTGGTGTATATACTCCAAAACAGAGTAGAATAGGGCATTGTATATTTTTTCTGACAGATTTTATTCAGAGCAATTTTGTTTTTAACATTGGGGTGCCTACATAATATTTTGATTTTTTTGAATCGGGTAAAATTAGAATTTCTGTATTTTACATGAGAGAGCATACTGAGTTGGTGTATATACTTTAAAACAGAGTAGAAGAGGGCATTGTATATTTCTTCTGATTATATTCAGAGCATTTTTTTCTTTAACATTGGCATGCCTAACTAATATTTAGATTTTTTCGATTCGGGTAAAATTAGAGTTTCTCTATTTTACATGAAAGAGCATATTGAGTTTGTTTATAAAATACAAAACAGAATAGAAAATGGCATTGTATATTTTTTCTGACAAATTTTATTCAGAGCAATTTTTCTTTTAACATTGGGGTGCCTAGATAATATTTAGATTTTTTTCGATTCGCTTTAATATAGAATTTCTGTATTTTACATGAGAGTGCATATGAAGTTGATATATATACTTTAAAACAGAGTAGAATAGGGCATTGTATATTTTTTCTGCCAGATTATATTCAGAGCAATTTTGTTGTTAACATTGGGTTGCCTAGATAATATTTAGATTTTTTTCGATTCGCTTAAATATAGAATTTCTGTATTGTATATGACAGAGCATATGGAGTTGGTTTATATACTCCAAAACAGAGTAGAATAGGGCATTAGATATTTTTTGTGACAAATTATATTCAGAGCAATTTTTTTTAATTCTGGGCTGCCTAGATAATATTTAAATTATTTTCGATTCGGGTAAAATTAGAATTTCAATATTTGACATGAGAGAGCATCCTGAGTTGATGTATATACTGCAAAACAGAGTGGAATTAGGCATTGTATATTTTTTCTAAAAGACAATATTCAGAGCCATTTTCTGTTAACTTTGGGGAGCCTAGATATTATTTAAATTTTTTTTGATTCACCTAAAATTAGAATTTCGGTATTTTACATGAGAGAGCAGGTTGAGTTGGTGTATATACTCGAAAACAGAGTAGAAAAGAGCATTGTATATTTTTTCTGACAGATTATATTCACAGCAATTTTGCTTTTAACACTGAGGTGCCTAGATAATATTTAGATTTTTTCGATTCCAGTAAAATTAGAATTTCTGTATTTTACATTATAGAGCATATTGTGTTGGTGTATATACTCCAAAGCAGAGTAGAATAGGGGATTGAATATTTTTTGTGACAGATTATATTCAGAGCAATTTTGTTTGTAACATTGGGTTGCCTACATAATATTTTGATTTTTTTGATTCGGGTAAAATTGGAATTTCGGTATTTTACATGAGCGACCATACTGAGTTGGTATACATACTCCAAAACAGAGTAGAATAGGGCATTGTATATTTTTTCTGAAAGATTATATTCAGAGGACTTTTGTTTTTAACATAGACGTGCCTACATAATATTTAGATTTTTTCGATACTTATAAAATTAGAATTTCTGTATTTTACATTTCAGAGCATATTGAGTTGGTGTATATACTACAAAACACAGTAGAAAATGGCATTGTGTATTTTTTTTGACAGATTATATTCAGAGCAATTTTGCTTTTAACATTGGGGTGCCTAGATAATATTTAGATATTTTTCGATTTGCTTAAATATAGAATTTCTGTATTTCACATGAAAGAACATATTGAGTTGGTGTATATAATACAAAACAGAGTAGAATAGGGCATTGTATATTTACTCTTACAGATTATATTCAGAGCAATTTTGTTTTTAACATTTGGTTGACTAAATAATATATAGATTTTTTTGATTCGGGTAAAATTAGAATTTCTGTATTTTACATGAGAGATCATACTGAGTTGGTTTATATACTCCAAAACAGAGTAGAATAAGGCATTGTATATTTTTTCTAACAGACTATATTCAGAGCCATTTTCTTTTAACTTTTGGGCGCCTAGATATTATTTAGATTTATTTCGATTCGCGTAAAATTAGAATATCGGTATTTTACATGAGAGAGCATATTGAGTTGGTGTATATACTCAAAAACAGAGTAGAATAGGGCATTGTATATTATTTCTGACAGATTATATTCAGAGCAATTTTGTTTTTAACATTGGGTTGACTAAATAATAGATTTTTCGATTCGGGTAGAATTATAATTTCTGTATTTTACCTGACAGAGCATATTGTGTTGCTGTATATACTAGAAAACAGAGTAGAAAAGGGCATTGTACCTTTCTTCTGACAGATTTTTTTCAGAGCAATTTTGTTTTTAACATTGCGGTGCCTAGATAATATTTAGAAACTTATCGATTCACTTAAAATTAGAATTTCGGTATTTTACATGAGAGAGCATACTGAGTTGTTGTATATACTCCACAACTAAGTAGAATAGGGCATTGTATATTTTTTCTGACAGATTATGTTCAGAGCAATTTATTTTTTAACATTGCGGTGCCTAGATAAAATTTATATTTTTTCGATTTGGGTAGAATTAGAATTTCTGTATTATACATGAGAGAGCATATTGGGTTGGTGTATATACTACAAAACAAAGAAGTAAAGGGCATTGTATATTTTATCTGACAGATTATATTAATAGCAATTTTGCTTTTAACATTGGGGTGCCTAGATAATATCTAGAATTTTTTCGATTCGCTTAAATATAGAATTTCGTTATTTTACATGAGAGAGCATATGGAGTTCGTGTATATACTTTAAAAGAGTGTAGAATATGGCATTGTATATATTTTCTGACAGATTATATTCAGAGCAATTTTGTTTTTAACATTGGGGTGCCTAGAGAATATTTAGATTTCTTTTGATTCATGTAAAATTAGAATTTCTGTGATTTACGTGAGAGAGCATACTGAGTTGGTGTATATATTCCAAAACAGAGTAGAATAAGGCATTGTATATTTTTTCTAAGAGACTATATTCAGAGCCATTTTCTTTTAAGTTTGGGGTGCCTAGATATTATTTAGATTTTTTTTGATTCACCTAAAATTAGAATTTCGGTATTTTATATGAGAGAGCATATTGAGTTGGTGTATATACTCCAAAACAGTGTAGAAAAGGGCATTGTATATTTTTTCTGACAGATTATATTCAGAGCAATTTTGCTTTTAACATTGGAGTGCCTAGATAATATTTAGATTTTTTTCGATTCGGATAGAATTAGAATTTCTGTATTTTACATGACAGAGCATATTGAGTTGGTGTATATACTCCAAAACAGAGTAGAAAAGGGCATTGTATATTTTCTCTGAGAGATTATATTCAGAGCAATTTTGCTTTTAACATTGGGGTGCCTAGATAATATTGAGATTTTTTTCGATTCGCTCAAATATAGAATTTCTGTATTTTACATGAGAGAGCATATGGAGATGGTGTATATACTCAAAAACAGAGAAGAATAAAGCATTGTATATTCTTTCTGACAGATTATATTCAGATCAATTTTGACTTAACTTTGGGGTGCCTAGATAATTTTTAGATATTTTCGATTCGTGTAAAATTAGAATTTCTATATTTTACATGAGAGAGCATACTGAGTTGATGTATATACTCCAAAACAGAGTAGAATAAGGCATTGTATATTTTTTCTAACAGACTATATTTAGAGCCATTTTCTTTTAACTTTGGGGCGCCTAGATATTATTTAGATTGTTTTCGATTCACGTTACATTAGAATTTCGGTATTTTACATGAGAGAGCATATTGAGTTGGTGTATATACTCCACAACAGGACAGAGTAGGGCATTGTATATTTTTTCTGACAGATAATATTCAATACAATTTTGTTTTTAACATTGGGTTGCCTAGATAATATTTAGATTTTTTTCGATTCGCTTAAATACAGAATTTCTGTATTTTACATAAGAGAGCATATGGAGTTGATGTATATACTCCAAAACAGAGTAGAATAAGGCATTTTATATTTTTTCTGACAGATTATATTCAGAGAAATTTTGTTTTTAACATTTGGGTGTCAAGATAATATTTAGAATTTTTCGGTTCGGTTAAAATTAGAATTTCGATATTTTCCATGACAGAGCATATTGAGTTGGTGTATACACTCCAAAATAGAGTAGAATAAGGCATTGTATATTTTTTCTAACTGACTATATTCAGGGCCATTTTCTTTTAACTTTGGGGTGCCTAGATATTATTTAGATTTTTCGGTATTTTACATGAGAGACAAGGTTGAGTTGGTGTATATACTCCAAAACAGAGTAGAAAAGAACATTGTATATTTTTTCTCATAGATTATATTCAGAGCAATTTTGCTTTTAATATTCGGGTGCCTAGATAATATTTAGATTTTTTTCGATTCACGTAAAATTAGAATTTCGGTATTTTACATGAGAGAGCATACTGAGTTGGTGTATATACTCCCAAACAGAGTGGAATAAGGCATTGCATATTATTTCTAAGAGACTATATTGAGAGCCATTTTCTTTTAACTTCGGTGCGCCTAGATATTATTTACATTTTTTTCGATACGTAAAATTAGAATTTTGGTATTTTACATGAGAGAGCATATTGAGTTGGTGTATGTACTCCAAAAAAGAGCAGAAAAGGGAGTTGTATATTTTCTCTAACAGATTGTATTCAGAGCAATTTTTCTTTTAACTTTCGGGTGCCTAGATAACATTTAGATTTTTTTCGATTCATGTAAAATTAGGATTTCTGTATTTTACATGAGAGAGCATACTGAGTTAGTGTATATACTCCAAATCAGAGTCGAATTAGGAATTGTATATTTTTTTTAACAGACTATATTCAGAGCCATTTTCCTTTAACTTTGGGGCGCCTAGATATTATTTAGATTTTTTTCGATTCACGTTAAATTAGAAATTCGGTATTTTACATGACAGAGCATATTGAGTTGGTGTATATACTCCAAAACAAAGTGGAAATGGGCATTGTATATTATTTCTGACAGATTATATTCAGATCAATTTTGCTGTTAACATTGGGTTTCCTAGATTATATGTAGAATTTTTTGGATCCCTAAAATATTGAGTTTCTGTATTTTACATGAGAGGGACTATGGAGTTGGTGTATATACTCCAAAAAAATGTAGAATAGGGCATTGTATATTTTTTCTGAGAGATTATATTCAGAGCAATTTTGTTTTTAACATTTGGGTGCCTAGATAATATTTAGATTTTTTCGATTTTGTTAAAATTAGAATTTCGGTATTTCACATGACAAAGCATACTGAGTTTGTTTATATACTTTAAGAAAGAGTAGAATAAGGCATTGTATATTTTTTCTAACACACTATATTCAGAGCCATTTTCTTTTAACTTTGGGGCGCCTAGATATTATTTAGATTTTTATCGATTCACGTAAAATTCGAATTTCTGTATTTTACATGACAGAGCATATTGAGTTGTTGTATATATTCCAATACAAAGTGGAAAAGGGCATTGTATATTTTTTCTGACAGATTATATTCCGAGAAATTTTTCTTTTAACATTGGGGAGCCTAGATAATGTTTAGATTTTTTTTTGACCGGTTAAATATAGAATTTTTGTATTTTACATGACAGAGCATATAGAGTTGGTGTATATACTCCAAAAAAGGGTAGAATAAAGCATTGTATATTTTTTCTGACAGTTTATATTCAGAGAAATTTTGCTTTTAACATTGGGGTGCCTAGATAATATTTAGATTTTTTTCGATTCGCTTAAATATAGAATTTCTCTATTTTAAAAGAGAGAGCATATTGAGTTCGTGTATATACTGCAAAACAGAGTAGAAGAGGGCATTGTATATTTTTTTATGACAGATTATATTCAGAGCAATTTTGTTTTTAACATTGGGGTGCCTAGATAATATTGAGATTTTTATGATTCGGGTAAAATTGGAATTTCTGTATTTTATGGGAGAGAGCATACTGAGTTGGTGTATATACTCCAAAACAGAGTAGAATGAGGCATTGTGTATTTTTTTAAGAGACTATACTCAGAGCCATTTTCTTTTACCTTTCGGGTGCCTAGATATTATTTAGTTTATTTTGAATTCATGTAAAATTTGAATTTCAGTATTTTACATGAGAGAGCATATTGAGTTGTGGTATATACTTTAAAACAGTGTAGAAAAAAGCATTGTATATTTTTTCTGATAGATTATATGCAGAGCAATATTGTTTTTGACATTCGGGTGCCTAGATGATATTTAGGTTTTTTCGATTCCAGTAATATTATAATTTCGGTATTTTACATGAGAGAGCATACTGAGTTGGTGTATATACTGTAAAACAGAGAAGAATAAGGCATTGTGTATTTTTTCTAACACACTATATTCAGAGCCATTTTCTTTTAACTTTGGGGCGCCTAGATATTATTTAGATTTTTTTTGATTCATGTAAATTTCGAATTTCTGTATTTTACGTGAGAGAGCATATTGAGGTGGTGTATATACAACAAAAGAGAGTAGAAAAGGGCATTTTATATTTTTTCTGTCAGATTATGTTCAGAGCAATATTGCTTTTAACATTGTGTTGCCTAGAATATATTTAGGTTATTTCGATTCAGGTAAAATAAGAATTTCGTTATTTTACATGAGAGAGCATACTGAGTTGGTGTATATACTCGAAAACATAGTAGAATAAGGCATTGTATATTTTTCCTAACAGACTATATTCAGAGCCGTTTTCTTTTAACTTTGGGGTGCCTAGATATTATTTAGATTTTTTTTGATTCGCATAAAATTAGAATTTCGGTATTTTACCTTAGAGAGCATATTGAGTTGATTTATATAATCCAAAACAGAGTAGAAAAGAGCATTGTATATTTTTTCTCACAGATTATATTCAGAGCCATTTTCTTTTAACTTTGAAGTGCCTAGATATTATTTAGATTTTTTTCGATCCACGTATAATTAGAATTTCCGTATTTTATATGAGATAGCATATAAAGTTGGTGTATATACTACAAAACAGAGTAGAAAAGGGCATTGTATATTTTCTCTGACAGACTATATTCAAAGAAATTTTGCTTTTAACATTGTGGTGCCAAGATAATATTTAGATTTTCTTCGATTCGCTTAAATATAGAATTTCTGTATTTTACATGAGAGAGCATATGGAGTTGGTGTATATACTCCAAAACAAAGTAGAATAGGGCATTGTATATTTTTTATGACAGATTATATTTAGAGCAATTTTGTTTTTAACATTGGGGTGCCTAGATAAAATTTAGATTTTATTCTATTCTCTTAAATATACAATTTCTGTATTTTACATGAGAGAGCATATATAGTTGGTGTGTATAATCCAAAACAGCGTAGAATAGGGCATTGTATATTTTCTCTGACAGATTATATTCAGAGCAATTTTGTTTTTAACATTGGGGTGCCTAGATAATATTCATATTTTTTCGATTCGGGTAAAATTAGAATTTCGTTATTTTACATGAGAGAGCACACTGAGTTGTTGCATATACTCCAAAACAAAGTAGAATAAGGCATTGTATATTTTTTCTAACAGACTATATTCCGAGCCATTTTCTTTTAACTTTGTGGCGCCTAGATATTATTTAGATTTTTTTCGATTCGCGAATAATAAGAATTTCCGTATTTTACATGAAAGAGCATATTCATTTGGTGTATATACTCCAAAAGAGAGTAGAAAAGGCATTGTTTATTTTTTCTGACAGATTTTATTCAGAGAAATTTTGCTTTTAACATTGGGGTGCCTAGATAATATTTAGATTTTTTTCGATTCACGTAAAATTAGAATTTTGTTATTTTACATGAGAGAGTATATTGACTTGGTGTATATACTACAAAACAGAGTAGAAAAGGGCATTGTATATTTTTTCTGACAGATTATATTCAGAGCAATTTTGTTTTTAACATAGGGGTGCCTAGATAATATTTAGATTTTTTTCGAGTCTCTTAAATATAGAATTTCTGTATTTTACATGAGAGAGCATACTGAGTTGGTGTATATACTCCTAAACAGAGTAGAATAGGGCATTGTATATTTTTTCTGACAGATTATATACAGAGCAATTTTGTTTTTAACATTGGGGTGCCTAGATAATATTTTGATTTTTTTCGATTCATGTAAATTTAGAATTTCTGTATTTTACATGAGAGAGCATACTGAGTTTGTGTTTATACTCCAATACAGAGTAGAATAAGGCAATGTATATTTATTCTAACAGACTATATTCAGAGCCATTTTTGTTTAACTTTGGGACGCCTAGGTATTATTTAGTTTTTTTCGATTTGCGTAAAATTAGAATTTCGGTATTTTACATAAGAGAGCATATTGGGTTGGTGTATATACTCCAAAACCGAGTACAAAAGGGCATTATATATTTTTTCCTGACAGACTATATTCAGAGCAAATTTGCTTTTAACATTGGGGTGCCTAGATAATATTTAGATTTTTTTTATTCGCGTAAAATTAGAATTGCTTTATTTTACATGAGAGAGCATAATAAGCTGGTGTATCTACTCCAAACCAGAGTAGAAAAGGGCATTGTATATTTTTTATGACACATTATATTGAGAGCAACTGTATTGTTAACGTTCGGGTGCCTAGATAACATTTAGATTTTCTTCAATTCACGTAAAATTAGAATTTCATTATTTTACATCAGAGAGCATACTGAGTTGGTGTATATACTCCAAAACAGAGTAGAATAAGAAATTGTATACTATTTACACCAGACTATTTTCAGAGACATTTTCTTTTAACTTTGGGGAACCTAGATATTATTTAGATTTTTTTCGATTCGCGTAACATTAGAATTTCGTTATTTTACATGAGAGAGCGTATTGAGTTGGTGTATATAATCCAAAACAGAGTAGAAAAGGGCATTGTATATTTTCTCTGACAGATTATATTCACAGCAATTTTGCTTTTAACATTCGAATGCCCAGATAATATTGAGATTTTTTTCTATTCCCTCAAATATAGAATTTCTGTATTTTACATGAGAGAGCATATGGAGTTGGTGAATATACTCCAAAACAGAGTAGAATAAGGCATTGTGTATTTTTTCTAACAGACTATATTTAGAGCCATTTTCTTTTAACTTTGGGGCGCCTAGATATTATTTAGATTTTTTTCGATTCACGTAAAATTAGAATTTTGGTATTTTACATGAGAGAGCATATTGAGTTGGTGTATATACTCCACAACAAGGTAGAATAGGGCATTGTATATTTTTTCTGACAGATTATATTCAGAGCAATTTTGTTTTTAACATTGGGTTGCCTAGATAATATTTAGATTTTTTTCGATTCGCTTAAATATAGAATTTCTGGATTTTACATAAGAGAGCATATGGAGTTGGTGTATATACTCCAAAACAGAGTATAATAAGGCATTTTATATTTTTTCTGACAGATTATATTCAGAACAATTTTGTTTTTAACATTGGGGTGTCAAGATAATATTTAGATTTTTTCGATTCGCTTAAAATTTGAATTTCGGTATTTTATCAGAGAGAGCGTATTGAGTTGGTGTATATACTACAAAACAGAGTAGAATAAGGCATTGCAGTTTTTTTCTAACAGACTATATTCAGAGCCATTTCCTTTTAACTTTGGGGTGCCTAGATATTATTTAGATTTATTTCGATTCGCATAAAATTAGTATTTCGGTACTTTACATGAGAGAGCATATTGAGTTGGTGTATATACTACAAAAAAGAGTAGAAAGAAGCAACGTATATTTTTTCTGACAGATTATATTCAGATCAATTTTGCTTTTAACATTGGGGTGCCTAGATAATATTTAGATTTATTTCGATTCACGTAAATATAGAATTTCCGTATTTTACACGAGGCAGGATACTGAGTTGGTTTATATACTCCAAAAAAAAGTAGCATAGGGCATTGTATATTTTTTCTGACAGATTATAATCAGAGCAGTTTTGTTTTTAACCTTTGGGTGCCTAGATAATATTTAGATTTTTTCGATTCTGGTGAAATTAGAATTTCTCTATTTTACATGAGAGAGCATACTGAGTTGGTGTATATAGTCCAAAACAGAGTAGAATAAGGCATTGTATATTTTTTCTAACAGACTATATTCAGAGCAATTTTCTTTTAACTTTGGGGCGCCCAGATGTTATTTACATTTTTTTTGATTCACGTAAATTTAGAATTTCTGTATTTTACATGAGGGAGCATACTGAGTTTGTGTATATACTGTAAAACAGAGTAGAATAAGGTATTGTATATTTTTTCTAACAGACTATATTCAGAGCTATTTTGTTTTAACTTTGGGGCGCGTCGATATTATTTATGTTTATTTCGATTCGCGTAAAGTTAGAATTTCGGTATTTTATATGACAGAGTATATTGAGTTGGTGTATATACACCAAAACAGAGTAGAAAAGGGCATTGGATATTTATTCTGACAGATTATATTCAGAGCAATTTTGCTTTCAACATTGGGGTGCCTAGATAGTATTTAGATTTTTTTTGATTCAGGTAAAATTAGAATTTTGGTATTTTACATTAGAGAGCATACTGAGTTGGTGTATATACTCCAAAACAGAGTAGAATAAGGCATTGTACATTTTTACTAACATACTATATTCAGAGACATTTTCTTTTACCTTTGAGGTGCCTAGATATTATTTAGAATTTTCGATTCGCATAAAATTATAATTACAGTGTTTTACGTGAGAGAGCATACTGAGTTGGTGTATATACTCCAAAACAGAGAAAAAAGAGCATTCTTTATTGTTTCTGAAAAATTATATTCAGAGCAATTTTGCATTTAACATTGTGGTGCCTGGATAATATTTAGAATTTTTTTGATTCACGTAAAACTAGAATTTCGGTATTTTACATGAGAGAGCATACTGAGTTGGTGTATATACTCCAAAACAGAGTAGAATAAGGCAGTGTATATTTTCTCTAACAGACTATATTAAGAGCCATTTTCTTTTAACTTTGTGGCGCCTAGATATTATTTAGATTTTTTTAGATTCGCATAAAATTGTTATATCTGTATTTTACATGAGAGAGCATAGGGACCTGGTGTATATACTACAAAACAAAGTAGAATCACACATTATGTATTTTTTCTGACAGATTATATTCAGAGCAATTTTCCGTTTAACATTGGGGTGCCTAGATAATATTTAGATTTTCTTCGATTCACTTAAATATAGAATTTCTGTATTTTATATGAGAGAGCATATGGAGTTGGTGTATATACCCCAAAACAGAGTAGAATAGGGCATTGTATATTTTTTCTGACAGATTATATTCAGAGCGATTTTGTTTTTAACTTTGGGGTGCCTAGATAATATTTAGATTTTTTTTCGATTCGCTTAAATATAAAATTTCTGTATTTTACATGAAAGAGCATATGGAGTTGGTGTATATACTCCAAAAAAAAGTAGAATAAGGCATTGTATATTTTTTCTAACAGACTATATTCAGAGCCAATTTCTTTTTACTTTGGGGCACCTAGATATTATTTAGATATTTGTCACTTCTCGTAAAATGAGAATTTCTGTATTTTACATGAGAGAGCATATGGAGTTGGTGTATATACTCCAAAAGAGAGTGGAATAGGGCATTGTATATTTTTCTTGAAAGATTATATTCAGATCAATTTTGTTGTTAACATTGGGGTGCCTAGATTATATTTACATTTTTGATTCGGGTAAAATTAGAATTTCTCTATTTTACATGAGAGAGCATATTGAGTTGGTGTATATACTACAAAACAGAGTAGAAACGGGCATTGTATATTTCTTCTGACCGAATATATTCACAGCACTTTTGCTTTTAACATTGGCGTGCGTAGATAATATTTAGATTTTATTTGATTCGCTTAAATATAGAATTTCTGTATTTTACATGAGAGAGCATATGGAGTTGGTGTATATACTCCAAAACAGAGTAGAATAGGGCATTGTATATTTTTTTTGACAGATTATATTCAGAGCCATTTTGTTTTTAACATTGGGGTGCCTAGATCATATATAGATTTTTTCGATTTGGGTAAAATTTGAATTTTTGTATTTTTCATGAGAGAGCATACTGAGTTGGTGTATATACTCCAAAACAGAGTAGAATCAGGCATTGTATATTTTTTCTAACAGACTATATTCAGAGCCATTTTCTTTTAACCTTGGGGTGCCTATGTAATATTTAAATTTTTTTATTCACGTAAAATTAGAAATTTGTTATTTTACATGAGAGAGCATATTAAGTTGGTGTATATACTCCAAAACAGAGTAGAAAATGGCATTGTATATTTTTTCTGACAGATTATATTCACAGCAATTTTTCTTTTAACATTCGGGTGCCTAGATAATATTTCTATTTTTTTCAATTCACGTAAAATTAGAATTTCGGTATTATACATAAGAGAGCATACTGAGTTGGTGTATATTCTCCAAAACAGAGTAGAAAAGGGCATTGCATATTTTTTTTGACAGACTATATTCAGAGCAATTTTGCTTTTAACATTTGGGTGCCTAGATAATATTTAGATTTTCTTCAATTCGCTTAAATATAGAATTTCTGTATTTTACATGAGACAGCATGTGGGGTTGGTGTATATATTCCAAAACAAAGTAGAATAACACATTGTATATTTTCTCTAACAGACTATATTTACAGCCATTTTCTTTATCTTTGGGGCGCCTAGATATCATTTAGATATTTTTCGATTCACATAAAATTAGAATTTCGGTATTTTACATTAGAGAGCATACTGAGTTGGTGTATATACCCCAAAACAGAGTAATATAAGGCATTGTATATTTTATCTAACAGTGTATATTACAAGCCATTTTCTATTAACTTTGGGGCGCCAGGTTGTTATTTAGATTTTTTTCGATTCGTGTAAAATTAGAATTTCGTTATTTTACATGAGAGAGCATATTGAGTTGGTGTATATACTCCAAAACAGAGTAGTAAAGGGCATTGTATATTTTTTATGACAGATTATATTCAGAGCAATTTTGTTTTTAACATTGGGGTGCCTAGATAATATTTAGATTTTTTCAATTCGGGCAAAATTTTAATTTCTGTATTTTACATGAGAGAGAATACTGAGTTGGTGAATATACTCCATAACAGAGTAGAATAAGGCATTGTATATTTTGTCTAACAGACTATATTCAGAGCCACTTTCTTTTAAGTTTGGGGTGCCTAGATATTATTTAGATTTATTTCGATTCGTGTAAAATTAGAATTTCGGTATTTTACTTGAGAGAGCATACTGAGTTAATGTATATAGTCCAATACAGAGTAGAAAAGGGCATTGTATAATTTTTATGACAGATTATATTCAGAGAAATTTTGCTTTTAACATCGGGGTGCCTAGATAATATTTAGATTTTTTTCGATTCACGTAAATTTAGAATTTCGGTATTTTACATGAGAGAGTATACTGAGTTGGTGTATATATTCAAAAACAGAGGACAATATGGCATTGTATATTTTTTTTGACAGATTATATTCAGAGCAATTTGTTTTTAACATTGGGGTGCCTAGATAATTTTTAGATTTTTTCGATTCGGGTAAAATTAGAATTTCTGTATTTTACATGAGTGAGCATATTGAATTGGTGTATATACTACAAAACAGAGTAGAAAAGGGCATTGTATATTTTTTCTGACCGAATATATTCATAGCACTTTTGCTTTTAACGTTGGGGTGCGTAGATAATATTTAGATTTTTTTTGATTTGCTTAAATATAGAATTTCTGTATTTTACATGAGAGAGCATATGGAGTTGGTGTATATACTCGAAAACAGAGTGGAAGAGGGCATTGTATATTTTTTCTGACAGATTATATTCAGAGCTATTTTGTGTTTATCTTTGGGGTGACTAGATAAAATTTAGATTTTTTTCGATTCGCTTAAATATAGAATTTCTGTATTTTACATGAGAGAGCAGGTAAAGTTGGTGTATATACTCAAAAACAGAGTAGAATAGGGCATTGTATATTTTTTCTGACAGATTATATTCAGAGCCATTTTGTTTTTAACATTGGGGTGCCTAGATAATATTTAGATTTTTTTCGATTCGGGTAAAATTTGATTATCTTTATACACGAGAGAGCATACTGAGTTCCTGTATATACTCCAAAACAGAGTAGAATAAGGCATTGTATATTTGTTCTAACAGACTATATTTAGAGCCATTTTCTTTTAACTTTGGGGAGCCTAGATATTTTTTAGATTTTTTTTAATTCACTTAAAATTTGAATTTGTGTATTTTACATGAGAGAGCATATTGAGTTAGTATATATACTCCAATAGAGAGTAAAAAATGGCATTGTATAATTTTTATGACATATTATATTCAGAGCAATTTTGCTTTTAACATTGGGGTGCCTAGATAATATTTAGATTTTTCTCGATTCACGTAAAATTAGAATTTCGGTATTTTACATGAGAGAGTATACCTAGTTGGTGTATATATTCCAAAACAGAGTAGAATAGGGCATTTTATATATCTTTTGACAGATTATATTCATAGCAATTTTGTTTTTAACATTGGGGTGCCTAGATTGTATTTATATTTTTATGATTTGGGTAAAATTAGAATTTCTCTATTTTACATGAGAGAGCATATTGAGTTGGTGTATGTACTACAAAACAGAGTAGAAACGGGTATTGTATATTTTTTCTGACCGAATATATTCACAGCACTTTTGCTTTTAACGTTGGGGTGCGTAGATAATATTTAGATTTTGTTCGATTCGCTTAAATATAGAATTTCTGTTTTTTACATGAGAGAGCATGTGAAGTTGGTGTATATACTCGAAAACAGAGTAGAATAGGGCATTGTATATTTTTTTTGACAGATAATATACAGAGCAATTTTTTTTTAAACATTGGGGTGCCTAGGTAATATTTAGATTTTAACTATTCTGGTAAAATTAGAATATCGTTATTTTACATGAGAGAACAGACTGACTTGGTGTATATACTCCAAAACAGACTGGAATAAGGCTTTGTATATTTTTTCTAACAGACTATATTCAGAGCTATTTTTTTTTAACTTTGGGGCACCTAGATATTATTTAGATTTTTTTTTGATTCGTGTAAAATTAGAATTTCGGTATTTTGCATGAGAGAGCATATTGAGTTGGTGTATATACTCCTAAACAGAGTAGAAAAGGGCATTGTATATTTTTTCTGACAGATTATATTCAGAGCAATTTTGCTTTTAGCATTGGGTTGCCTAGATATTATTAAAATTTTTCCGATTGGCTTAAATATAGAATTTCTCTCTTTTAAATGAGAGAGCAATTTTGCTTTCAACATTCGGGTGCCTAGATAAAATTCGATTTTTTTTGATTCACGTAAAATTAGAATTTCGGTATTATACATAAGAGAGCATACTGAGTTGGTGTATATCCTCCAAAACAGAGTAGAATAAGGCATTGTATATTTTTTGACAGATTATATTCAGAGCAATTTTGCTTTTTACATTGGGGTGCCTCAATAATATTTAGATTTTTTTAACATTAAGGTGCCTAGATAATATTTAGATTTTTTTCGATTTGCTTCAATATAGAATTTCTGTATTTTTACATGAAAGAGTATATGAAGTTGGTGTATATACTCCAAAATAGAGTAGAAAAGCGCATTGTATAATTTTTCTTACAGATTATATTCAGAGCAATTTTGCTTTTAACTTTCGGTTGCCTAGATAGTAATTAGATTTTTTTCCATTCACGTAAAATTAGAATTTCGGTATTTTACATGAGAGAGCATACTTAGTTGGTGTATATACTCCAAAACAGAGTAGAATAGGGCATTGTATATTTTTCTGACAGATTATATTCCGAGCAATTTTGTTTTTAACATTGGGGTGTATATATAATATTTAGATTTTTTCCATTCGGGTAAAATTAGAATTTCTGTATTTTACATGAGAGAGCATACTGAGTTGGTGTATATACTCCAAAACATAGTAGAGAAAGGCATTGTATATTTTTAATAACAGAGTATATTCAGAGCCATTTTCTTTCAACTTTGGGGCACCTAGATATTATTTAGATTTTTTTCGATTCTTGTAAAATTAGAATTTGAGTATTTTACATGAGAGAGCATACTGAGTTGGTGTATATACTCCAATACAGAGTAGAAAAGGGCACTGTATATTTTTTATGACAGGTTATATTCAGAGCAGTTTTTCTTTTAACATTGTGGTGCCTAGGAAACATTTAGATTTTTTTCGATTCCCGTAAAATTAGAATTTCGATATATTACATGAGAGAGAATACTGAGTTGGTGTATATAATCGAAAACAGAGTAGAATAGGGCATTTTATATTTTTTTGACAGATTATATTCACAGCAATTTTGTTTTTAACAATGGAGTGCCTAGATTATATTTAGATTTTTTCGATTTGGGTAAAATTATAATTTCTGTATTTTACATGAGATAGCATATGGAGTTGGTGTATATACTCCAAAACAGAGTAGAATAGGGCATTGTATATTTTTTCTGACAGATTATATTCAGAGCAATTTTGTTTTTAACATTGGGGTGCCTTGATAATATTTAGATTGTTTTCGATTCGCTTAAATATAGAATTTCCGTATTTTACATGAGAGAGCATATGGAGTTGGTGAATATTCTCCAAAACAAAGTAGAAAAGGACATTGTATATTTTGCCAGACAGATTATATTCAGAGCAATTTTGATTTTAACATTGGGGTGCCTAGATAATATTTAGATTTTTTTCGATTCGCTTAAATATTGAATATCTGTATTTAACATGAGAGAGCATATGGAGTTGGTGTATATACTCCAAAACAGAGAAGAATAGGGCATTGTATATTTTTTCTGGCACATTATGTTCAGCGCAATTTTGTTTTTAACATTGGGGTGCCTAGATAATATTTAGATTTTCTTCGATTCGCTTAAATATAGAATTTCGTTATTTTACATGAGAGAGCATATGGAGTTGGTGTATATACTCCAAAATAGAGTAGAAAAGAGCATTGCATATTTTTTCTGAAAGATTATATTCAGAGCAATTTTTTTTTAACATTGGGTTGCCTAGATAATTTTTAGATTTTTTTTTGGTTCACTTAAATATAGCATTTCTGTATTTTACATGAGAGAGCATATGGAGTTGGTGTATATACTCCAAAACAGAGTAGAATAGGGCATTGTATATTTTTTATGACAGATTATATTAAGGGAACTTTTGTTTTTAACATTGGGGTGCCTAGATAATATTTAAAATTTTTTGATAAATGTAAAATTAGCATTTCGGTATTTTACATGAGAGAACATACTGATTTGGCATATATACTCCAAAACAGAGTAGAATAAGGCATTGTATATTTTTTTAACAGACTATATTGAGAACCATTTTCTTTTAACATTGGGGCGCCTAGATATTATTTACATTTTCTTTGATTTCTGTAAAATTAGAATCTCAGTATTTTACATGAGAGAGAATATTTAGTTGGTGTATATAATCCACAACAATGTAGAATAGGGCATTGTATATTTTTTCTGACAGAGTATATTCAGAGCAATTTTGCTTTTAACATTGGGGTGCCTAGATAATATTTAGATTTTTTTCAATTCATGTAAATTTAGAATTTCGGTATTTTATGTGAGAGAGCATACTGAGTTGGTGTATATACTCCAAAACAGAGTAGAATAAGCATTGTATATTTTTTTTTGACAGATTATATTCAGAGCAATTTTGTTTTTAATATTGGGGTGCCTAGATTATATTTAGATTTTTTTTCAATTCGCTTCAATATAGAATTTCTGTATTTTACATGAGAGAGCATATGGAGTTGGTGTATATACTCCAAAACAGAGCAGAATAGGGCATTGTATATTTTTTCTGACAGATTATATTAAGGGCAAATTTGTTTTTAACATTGGGGTGCCTAGATTATATTTAGATTTTTTAGATTCGGGTAAAATTAGAATTTCTGTATTTTACAAGAGAGAGCATACTGAGTTGGTGTATATACTCCAAAACAGAGTAGAAGAAGGCATTGTATATTTTTTCTAACGAACTATATTGAGAGCCATTTGCTTTTAACTTTGGGGTGCCTTGATAATATTTAGATTTTTTCGATTCATGTAAATTTAGAATTTCGCTATTTCACATGAGAGAGCATATTGAGTTGGTGTATATACACCAAAACAGAGTAGAAAAGGGCATTGTATATTTTTTCTGACAGTGTATATTCAGAGAAATTTTGCTTTTACCATTAGGATGCCTAAATAATATTTAGATTTTTGTCGATTCACGTAAAATTAGAATTTCGGTATTTTACATGAGAGAGCATTTTGAGTTGGTGCATATACTCCAAAACAGAGTAGAAAAAGGCATTGAATATTTTTTCTGACAGATTATATTCAGAGCAATTTTGTTTTTAATACGGGGTGTCTAGTTTATATGTAGATTTTTTTCGATTCGCTTAAATATAGTATTTCTGTATTTTACATGAGAGAGCATATGGAGTTGGTGTATATACTCCAAAACAAAGTAGAATAAAGCATTGTATATTTTCTCTAATAGACTATATTCAGAGTAAGTTTCTTTTAACTTTTGGCGCCTAGATATTATTTAGATTTTTTTCGATTCGCGTAAAATTAGAATTTCGGTATTTTACAGGAGAGAGCATATTGAGATGGTTTATACACTCCAAAACAGAGTTGAAAAGGGCATTGTATAATTTCTCTGTCAGATTATATTCAGAGCAATTTTGGTTCATACATTGGGGTGCCTAGATAATATTTAGATTTTTTTCGATTCACGTAAAATTAGAATTTCGGTATTTTACTTGAGACAGCACACTGAGTGTGTGTATATACTCCAAAACAAAGTAGAATAGGGCATTGAATATTTCCTCTGACATATTATATTCAGAGCTATTTTGTTTTTAACATTGGGGTGCTTAGATAATATTTAGATTTATTCAATTCGGGTAAAATTTGAATATCGGTATTTTACATGAGAGAGCATCCTGAGCTGGTGTATATACTCCAAAACAGAGTAGAATAAGGCATTGTATGTTTTTTCTAACAGAATATATTTAGAGTCATTTTCGTTTAACTTTGTGGCGCCTAGATATTATTTTGATTTTTTTGATTCATGTAAAATTAGAATTTCGGTATTTTACATGAGAGAGAATACTGAGTTGGTGTATATACTACAAAACAGAGTAGAATAAGGCATTGTATATTTTTTCTAACAGACTATATTCAGAAGCATTTTCTTTTAAAATTGGTCTGCCTAGATATTATTTAGATTTTTTTTTGATTCGTGTAAAATTTGAATTTCGGTATTTTACAGGAGAGAGCATATTGAGATGGTTTATACACTCCAAAACAGAGTTGAAAAGGTCATTGTATATTTTCTCTGTCAGATTATATTCAGAGAAATTTTGGTTCATACATTGGGGTGCCTAGATAATATTTAGATTTATTTCGATTCGCTTAAATATAGAATTTCTGTATTTTACATGAGAGAGCATATGGAGTTGGTTTATGTACTCCAAAACAGAGTAGAATTGGGCATTGAATATTTTTTCTGACAGATTCTATTCAGAGCAATTTTGTTTTTAACATTGGGGTGCATAGATTATATGTAGATTTTTTCGATTCGCTTAAGTATAGAATTTCTGTATTTTACATGAGAGAGCATATGGACTTGGTGTATATACTCCAAAAAAGAGTAGAATAGGGCATTGTACATTTTTTCTGACAGATTATATTCAGAGCAATTTTGTATTTAACATTGGGGTGCATAGATAATATTTAGATTTTGTCGATTCAGTTAAATTCGAAGTTTGGTATTTTACATGAGAGAGCATACTGAGTTGGTGTATATACTACAAAACAAAGTAGAATAAGGCATTGTATTTTTTTCTAACAGAATATATTCAGAGCCAGTTTCATTTAACTTTGAGGTGCCTAGATATTATTTAGATTTTTTTCAATTCACGTAAAATTTGAATTTCGGAATTTTACATGAGAGAGCATACTGAGTTGGTGTATATTCGCCAAAACAGAGTAGAATAAGGCATTGTATATTTTTTCTGACAGATTATATTCAGAGCAATTTTGCTTTTAACATTGGGGTGTCTATACATATTTAGATTTTTGTCCATTCCCTTAAATATAGAATTTCTGTGTTTTACATGGAGAGAGCATATGGAGTTGGTGTATATACTACAAAACAGAGTAGAATAAAGCATTTTATATTTTTTCTAACAAATTATATTCAAAGAAACTTTGTTCTTAACATTGGTGTGCCTAGATAATATTTAGATTTTTTTGATTCGGGTAAAATTACAATTTATGTATTTTATATGAGAGAGCATACTGAGTTGGTGTATATACTCCAAAACAGAGTAGAATAAGGCATTGTATATTTTTTCTAACAGACTATATTCAGAGCCATTTTCTTTTAACTTTGGGGCGCCTAGATATTATTTAGATTTTTTTCGATTTCCGTAAAATAAGAATTTCGGTATTTTACATGAGAGAGCATATTGAGTTGATGTATACAATCCAAAACAGAGTAGAAAATGGCATTGTATATTTTTTTAGACAGACTATATTCAGAGCAATTTTGCTTTTAACATTGGAGTGCCTAGATAATATTTAGATTCTTTTCGATTCAGGTAAATTTAGAATTTCGGTATTTTACATGAGAGAGCATACTGAGTTGGTGTATATACTCGAAAACAGGGTAGAATAAGGCATTGTATATTGTTTCTGACAAATTATATTCGGAGCAATTTTGCTTTTAACATTGGGGTGCTTGGATAATATTTAGATTTTTATCGATTCGCTTAAATATACAATTTGTGTATTTTACATGAGAGAGCATATTGAGTTGGTGCATATACTCCAAAACAGAGTAGAATAGGGCGTTGCATATTTTTTCTGACAGATGATATTCAGAGCAATTTTGTTTTTATCATTGGGGTGCCCAGATATTATTTAGATTTTTTTCAATTCACGTAAAATTAGAATTTTGGTATTTTATATGAGAGAGCATACTGAGTTGGTGTATATACTCCAAATAAAGTAGAATAAGGCATTGTATATTTTTTCTAACAGACTATATTCAGAGGCATTTTCTTTTAACTTTGGGGTGCCTAAATATTATTTAGATTTATTCCGATTCACGTAAAATTAGAATTTCGGTATTTTACATGAGAGAGCATATTGAGTTTGTGTATATACTCCAAAACAGAGTATAAAAGGGCATTGTATATTTTTTCTGAAAGATTATATTCAGAGAAATTTTGGTTAATACATTGGGGTGCCTTGATTATATGTAGATTTTTTCGATTCACTTAAATATAGAATTTCTGTATTTTACATGAGAGAGCATATGGAGTTGGTGTATATACTCCAAAACAGAGTAGAATAGGGATTTTTATATTTTTATGACAGATTGTATTCAGAGCAATTTTGTTTTTAACATCTGGGTGCCTAGATAATATTTAGATTTTGTCGATTTGTGTAAAATTAAAATTTCGGTATTTTACATGAGAGAGCATACTGGGTTGGTGTATATACTCGAAAACAGGGTAGAATAAGGCATTGTATATTGTTTCTGACAGATTATATTCGGAGCAATTTTGCTTTTAACATTGGGGTGCTTGGATAATATTTAGATTTTTATCGATTCGCTTAAATATACAATTTGTGTATTTTACATGAGAGAGCATATTGAGTTGGTGCATATACTCCAAAACAGAGTAGAATAGGGCGTTGTATATTTTTTCTGACAGATGATATTCAGAGCAATTTTGTTTTTATCATTGGGGTGCCCAGATATTATTTAGATTTTTTTCGATTCACGTAAAATTAGAATTTCGGTATTTTACATGAGAGAGCATACTGAGTTGGTGTATATACTCCAAATAAAGTAGAATAAGGCATTGTATATTTTTTCTAACAGACTATATTCAGAGACATTTTCTTTTAACTTTGGGGCGTCTGGATATTATTTAGATTTTTTTCGATTCGTGTAAAATTAGAATTTCGTTATTTTACATTAGAGAGCATAGTGAGTTGGTGTATATACTCCAAAACAGAGTAGAATAAGGCATTGTATATCTTTTCTAACATCCTATATTCCAAGCCATTTTCTTTCAACTTTGGGGCACCTAGATATTATTTCGATTTTTTTCAATTCACGTAAAATTAGAATTTCTGCATTTTACATGAGAGAGCCTGAGTTGGTGTATATACTCCAAAACAGAGTAGAAAAGGGCATTGTATATTTCTTCTGACAGATTATATTCAGAGCAACTTTCCTTTAACATTGGGGTGCCTGGATAATATTTAGATATTTTTTGATTCGCTTGAATATAGAATTTCTGCATTTTACATGAGAGAGCATACTCAGTTGCTGTATAAACTTTAAAACAAAGTAGAATAAGGCATTGTATATTTTTTCTGACAGATTCTATTCAGAGTAATTTTGCTTTTAACATTGGGGTGCCTCAATTATATTTAGATTTTTTTCGATTCGCTTAAATATAGAATTTCTGTATTTTCTATGAGAGAGCATATGGAGTTGGTGTATATACTCCAAAACAGAGTAGAATAGGGCATTGTAGATTTTTTCTGACAGATAATATTCAGAGAAATTTTGTTTTTAACATTGTGGTGCCTAGAAAATATTTAGATTTTTTTTGATTCGCTTAAATATAGAATTTCTGTATTTTACATGAGAGAGCATATGGAGTTTGTACATATGTTCCAAAACAGAGTAGAAAAGGGCATTGAATATTTTTTCTGACATATTATATTCAGAGCAATTTCGTTTTTAACATTGGGGTGCCTCGATTATATGTAGATTTTTTTCGATTCGCTTTAATATAGAATTTCTGTATTTTACATGAGAGAGCATATGGAGTTGGTGTATATACTCCAAAACAGAGTAGAATAGGCCATTGTATATTTTTTCTGACAGACTATATTCAGAGCAATTTTGTTTTAACATTGGGGTGCCTAGATAATATTTAGATCTTGTCGATTTGGGTAAAATTATAATTTCCATTTTTTAAATTAGAGAGCATACTGAGTTGGTGTATATACTCCAAAACAGAGTAGAATAAGGCATTGTATATTTTTTCTGACAGATTATATTCAGAGCAATTTTGCCTTAAATATTGGGGTGCCTAGATTATATTTAGATTTTTTTTCAATTCGCTTCAATATAGAATTTCTGTATTTTACATGAGAGAGAATATGGGGTTGGTGTATATACTCCAAAATAGAGTAGAATATGGCATTGTATATTTTTTCTGACAGACTATATTCAGAGAAATTTTGTATTTACCATTGGGGTGCTAAGATTATATTTAGATTTTTTCCATTCGTGTAAAATTAAAATTTCTGTATTTTACATGAGAGAGCATACTGAGTTGGTGTATATACTCCAAAACAGAGTAGAATAAGGCATTGTATATTTTTTCTGACAGATTATATTCAGAGCAATTTTGCCTTAAATATTGGGGTGCCTAGATTATATTTAGATTTTTTTTCAATTCGCTTCAATATAGAATTTCTGTATTTTACATGAGAGAGAATATGGGGTTGGTGTATATACTCCAAAATAGAGTAGAATAGGGCATTGTATATTTTTTCTGACAGATTATATTCAGAGAAATTTTGTTTTTACCATTGGTGTGCCAAGATTATATTTAGATTTTTTCCATTCGCGTAAAATTAGAATTTCTGTATTTTACATGAGAGAGCATACTGTGTTTGTGTATATACTCCGAAACAGAGTAGAATAAGGATTTGTATATTTTTGCTATCAGACTACATTCAGACCCATTTTCTTTTAACATTGGGGCGCCTAGATATTATTTAGATTTTCTTCGATTTCCGTAAAATTAGAATTTCAGTATTTTACATGAGAGAGCATATTGATTTGGTGTATACAATCCAAAACAAAGTAGAAAAGGGCATTGTATATTTTTTTGACAGAGTATATTTAGAGCAATTTTGCTTTTAACATTGGGGTGCATAGATTATATTTAGATATTTTTCAATTCACGTAAAATTAGAATTTCGGTATTTTACATGAGAGAGCATACTGAGTTGGTGAATATACTCCAAAAGTGAGTAGAATAAGCCATTATGTATTTTTCTTTGACAGATTATATTAATAGAAATTTTGCTTTTAATACTGGGGTGCCTAGAAAACATGTAGATTTATTCGATTCAGGTAAAATTAGAATTTTTGTATTTTACATGAGAGAGCATATGGAGTTGGTGTATAAACTCCAAAACAGAGTAGAATAGGGCATTGAATATATTTTCTGACAGATTATATTCAGAGCAATTTTTTTTTAACATTTGGGTGCCTATATAAAATTTAGATTTTTTTCGATTCGTGTAAAATTAGAATTTCGGTATTTTACATGAGAGAGCATACTGAGTTAATGTATATACTCCAAAACAGAGTAGAATAAGGCATTGTATATTTTTTTTAACAGACTATATTCAGAGCCATTTTTTATTA
Source organism: Callithrix jacchus (assembly GCF_049354715.1). Taxonomy (NCBI): domain Eukaryota; kingdom Metazoa; phylum Chordata; class Mammalia; order Primates; family Cebidae; genus Callithrix; species Callithrix jacchus. Next base: position 51,364,437 of record NC_133523.1, read on the forward strand.
ACTTTGGGGCGCCTAGATATTATTAAGATTTTTTTCGGTCCACGTAAATTTAGAATTTAAGTATTTTACATGAGAGAGCATACTGAGTTGGTTTATATACTCCAAAACAGAGTAGAATAAGGCATTGTATATTTTTTCCAACAGACTATATTCCGAGCCATTTTCTTATAACTTTGGGGCGCCTAGATATTATTTAGATTTCTTTCGATTCGCGTATAATTAGAATTTTGGTATTTTACATGAGAGAGCATACTGAGTTGGTGTATATGCTCCAAAACCGAGTAGAATAAGGCATTGTATATTTTTTCTAACATACTATATTCTGAGCCATTTTCTTTTAACTTTGAAACGCCTAGATATTATTTAGATTTTTTTGGATTCGCGTAAAATTATAATTTCTGCATTTTACATGAGAGAGCCTATTGAGTTGGTGTATATACTCCAAAACAGAGTAGAAAAGGGCATTGTATATTCCTTCTTACAGATTATATTCAGAGCAATTCTGCTTTCAACATTGGGGTGCGTGGATAATATTTAGATTTTTTTCGATTCGCTTAAATATAGACTTTCTGTATTTTACATGACAGAGCATACTGTGTTGGTGTAAATACTCCAAAACAGTGTAGAATAAGGCATTGAATATTTTTTCTGACAGATTAGATTCAGAGAAATTTTGTTTTTAACATTGGCGTGCCTCGATTATATGTACATTTTTTTCGATTCGCTTAAATATAGAATTTCTGTATTTTACATGAGAGAGCATGTTGAGTCGGGGTATATACTCCAAATCAGAGTAGAATAGGGCATTGTATATTTTTTCTGACAGATTATATTCAGAGAAATTTTGTTTATAACATTGGGGTTCCTAGATAATATTTAGATTTTGTCGATTCGGGTAAAATTAGAATTTCTTATTTTACATGAGAGAGCATACTGAGTTGGTGTATATACTCCAAAACAGAGTAGAATGAGGCATTGTATATTGTTTCTGACAGATTATATTGAGAGCAATTTTGCTTTTAATATTGGGGAGCCTAGATTATATTTAGATATTTTTCGATTCCTTTAATATAGAATTCCTGTATTTTACATGAGAGAGCATATAGAGTTGCTGTATATACTCAAAAACAATGTAGATTAGGGCATTGTATATTTTTTATAACAGATTATATTCAGAGAAATTTTGTTTTTAACATTGTGGTGCCTAGAAAACATTTACATTTATTAGATTAGGGTAAAATTAGAATTTCTGTATTTTACATGAGAGAGCATACTGAGTTGGTGTATATACTCCAAAACAGAGTAGAGTAAGGCATTGTATATTTTCTCTAACAGACTATATTCAGAGCCAGTTCCTTTTAACTTTGGGGTGCCTAGATATTATTTAGATTTTTTTCGATTCGCATAAAATTAGAATATCAGTTTTATACGTGAGAGAGCATATTGAGTTAGTGTATATAATCCAAAACTGAGTAGAAAAAAGAATTGTATATTTTTTCTGAACAGATTATATTCAGACCAATTTTGCTTTTAACATTCGTGTGCCTAGATAATATTTAGATTTTTTTCGATTCACGTAAAATTAGAATTTCGGTAATTTACATAAGAGAGCACACTGAGTTGGTGTATATACTCCAAAACAGAATAGAATAAGGCATTTTATATTTCCTCTGACAGATTATATTCAGAGCAATTTTCCTTTTAACATTGGGGTGCCTAGATAATATTTAGATTATTTTCGATTCGCTTAAATATAGAATTTCTTTATTTTACATGAGAGAGCATATGGAGTGGGTGTATATACCCCAAAACAGAGTAGAAAAGGGCATTGTATATTTTTTCTGACAGTTTATATTCAGAGCAATTTTGCTTTTACCATTCGGGTGCCTAAATAATGTTTACATTTTTTTCGATTCACGTAAAATTAGAATTTCCGTATTTTACATGAGAGAGCATACTGAGTTGGTGTATATACTCCAAAACAGAGTAGAATAAGGCATTGTATATTTTTTCTGACAGACTATATTCAGAGCAATTTTGCATTTAACATTGGGGTGCCTAGATTATATTTAGATATTTTTCGATTCGCTTTAATATAGAATTCCTGTATTTTACATGAGAGAGCATATTGAGTTGGTGTATATACTCCAAAACAGAGTAGAAAAGGGCATTGAATATTTTTTCTGACAGATTATATTCAGAGCAATTTTGTTTTTAACATTGGGGTGCCTAGTTTATATATAGATTTTTTTTTATTCGCTTAAATATAGAATTTCTGTATTTTACATGAGAGAGCATACTGAGTTGGCGTATATATTCCAAAACAGAGTACAATAAGGCACTGTATATTTTCTCTAACATACTATATTCCGAGTCATTTTTCTTTAAATTTGGGGTGCCTAGATATTATTTAGATTTTCTTCGATTCACGTAAAATTAGAATTTCGGTATTTTAATTGAGAGAGCAAACTGAGTTGGTGTATATACTCCAAAACCGAGTACAATAAGGCATTGTATATTTTTTTAACAGACTATATTCTGAGCCATTTTCTTTTAACTTTGAGGCACCTAGATATTATTTAGATTTATTTCGGTTCACATAAAATTAGAATTTTTGCATTTTACATGAGAGAGCCTATTGAGTTGGTGTATATACTCCAAAACAGAGTATAAAAGGGCATTGTATATTTCTTCTGACAGATTATATTCAGAGCAATTCTGCTTTTAACATTGGAGTGCCTGGATAGTATTTAGATTTTTTTCGATTCGCTTAAATATAGAAATTCTGTATTTTACATGAGAGAGCATACTGAGTTGGTGTATATACTCCAAAACAGAGTAGAATAAGGCATTGTATATTTTTTCTAACAGACTATATTCAGAGCCATTTTTTTTTAACTTTGGGTTGCCTAGATAATATTTAGATTTTTTTCGATTCACGTAAAATTAGAATTTCGGTATTTCACATGAGAGAGCATATTGAGTTGGTGTATATACCCTAAAACAGAGTAGAAAAGGTCATTGTATATTTTTTCTGACAGTTTATATTCATACCAATTTTGCTTTTACCATTCGGGTGCCTAAATAATAATTAGATTTTGCCGATTCGGGTGAAATTAGAATTTGGTATTTTACATGAGAGAGCATTCTGGGTTGGTGTATATGCTACAAAACAGAGTAGAATAAGGCATTGTATATTTCTTCCAACAGATAATATTCCGAGCCATTTTCTTATAACTTTGGGGCGCCTAGATATTATTTAGATTTTTTTCGATTCGCGTAAAATTAGAATTTCGGTATTTTACATGAAAGAGCATACTGAGTTGGTGTATATACCCCAAAACAGAGTAGAATAAGGCATTGTATATTTTCTCTAACATACTATATTCCGAGCCATTTTCTTTTAACTTTGGGCGCCTAGATATTATTTAGAGTTTTTTCGATTCGCGTAAAATTTGAATTTCTGCATTTTAAATGAGGGAGCCTATTGACTTGGTGTATATACTCCAAAACAAATTAGAAAAGCGCACTGTATATTTCTTCTGACAGATTATATTCAGAGCAACTTTGCTTTTAACATTGGGGTGCCTGTATAATATTTAGATATTTTTCGATTCGCTTAAATATACAGTTTCTGTATTTTACATGAGAGAGCATACTCAGTTGGTGTATATACTCCAAAACAGAGGAGAATAAGGCATTGTATATTTTTTCTAACAGATTATATTCAGAGCAATTTTGCTTTTAACATTCAGATGCCTAGATAATATTTAAAATTTTTCGATTAATGTAAAATTTGAATTTCGGTATTTTACATGAGAGAACATACTGAGTTGGCGTATATACTCCGAAACAGAGTAGAATAAGGCATTGTATATTTTTTGACAGATTATAGTAATAGAAATTTTGCTTTTAATATAGGGGTGCCTAGATTATATTTAGATTTTTTTCGATTCACTTAAATATAAAATTTCTGTATGTTACATGAGACAGCATATTGAGTTTGTGTATATACTCCAAAACAGAGTAGAATAGCGCATTGTATATTTTGTCTGACAGATTAAATTCAGGGTAATTTTGTTTTTAACATTGTGGTGCCTAGAGTATATTTAGATTTTTTCGATTTGGGTAGCATTAGAATCTGTATTTTACATGAGAGAGCATACTGAGTTGGTGTATATACTCCAAAGCAAAGTAGAATAAGGCATTGTATATATTTTTTTAACAGACTATATTCAGAGCCATTTCTTTTAACTTTGGGGCGCCTAGATATTATTTAGATTTTTTTCGATTCACGTAAATTTCGAATTTCGGTATTTTACATCAGAGAGCATACTGAGTTGGTGTATATACTCCAAAACAGAGTAAAATAAGGCATTGTATATTTTTTCTCACAGATTATATTCAGAGCAATTTTGCTTTTAACATTCGGGTGCCTACATAATATTTAGATTTTTTTCGATTCTCGTAAAATTAGAATTTCGGTATTTTACATGAGAGGGCATACTGAGTTGGAGTATATACTCCAAAACAGTGTAGAATAAGGCATTGTATATTTTTTCTGACAGAGTATATTCAGAGCAATTTAATTTTTAACATTGGACTGCCTAGATCATATTTAGATTATTTCCATTCGGGTAAAATTAGAATTTCTGTATTTTACATGAGAGAGCATACGGAGTTGATGTATATACTCCAAAACAGAGTAGAATAAGGTATTGTATATTTTATCTAACAGACTATATTAAGAGCCATTTATTTTAACTGTGGGGCGCCTAGATATTATTTAGATTCTTTTCGATTTGCATAAAATTAGAATTTCGTTATTTTACATGAGAGCATATTTAGTTGGTGTACATACTGCAAAACAGAGTAGAAAAGGGCATTGTATATTTTTTATGACAGATTATATTCAGAGCAATTGTACTTTTAACTTTGGGGTGCCTAGATAATATTTAGATTTTTCTCGATACATGTAAAATTAGAATTTCGGTATTTTACATAAGAGAGCATATTGAGTTGGTGTATATACTCCAAAACAGAGTAGAAAAGGGCATTGTATATTTATTCTGACAGATTATATTCAGAGCAGTTTTGCTTTTAACATTGGGGGGCCTAGATAATATTTAGATTTTTTTCATTTCACGTAAATTTAGAATTTTGCTGTTTTACATGAGAGACCATACTGAGTTGGTGTATATAATCCAAAACAAAGTAGAATAAGGCATTGTATATTTTTTCTAACAGACTATATTCAGAGCCATTTTCTTTTAAATTGGGAACGTCTAGATATTATTTAGATTTTTTTCAAATCGCGTAAAATTAGAATTTCGCAAGTTTACATGAGAGAGCATATTGAGTTGGTGTATATACTCCAAAACAGAGTAGAAAAAAGCATTGTATATCTTTTCTGACAGATTATATTCTCAGCAATTTTGCTTTTAACATTTGGGTGCCTAGATAATATTTAGATTTTTTTCGATTCACGTAAAATTAGAATTTTGGTATTTTACATGAGCGAGCATACTGAGTTGGTTTATAAACTGTAAAACAGAGTAGAATAAGGCATTGTAAATTTTTTCTAACAGACTACATTCAGTGCCATTTTCCTTTAACTTTGCAATGCCTAGATATTATTTAGGTTTTATTCAATTCGCGTAAAATTTGAATATCTGTATTTTTCATGAGAGAGCATATTGAGTTGGGATATATACTACAAAACAAAGTAGAAAAGGGCATTGTATATTTTTTCTGAGAGATTATATTCAGAGCAATTTTGCTTATAACATTGGTGTGCCTAGATACCATTTTAATTTTTTTTACTCACGTAAAATTAGAATTTCTGTATTTTACATGAGAGAGCATATTGAGTTAGTGTATATACTCCAATAAAGAGTAGAATAAAGCATTGTATATTTTTTCTGACAGATTATATTCAGAGCAATTTTGTTTTAAACATTGAGGTGCCTAGATAATATTTAGATTATTTTTGATTCGCTTAAATATAGAATTTCTGTATTTTACATGAGAGAGCATACTGAGTTGGTGTATATACTCCAAAACAAAGTAGAATATGGCATTGTATATTTTTTCTGACAGATTATATTCAGAGCAATTTTTTTTTTAACAATGGGGTGCCTAGGTAATATTTAGATTTTTCTGATTCGGGTAAAATTAGAATTTCTGTATTTTACATGAGAGAGCATTTGAGTTCGTGTATATACTACAAAACAGAGTAGAAAAGGGCATTGTATACTTTTTCTCACAAATTATATTCAGAGCAATTTTGCTTTTAACATCGGATTGTCTAGATAATATTTAGATTTTTTTCGATTGTCTTAAATACTGAATTTCGGTATTTTACATGAGAGAGCATATAGAGTTGGTGTAGATACTCCAAAACAGAGTAGAAAAGGTCACTGTATATTTTCTGACAGACTTTATTCAGAGCAATTTTGTTTTTAACATTGGGGTGCCTAAATAATATTTAGATTTTTTCGATTCGGGTAATATGAGAATTTCTCTATTTTACATGAGAGAGCATACTGAGTTGGTGCATATACTCCAAAACTCAGTAGAATAAGGCATTGTATATTTTTTCTGAAAGACTATATTCAGAGCCATTTTCTTTTAACTTTGTGGAGCCTAGATATTATTTAGATTTTTTTCGATTCGCGGAAAATTAGAATTTTGGTATGTTACAAGAGAGAGCATATTGAGTTGGTGTATATACAACAAAACAAAGTAGAAAAGGGCATTGTATATTTTTTCTGTTAGATTATATTCAGCGCAATTTTGCTTTTAACATTGGGGTGCCTAGATAATATTTAGATTTTTTTTCGATTCGGTTAAATATAGAATTTCTGTATTTTACATGAGAGAGAATATGGAGTTGGTGTATATACTCCAAACCAGAGTTGAATAGGGCATTGTATATTTTTTCTGACAGATTATATTTAGAGCAATTTTGTTTTTAACATTGGGGTGCCTAGATTATATTTAGATTATTTCGATTTGGGTAAAATTAGAATTTCTGGATTTTACATGAGAGAGCATATTGAGTTGGTGTATATACTTCAAAAAAGAGTAGAAAAGGGCATTCTATATTTTATCTGACACATTATATTCAGAGCAATTTTGCTTTTAACATTGTGGTGCCTAGATAATATTTAGATTTTTTTCGATTCGCTTAAATATAGAATTTTTGTATTTTATATGAGAGAGCAAATTGAGTTGGTGTATATACTCCAATACAGAGTAGAATAGGGCATTGTATATTATTTCTGACAGATTATATTCAGAGCAATTTTGTTTTTAACATTGGGTTGACTAAATAATAGATTTTTCGATTCGGGTAGAATTATAATTTCTGTATTTTACCTGACAGAGCATATTGTGTTGCTGTATATACTAGAAAACAGAGTAGAAAAGGGCATTGTACCTTTCTTCTGACAGATTTTTTTCAGAGCAATTTTGTTTTTAACACATTGCGGTGCCTAGATAATATTTAGAAACTTATCGATTCACTTAAAATTAGAATTTCGGTATTTTACATGAGAGAGCATACTGAGTTGTTGTATATACTCCACAACTAAGTAGAATAGGGCATTGTATATTTTTTCTGACAGATTATATTCAGAGCAATTTATTTTTTAACATTGCGGTGCCTAGATAATATTTATATTTTTTCGATTTGGGTAGAATTAGAATTTCTGTATTATACATGAGAGAGCATATTGGGTTGGTGTATATACTACAAAACAAAGAAGTAAAGGGCATTGTATATTTTATCTGACAGATTATATTAATAGCAATTTTGCTTTTAACATTGGGGTGCCTAGATAATATCTAGAATTTTTTCGATTCACTTAAATATAGAATTTCTTTATTTTACATGAGAGAGCATATGGAGTTTCTGTATATACTTTAAAAGAGTGTAGAATATGGCATTGTATATATTTTCTGACAGATTATATTCAGAGAAATTTTGTTTTTAACATTGGGGTGCCTAGAGAATATTTAGATTTCTTTTGATTCATGTAAAATTAGAATTTCTGTGATTTACGTGAGAGAGCATACTGAGTTGGTGTATATATTCCAAAACAGAGTAGAATAAGGCATTGTATATTTTTTCTAACAGACTATATTCAGAGCCATTTTCTTTTAAGTTTGGGGCGCCTAGATATTATTTAGATTTTTTTTGATTCACCTAAAATTAGAATTTCGGTATTTTATATGAGAGAGCATATTGAGTTGGTGTATATACTCCAAAACAGTGTAGAAAAGGGCATTGTATATTTTTTCTGACAGATTATATTCAGAGCAATTTTGCTTTTAACATTGGAGTGCCTAGATAATATTTAGATTTTTTTCGATTCGGGTACAATTAGAATTTCTGTATTTTACATGACAGAGCATATTGAGTTGGTGTTTATACTACAAAACAGAATAGAAGAGGGCATTATATATTTTTTCTGACAGATTAAATTCAGAGCAATTTTGCTTTTAACATTGGAGTGCCTAGATAATATTTAGATTTTTTCGGATCGTGTAAATTTAGAATTTCTGTGTTTTACATGAGAGAGCATATTGAGTTGGTGTATATACTACAAAACAGAGTAGAAGAGGGCATTGTATATTTTATCTGACAGATTATATTCAGAGCAATTTTGCTTTTAACATTGGAGTGCCTAGATAATATTTAGATTTTTTCGGATCGTGTAAATTTAGAATTTCTGTATTTTACATGAGAGAGCATATTGAGTTGGTGTATATACTACAAAACAGAGTAGTAAAGGGCATTGTAAATTTTTTCTGACAGTTTATATTCAGAGCAATTTTGCTATCAACAATCGGGTGCCTAGATAATATTTAGATTTTTCTGGATTCACGTTAAATTATAATTTCGGTATTTTACTTGAGAGAGCATACTGAGTTGGTGTATATACTCCAAAACAGAGTAGAATAAGGAATTGTTTATTTTCTCTAACAGACTATATTCAGAGCCATTTTCTTTTAACTTTGGGGCAACTACGTATTTTTAAGATTTTTTTGGATTTGCGTAAGATTAGAATTTCTGTATTTTACATGAGAGAGCATATTGAGTTGGTGTATATACTCCAAAACAGAGTAGAACAGTTCATTGTATATTATTTCTGACAGATTATATTCAGAGCAATTTTGCTTTTAACATTGGGGTGCCTAGATAATATTTAGATTTTTTTCAATTCACGTAATATTAGAATTTTGGTATTTTACATGAGAGAGCATACTGAGTTGGTGTATATACTCCAAAACAGAGTAGAATAAGACATTGTATATTTTTTCTAACAGACTATATTCAGAGACATTTTCTTTTAACTTTGGGGCGCCTAGATAGTATTTAGATTTTTTTGATTTGCGTAAAATTAGAATTTCGGTATTTTACATGAGAGCATATTGAGTTGGTGTATATACTCCAAAAAAAAGTAGAAAAGGGCATTGTATATTTATTCTGACAGATTATATTAAGTGCAATTTTGTTTTTAACATTCGGGTGCCTAGATAATATTTAGATTTTTTTCAATTCACGTAAAATTAGAATTTGAGTATTTTACATGAGAGCAAACTGAGTTGGTGTATATACTCCCAAACAGAGTAGAATAGTTCATTGTATGTTTTTTCTGACAGATTATATTCAGAACAATTTAGTTTTTAACATTGGTGTGCCTAGATAATATTTAGATATTTTCGATTCGGGAAAAATTAGAATTACTGTATTTTATATGAGAGAGCATATTGAGTTGGTGTATATACTACAAAACAGAGTAGAAGAGGGCATTGTATATTTTCTCTGATAGATTATATTCAGAGCAATTTTGCTATTAACATTGTGGTGCCTATATAATATATAGATTTTTTTCGATTTGCTTAAATATAGAATTTCTGTATTTTACATGAGAGAGAATATGGAGTTGGTGTATATACTCCAAAACAGAGTAGAATAGGGCATTGTATATTTTTTCTGACAGATTATATTCAGAGAAAATTTGCTTTTAACATTCGGGTTCATAGATAATATTTAGATTTTTTCGATTCGGGTAAAATTATAATTTCTTTATTTTACATGAGAGAGCATACTGAGTTGGTGTATATACTCCAAAACAGAGTAGAATAAGGTATTGTATATTTTTTCTAGCAGATTATATTTAGAGCCATTTTCTTTTAACTTTGGGTGCCTTGATATTATTTAGATTTCTTCGATTCGCGTAAAATTAGAATTTCGGTATTTTACATGAGATAGCATATTGAGTTGGTGTATATACTGCAAAACACAGGAGAAAAGAGCATTGTATATTTCTACTGACAGATTATATTCAGAGCAATTTTCCTTTTAACATTGGCATGCTTAGATAATATTTAGATTTCTTTCAATTCGCTTAAATATATAATTTCTGTATTTTACATGAGAGAGCATATGCAGTTCGTGTATATACTCCAAAACAAAGCAGAATAGGGCATTATATATTTTTTCTGACAGATTATATTCAGAGAAATTTTGCTTTTAACATTCGGGTGCCTAGATAATATTTAGATATTTTTCATTTCACGTAAAATTAAATTTCGGTATTTTAAATGAGAGAGCATACTGAGTTAATGTATTTCCTGCAAAACAGAGTAGAAAAAGGCATTATATATATTTTCTAACAGACTATATTCAGAGACATTTTCTTTTAACTTTGAGGCGCCAAGATATTATTTAGATTTTTATCGATTGGCGTAAAATTAGAATTTCAGCATTTTAAATGAGAGAGCATAGGGAGTTGGTGTATATACTACAAAACAGAGTAGAAAAAAGCATTGTATATTTTTTCTAACATAATATACTCAGAGACATTTTCGTTTAGCTTTGGAACGCCTAGATATTATTTAGATTTTTATCGATTCGTGTAAAATTAGAATTTCGGTATTTTAAATTAGAGAGCATATGGATTTGGTGTATAGACTCCAAAACAGAATAGAATAGGGCATTGTATATTATTTCTGACAGAATATATTCAGAGAAATTTTGTTTTTAACACTGGGGTGCCTAGATAATATTTAGATTTTTTTGATTCGGGTAAAATTAGAATTTCTTTATTTTACATGAGAGAGCATACTGAGTTGGTGTATATACACCAAAACGAAATAGAATAAGTCATTGTATATTTTTTCTAACAGACTATATTCAGAGCCATTTTATTTTACATTTCAGGCGCCTAGATATTATTTAGGTTTTTAACGATTCGCATAAAATGATAATTTCTGTATTTTACATGAGAGAGTATATTGAGTTGGTGTATATACTCCAAAACAAAGTAGAATAGTGCATTGTATATTTTTTCTGACAGATTATATTCAGAGCAATTTTTCTTCTAACATTGGCGTGCCTAGATAATATTTAGATTTTTTTCTTTTCACGTAAAATTAGAATTTCTGAAATTTACATGAGAGAGCATACTGATTTGGTGTATATACTCCAAAACATAGTACAATAGTGCATTGTATATTTTTTCTGACAGATTATATTCAGAGCAAGTTGTTTTAAACATTGGGGTGCCTAGATAATATTTAGATTTTTTTCGATTCGCTTAAATATAGAATTTCTGTATTTTACATGAGAGAGCATATGGAGTTGGTGTATATACTCCAAAACAGAGTAGAATAAGGCAATGTATATTTTTTCTGACAGATTATATTCAGAGCAATTTTTTTTTAATATTGGGGTACCTAGATAATATTTAGATTTTTTCAATTCGGGTAAAATTAGAAGTTTTGTATTTTATATGAGAGAGTATATTGAGTTGGTGTATATATTACAAAACATAGTAGAAAAAAGCATTGTATATTTTCTCTGACAGATTATATTCAGAGCAATTTTGATTTAACATTGGGGTGCCTAGATAATATACAGATTTTTTTTCATTTGCTTAAATATAGAATTTCTGTATTTTACATGAGAGAGAATATGGAGTTGGTGTATATACACCAAAACAGAGTAGAAATGGGCCTTGTATGTTTCTTCTGACAGATTATATTCAGAGAAATTTTGCTTTTACATTCGGGTTCCCAGATAATATTTAGATTTTTTTCATTTCACGTAAAATTAGAATTTCAGTATTTTACTTGAGAGAGCATACTAAGTTTGTGTATATACTCCAAAACAGAGTAGAAAAAGGTATTGTATATTTTTTCTAACAGACTATATGCAAAGCCATTTTCTTTTAACTTTGGGGCACCTAGATATTATTTAGATTTTTATCGATTCGCGTAAAATTAGAATTTCGGTATTTTACATGAGAGAGCATATTGAGTTGGTCTATATACTACAAAAGAGATTAGAATAGGGCATTGTATATTTTTTCTGACAGATTATATTCAGAGCAATTTTGCTTTTAAAATTGGGGTGCCGTGATAATATTTAGATTTTTTTCGTTTCACGTAAAATTAGAATTTCGGTATTTTACATGAGAGAGCATACTGAGTTAATGTATATACTCAAAAATAGAGTGGAAAAGGCATTGTATATATTTTCTATCAGACTATATTCAGAGACATTTTCTTTTAACTTTCGGGCGCCTAGATATTATTTATATTTTTATCGATTTGCGTAAAATTAGAATTTTGGTATTTTAAATGAGAGAGCATATTGAGTTGGTGTATATACTACAAAACAGAGTAGAAAAGGGCATTGTATATTTTTTCTGACAGATTATATTCAGAGCAATTTTGCTTTTAAAATTGGGGTGCCGTGATAATATTTAGATATTTTTCGTTTCACGTAAAATTAGAATTTCGTTATTTTACTTGAGACAGCATACTGAGTTAATGTATATGCTCCATTACAGAGTAGAAAAAGGCATTGTATATATTTTCTAACAGACAATATTCAGAGACCTTTTCTTTTAAATTTGGGGCGCCTAGATATTATTTAGATTTTTATAGATATGCATAAAATTAGAATTTCGGTATTTTAAATGAGAGAGCATATTGAGTTGGTGTATATACTACAAAACAGAGTAGAAAAGGGCATTGTATATTTTTTCTGACAGATTATATTCAGAGCAATTTTGCTTTTAACATTGTGGTGCCTAGATAATATTTAGATTTTTTTCGATTCGCTTAAATATAGAATTTCGGTATTTTACATGAGAGAGCATATGGATTTGGTGTATATACTCGAAAACAGAGAAGAATAGGGCATTGTATATTTTTTTCTGACAGATTATATTCAGAGCAATTTTGTTTTTAACGTTGGGGTGCCTAGATAATATTTAGATTTTTTTCGATTCGGGTAAAATTAGAATTTCTGTATTTTACATGAGAGAGCATACTATGTTGGTGTATATACACCAAAACAGCGTAGAAAAAGTCATTGTATATTTTTTCTAACAGTCTATATTCAGAGCCATTTTCTTTTATTTTTCGGGCTCCGAGATATTATTTAGATTTATTTCGATTTGTGTAAAATTAGAATTTCGCTATTTTACAGGAGAAAGCATATTGAATTGGTTTATATACGCCAAAACAGAGTAGAATAGAGCATTGTATATTTTTGCTGACAGATTATATTCGGAGCAATGTTGCTTTTAACATTGTGGTGCCTAGATAATATTCAGATTTTTTTCGTTTCACGTAATATTAAAATTTCGGTATTTTACCCGAGAGAGCATACTGAGTTGGTTTATATCCTCCAAAAAAGAGTAGAAAAGGTCATTGTATATTTTTTCTGACAGATTGTATTCAGAGCAATTTTGGTTTTAACATTAACGACTGTGGATAATATTTAGATTTCTTTCCATACACGTAATATTAAAATTTCGGTATTTTACCTGAGAGAGGACACTGAGTTGGTTATATCCTCCAAAAAAGAGTAGAAAAGGTCATTGTATATTTTTATTACAAATTATATTCAGAGCAATTTTGTTTTTGACATTGGGGTTCCTAGATACTATTTAGATTTTTTCGATTCACGTAAAATTAGAATTTCAGTATTTTACATGAGAGAGCATACAGAGTTGGTGTATATACTCGAAAACAAAGTAGAATAAATCTTTGTATATTTTTTCTAAGAGACTATATTCAGAGCCATTATCTTTTATCTTTGGGCCGCCTAGATAATATTTATATTTTTTCTCTTTGGGTAAAATTAGAATTTCTGTATTTTACATGAGAGAGCATACTGAGTTGGTGTATATACACCAAAACAGAGTAGAAATGGGCATTGTATATTTAATCTGACATATTATAATCAGAGCAATTTAGATTTTATCATTGGAGTGCTTAGATAATATTTAGATTTCTTTCGATTCGAGTAAAATTAGAATTTCGGTACTTTACATGGGAGAGCATACTGCGTTGGTGTATATACTCCAAAACGAAGTAGAATAAGGCATTATATGTTTTTTCTAACAGACTATATTCAGAGCCATTTTCTGTTAACTTTGAGGCGCCTAGATATTATTTAGATTTCTTCAATTCGCGTAAAATTAGAATTTCGGTATTTTACATGAGCGCATATTGAGTTGGTGTATATACTCCAAAACAGAGTAGAAAATGGCATTTTATATTTTCTGACAGATTATATTCAGAGCAATTTTGCTTTTAACATTCGGGTGCCTAGGTAATATTTAGATTTTTTTCGATTCACGTAAAATTAAAATTTCGGCATTTTACATGAGAGAGCACACTGAGTTGGTGTATATACTCCAAAACAAAGTAGAATAGGGCATTGTATATTTCTACTGACAGATTATATTCAGCGCAATTTTGCTTTTAACATTGGGGTGACTAGATAATATTAAATTTTTGTCTATTCACTTAAATATAGAATTTCTGTATTTTACATGAGAGAGCATATGGAGTTGGTGTATATACTCCAAAACAGAGTAGAATAGGGCATTGTATATTTTTTCTGAAAAATTATATTCAGAGGAATGTTGTTTTTAACATTGGGGTGCCTAGATAATATTTAGATTTTTTTGATTCGGGTAAAATAAGAATTTCTGTATTTTACATGAGTGAGCATACTGAGTTGGTGTATATATTCCAAAACAGAGTAGAATAAAACATTGTATATTATTTCTTACAGACTATATTCAGAGCCATTTTCTTTTAAATTTGGGGTGCCTAGATATTATTTAGATTTTTTTCAATTCGCTTAATATTAAAATTTCGCTATTTTACATGAAAGAGCATATTGAGTTTGTGTATATACTCCAAAACAGAGTAGAAAAGGGCATTGTATATTTTTTCAGACAGATTATATTCACGGCAATTTTGCTTTTAACATTGACGTGCCTAGATAATTAGATTTTTTCGATTCGGGTAAAATTAGAATTTAGATATTTTACATGAGAGGGCATACTGAGTTGGTGTATATACTCCAAAACAGAGTAGAATAAGGCATTGTATATTTTTTCTGAAAGATTATATTCAGAGCAATTTTTTTTTTAACATTGGGTTGCCTAGATAGTATTTAGATTTTTTTCGATTCACATAAATTTTGAATTTCGGTATTTTACATGGGAGAGCATATTGTGTTGGTGTATATACTACAAAACCAAGTAGAATAAGGCATTGTATATTTTTTCCAACAGACGATATTCAGAGCCATTTTCTTTTAACTTTGGGGCCACTAGACATTATTTAGATTTTTTTCAATTCGCATAAAATTAGAATTTCGGTACTTTTCATAAGAGAGCATATTGAGTTGTTGTATATACCCCAAAACAGAGTAGAAAAGGGCATTGTCTATTTTGCCTGACAGATTATATTCAGAGCAATTTTGCTTTTAACATTGGGGTGCCTAGATAATATTTAGACTTCTTTCGATTCGCTTAAATATAGAATTTCTGGATTTTACATGAGAGAGCATATGGAGTTGGTGTATATAATCCAAAACAGAGTAAAATAGGGAATTGTATATTTTCTCTGAATGATTATATTTAGAGGAATTATGTTTTTAACATTAGGGTGCCGAGATAATATTTAGATTTTTTTCTATTCACGTAAATTTAGAGTTTCGGTATTTTAAATGAGAGAGCATAGTGAGTTGCTGTATATACTGCCAAACAGAGTAGAAAAGGGCATTATATATTTTTTCTGACAGGTTATATTCAGAGCAATTTTGCTTTTAACATTGGGGTGCCTAGATAATATTTAGATATTTTTCGATTCGCTTAAATATAGAATTTCTGTATTTTACATGAGAGAGCATAAGGAGTTGGTGTATATACTCCAAAACAGAGTAGAATACGGCATTGTATATTTTTTCTGACAGATTATATTCAGAGAAATTTTGTTTTTATCCTTGGGGTGTCTAGATAATATTTACATTTTTTCGATTTGGGTAAAATTAGAATTTCGGTATTTTACATGAGAGAGCATATTGAGTTGGTATATATACTACAAACCAGAGTAGAAAACGGCATCATATATTTTTTCTGACAGGTTATATTCAGAGCAATTTTTCTTAAACATTGGGGTGCCTAGATAATATTTAGATTTTTTTCGATTCGCTTAAATATAAAATTTCTGTATTTTATATGAGAGAGCATATGGAGTTGGTCTATATACTCCCAAACACAGTAGAAAAGGGCATTGTATATTTTTTCTGACATATTATATTCAGAGAAATTTTGCTTTTAACGTTGGGGTGCCTAGATAATATTTAGATTTTTTTCGATTCGCTTTAATATAGAATTTCTGTATTTTACATGAGAGAGCATACTGAGTTGGTGTATATACTCCAGAACAGAGTAGAAAACGGTATTGTATATTTTTTCTGACAGATTATATTCATAGCAATTTTGCTTTAATATTGGGGTGCCTAGATAATATTTAGATTTTTTTTGATTCACGTAAAATTAGAATTTCGGTATTTTACGTGAGAGAGCATACTGAGTTTGTGTATATACTTTAAAAGAGAGTAGAATAAGGCACTGTACAGTTTTTCTAACAGAGTATATTCAGAGCCATTTTCTTTTAAGTTTGGGGCGCCTAGATATTATTTAGATTTTTTTCGATTCGCGTAAAAGTAGAATTTCGTTATTTTACATGAGAGAGCATATTGAGTTGGTGTATATACTCGAAAAAAGAGTAGAAAAGGGCATTGTATATTTTTTCTGACAGATTATATTAGGAGCAATTTTGCTTTTAACATTGGGGTGCGTAGATAATATTTAGATATTTTTCGATTCTCTTAAATATAGAATTTCTGTATTTTACATGAGAGAGCATATGGAGTTGGTGTATATACTCCAAAACGAAGTAGAATTGGGCATTGTATATTTTATATGACTGAATATATTCCGAGCAATTTTGTTTTTATCATTGGGGTGCCTAGATGCGATTTAGATTTTTTCGATTCAGGTAAAATTAGAATTTCGGTATTTTACATGAGAGAGCATACTGAGTTGGTGTATTTACACCAAAACAGAGTAGAATAGGGCGTTGTATATTTTTTCTGACAGATTATATTCAGAGCAATTTTGCTTTTAACATTGGAGTGCCTAGATAATATTTAGAGTTTTCTCTATTCGCTTAAATATAGAATTCCTGTATTTTACATGAGAGAGCATATGGAGTTGGTGTATATACTCTAAAACAGAGTAGAATAGGGCATTGTATATTTTTTCTGACAGACTATATTCAGAGCAATTTTGCTTTTAACTTTGGGGTGCCTAGATAATTAGATTTTTAAAGATTCACGTAAACTTAGAATTTCTCTATTTTACATGGGAGAGCATACTGAGTTGGTGTATATACACCAAAACAGAGTAGAATAGGGGATTGAATATTTTTTGTGACAGATTATATTCAGAGAAATTTTGTTTCTAACATTGGGGTGCCAGATAATATTTAGATTTTTTCGATTCGTGTAAAATTAGAATTTCGGTATTTTACAAGAGAGAGCTTCCTTAGTTGGTGTATATACTTCAAAACAGATTAGAATAAGGCATTGTATATTTTTTGTAACAGACTATATTCAGAGCCATTTTCTTTAACTTCGGGGTGCCTAGATATTATTTCTATTTTTTTCAATTCGCGTAAAATTAGAATTTTGGTATTTTACATGAGAGCGCATATTGAGTTGCTGCATATACTCCAAAACAGAGTACAAAAGGGCATGGTATATTTTTTCTGATAGATTATATTCAGAGCAATTTTGCTTTGAACTTTGAGGTGCCTAGATAATATTTAGATTTTTTTAGATTCACGTAAAATTAGAATTTCTTTATTTTACATGAGAGAGCATACTGAGTTGGTATATATACACCGAAACAGAATAGAATAGGGCATTGTATATTTATTCTGACAGATTATATTGGGAGCAATTTTGTTTTTAACTTTGGGGTGCCTAGATAATATTTATATTTGTTTCAATTCGCTTAAATATAGAATTTCTGTATTTTACATGAGAGAGCATATGGAGTTGGTGTATACGCTCCAAAAAAGAGTAGAATAGGGCATTGTATATTTTTTCTGACAGATGATATTCAGAGCAATTTTTTTTTTAACATTGCGGTGCCTAGATAATAATTAGATTTTTTTTCATTCGGGTGAAATTAGAATTTCTGTATTTTACATGAGAGAGCATACTGCGTTGGTGTATATACTCCAAAACAAAGTAGAATAAGTCATTGCATATTTTTTCTAACAGAATATATTCAGAGCCATTTTCTTTTAACTTTGGGCGTCTAGATGTTATTTACATTTTTTTCGATTCGTGTAAATTTAGAATTTCGGTATTTTACATGAGGGAGCATACTGAGTTAGTTTATATACTGTAAAACACCGTAGAATAAGGTATTGCATATTTTTTTAACAGACTATATTCAGGGCCATTTTCTTTTAACTTTGGGGCGCATAGATATTATTTAGATTTTTTTCGATTCACGTAAATTTCTAATTTCTGTATTTTACCTGAGAGAGCATATTGAGGTGGTGTATATACTACAAAAGAGAGTAGAAAAGGGCATTTTATATTTTTTCTGTCAGATTATATTCAGAGCAATATTGCTTTTAACATTGGGTTGCCTAGAAAATATTTAGATTTTTTCGATTCGGGTAGAATTAGAATTTCTGTATTTTAAATGACAGAGCATATTGAGTTGGTGTTTATACTACAAAACAGAATAGAAGAGGGCATTGTATATTTTTTTCTGACAGATTATATTCAGAGCAAGTTTGCTGTTAACATTGGGGTGCCTAGATAATATTTACATTTTTTTCGATTCGCATAAATAAAGAATTTCTGTATTTTACATGAGAGAGCATATGGAGTTGGTGTATGTACTTCAAAACAGAGTAGAATAGGGCATTGTATATTTTTTCTGACAGATTATATTCAGAGCGATTTTGTTTTTAACATTGTGGTGCCTAGATAATACTTAGATTTTTTTCGATTCACGTAAATACAGAATTTATGTATTTTCCATCAGAGAGCAGACGGAGTTGGTGTATATACTCCAAAACAGAGTAGAATAGGGCATTGTGTATTTTTTCTGACAGATTATATTCGGAGCAATTTCCCTTTTAACTTTGGGGGTGCCTAGGTAATATTTAGATATTTTTCGATTCACTTAAATATAGAATTTCTGTATTTTACATGATAGAGCATACGGAGCTGGTTTATATACTTTAAAACAGAGTAGAATAGTGCATTTTATATTTTTCCTGACTGATTATATTTACAGCAATTTTGTTTTTAACATTGGGTTGCCTAAATAATATTTAGATTTTTTCGATTTGGGTAAAATTAGAATTTCTGTATTTTACATGAGAGAGCATATTGAGTTGGTGTATAAACTACAAAACAGAGTAGAATAGGGCATTATATATTTTCTCTGACATATTATATTCAGAGCAATTTTGCTTTTAACATTGGGGTGTTTAGACAATATTTATATTTATTCGATTCTGGTAGAATTAGAATTTTTGTATTTTACATGAGAGAGCATATGGAGTTTGTGTATATACTCCAAAACAAAGTCGAATAAGGCATTGTACATTTTTTCTAACAGACTATATTCAGAGCCATTTTTGTTGAACGTTGGGGCGCCTAGATATTATTTAGATTTATTTCGATTTGCGTAAAATTACAATTTCTGTATTTTACATGACAGAGCATATAGAGTTGCTGTATATACTCCAAAACAAAGTAGAATAGGGCATTGTATATTTTTTCTGACAGATTATATTCAGAGCAATTTTGTTTTTAACATTGGGTTGCCTACATAATATTTTGATTTTTTGATTCGGGTAAAATTAGAATTTCGCTATTTTACATAAGAGAGCATACTGACTTGGTGTATATACTTTAAAACACAGTAGAATAAAGCATTGTATATTTTTTCTGTCAGATTATATTCAGAGCAATTTTTCTTTAACATTGGCGTACCTACATAATATTTAGATTTTTTTGATTTGGATAAAATTCGAATTTCTGTAGTTTACATGAGAGACCATATTGAGTGTGTGTATATACTACAAAAAAGAGTAGAAAAGGGCATTGTATATTTTTTCTGACAGATTATATTCAGAGCAATTTTGTTTTTAACATTGGAATGCCAAGACTATATTTTTATTTTTTCGATTCGGGTTGAATTTGAATTTCTGTATTTTACATGAGAGACCATATGGAGTTGGTGTATATACTCCAAAACAGAGTAGAATAGAGCATTGTATATTTTTTCTCACAGATTATATTCAGCGCAATTTTTTTTTTAATATTGGGGTGCTTAGATAATATTTAAATTGTATTTGATTCGCTTAAATATAGAATTCCTGTATTTTACATGAGAGAGCATATGGAGTTGGTGTATATACTCCAAAACAGAGTAGAATAGGGCATTGTATATTTTTTCTGACAGATTATATTCAGAGCAATTTTGCTTTTAACTTTGGAGTGCCTAGATAATATTTAGATTTTTTTAGATTCACGTAGAATTAGAATTTCTCTATTTTACATGGGAGAGCATACTGAGTTGGTGTATATACACCAAAACGGAGTAGTATAGGGGATTGAATATTTTTTGTGACAGATTATATTCAGAGCAATTTTGTTTTTAACATTGGGGTGCCCAGATAATACTTATATTTTCTTTGAATCGCTTAAATATAGAATTTCTGTATTTTACATTAGAGAGCATATGGAGTTGGTGTATATACTCCAAAACAGAGTAGAAAAGGGCATGGTATATTTTTTCTGACAGATTATATTCAGAGCAATTTTGTTTTTATCATTGGGGTGCATAGATAATATTTAGATTTTTCGATTCGGGTAAAATGAGAATTTCGGTATTTTACATGAGAGAGCGTACTGAGTTGGTGTATATACTTCAAAACAGATTAGAATGAGGCGTTGTATATTTTTTTCTAACAGACTGTATTCAGAGCCATTTTCTTTTAACTTTGGGGTGCGTCGATATTATTTATATTTTTCTCAATTCGCGTAAAATTAGAATTTCGGTATTTTACATGAGAGCGCATATTGAGTTGCTGCATATACTCCAAAACAGAATAGAGAAGGGCATTGTATATTTTTTTAGACAATTATATTCAGAGCAATTTTGCTTTTAACTTTGGGGTGCCTAGATAATATTTAGATTTGTTTAGATCCACGTAAATTTAGAATTTCTCTATTTTACATGAGAGAGCATACTGAGTTGGTTTATATACACCAAAAAAGAGTAGAATAGGGCATTGTATATTTTTTCTGACAGATTATATTCAGAGTAATTTTGTTTTTAACATTGGGGTGCCTAGATTATATTTAGATTTTTTCGATTCGGGTAAAATTAGAATTTCGGTATTTTACATGAGAGAGCATACTGAGTTGGTGTATATACTGCAAAACAGAGTAGAATAAATCATTGTATATTTTTTCTTACAGACTATATTCAGAGCCATTTTCTTTTAACATTGGGGCACCTAGATATTCTTTAGGTTTTTTTCCATGCACGTAAAATTAGAATTTCAGTATTTTACGTGAGAGAGCATATGGAGTTGGTGTATATACTCCAAAACAGAGAAGAATAGGGCATTATATATTATTTCTGACAGATTATATTGAGAGAAATTTTGCTTTTAACCTTCGGGTGCCTAGATAATATTTAGATTTTTTTGATTCGCTTTAATATAGAATTTCTGTATTTTTCATGAGAGAGCATATTTAGTTGGTGTATGTACTCCAAAACAGAGTAGAATAAATCATTGTATATTTTTTCTTACAGACTATATTCAGAGCCATTTTCTTTTAACATTGGGGCACCTAGATATTCTTTAGGTTTTTTTCCATGCACGTAAAATTAGAATTTCAGTATTTTACGTGAGAGAGCATATGGAGTTGGTGTATATACTCCAAAACAGAGAAGAATAGGGCATTATATATTATTTCTGACAGATTATATTGAGAGAAATTTTGCTTTTAACCTTCGGGTGCCTAGATAATATTTAGATTTTTTTGATTCGCTTAAATATAGAATTTCTGTATTTTACATGAGAGAGCATATGGAGTTGGTGTATATACTCCAAAACAAAGTAGAATAAGTCATTGTGTATTTTTTCTAACAGACTATATTCAGAGCCATTTTCTTTTAACTTGGTGCGTCTAGATGTTATTTACATTTTTTTCGATTTGCGTAAATTTAGAATTTCGGTATTTTACATGAGGGAGCATACTGAGTTTGTGTATATACTGTAAAACACAGTAGAATAAGGTATTGTATATTTTTTTTAACAGACTATATTCAGAGCCATTTTCTTTTAACTTTGGGGTGCGTAGATATTATTTAGTTTTTTTCGATTCGCGTAGACTTAGAATTTCGGTATTTTACATGAGAGAGCATATTGAGTTGGTGTATATACACCATAACAGAGTAGAAAAGGCCATTGGATATTTTTTCTGACAGATTATATTCGGAACAATTTTGCTTTTAACATTGGATTGCCTAGATTATATTTAGATTTTCTCTATTCGCTTAAATATAGAATTTCTGTATTTTACATGAGAGAGCATATGGAGTTGGTGTATATACTCCAAAATACAGTAGAATAGGGCATTGTATATTTTTTCTAGCAGATTATATTTAGAGCCATTTTCTTTTAACTTTGGGTGCCTTGATATTATTTAGATTTCTTCGATTCGCGTAAAATTAGAATTTCGGTATTTTACATGAGATAGCATATTGAGTTGGTGTATATACTGCAAAACACAGGAGAAAAGAGCATTGTATATTTCTACTGACAGATTATATTCAGAGCAATTTTCCTTTTAACATTGGCATGCTTAGATAATATTTAGATTTCTTTCAATTCGCTTAAATATATAATTTCTGTATTTTACATGAGAGAGCATATGCAGTTCGTGTATATACTCCAAAACAAAGCAGAATAGGGCATTATATATTTTTTCTGACAGATTATATTCAGAGAAATTTTGCTTTTAACATTCGGGTGCCTAGATAATATTTAGATATTTTTCATTTCACGTAAAATTAAATTTCGGTATTTTAAATGAGAGAGCATACTGAGTTAATGTATTTCCTGCAAAACAGAGTAGAAAAAGGCATTATATATATTTTCTAACAGACTATATTCAGAGACATTTTCTTTTAACTTTGAGGCGCCAAGATATTATTTAGATTTTTATCGATTGGCGTAAAATTAGAATTTCAGCATTTTAAATGAGAGAGCATAGGGAGTTGGTGTATATACTACAAAACAGAGTAGAAAAAAGCATTGTATATTTTTTCTAACATAATATACTCAGAGACATTTTCGTTTAGCTTTGGAACGCCTAGATATTATTTAGATTTTTATCGATTCGTGTAAAATTAGAATTTCGGTATTTTAAATTAGAGAGCATATGGATTTGGTGTATAGACTCCAAAACAGAATAGAATAGGGCATTGTATATTATTTCTGACAGAATATATTCAGAGAAATTTTGTTTTTAACACTGGGGTGCCTAGATAATATTTAGATTTTTTTGATTCGGGTAAAATTAGAATTTCTTTATTTTACATGAGAGAGCATACTGAGTTGGTGTATATACACCAAAACGAAATAGAATAAGTCATTGTATATTTTTTCTAACAGACTATATTCAGAGCCATTTTATTTTACATTTCAGGCGCCTAGATATTATTTAGGTTTTTAACGATTCGCATAAAATGATAATTTCTGTATTTTACATGAGAGAGTATATTGAGTTGGTGTATATACTCCAAAACAAAGTAGAATAGTGCATTGTATATTTTTTCTGACAGATTATATTCAGAGCAATTTTTCTTCTAACATTGGCGTGCCTAGATAATATTTAGATTTTTTTCTTTTCACGTAAAATTAGAATTTCTGTATTTTACATGAGAGAGCATACTGATTTGGTGTATATACTCCAAAACATAGTACAATAGTGCATTGTATATTTTTTCTGACAGATTATATTCAGAGCAAGTTGTTTTAAACATTGGGGTGCCTAGATAATATTTAGATTTTTTTCGATTCGCTTAAATATAGAATTTCTGTATTTTACATGAGAGAGCATACTGTGTTTGTGTATATACTCCGAAACAGAGTAGAATAAGGATTTGTATATTTTTGCTATCAGACTACATTCAGACCCATTTTCTTTTAACATTGGGGCGCCTAGATATTATTTAGATTTTCTTCGATTTCCGTAAAATTAGAATTTCAGTATTTTACATGAGAGAGCATATTGAGTTAGTATATATACTCCAATAGAGAGTAAAAAATGACATTGTATAATTTTTTGACAGAGTATATTTAGAGCAATTTTGCTTTTAACATTGGGGTGCATAGATTATATTTAGATATTTTTCAATTCACGTAAAATTAGAATTTCGGTATTTTACATGAGAGAGCATACTGTATTTTTCTTTGACAGATTATATTAATAGAAATTTTGCTTTTAATACTGGGGTGCCTAGAAAACATGTAGATTTATTCGATTCAGGTAAAATTAGAATTTTTGTATTTTACATGAGAGAGCATATGGAGTTGGTGTATAAACTCCAAAACAGAGTAGAATAGGGCATTGAATATATTTTCTGACTGATTATATTCAGAGCAATTTTTTTTTAACATTTGGGTGCCTATATAAAATTTAGATTTTTTTCGATTCGTGTAAAATTAGAATTTCGGTATTTTACATGAGAGAGCATACTGAGTTAATGTATATACTCCAAAACAGAGTAGAATAAGGCATTGTATATTTTTTTTAACAGACTATATTCAGAGCCATTTTTTATTAACTTTGGGGCGCCTAGATATTATTAAGATTTTTTTCGGTCCACGTAAATTTAGAATTTAAGTATTTTACATGAGAGAGCATACTGAGTTGGTTTATATACTCCAAAACAGAGTAGAATAAGGCATTGTATATTTTTTCCAACAGACTATATTCCGAGCCATTTTCTTATAACTTTGGGGCGCCTAGATATTATTTAGATTTCTTTCGATTCGCGTATAATTAGAATTTTGGTATTTTACATGAGAGAGCATACTGAGTTGGTGTATATGCTCCAAAACCGAGTAGAATAAGGCATTGTATATTTTTTCTAACATACTATATTCTGAGCCATTTTCTTTTAACTTTGAAACGCCTAGATATTATTTAGATTTTTTTGGATTCGCGTAAAATTATAATTTCTGCATTTTACATGAGAGAGCCTATTGAGTTGGTGTATATACTCCAAAACAGAGTAGAAAAGGGCATTGTATATTCCTTCTTACAGATTATATTCAGAGCAATTCTGCTTTCAACATTGGGGTGCGTGGATAATATTTAGATTTTTTTCGATTCGCTTAAATATAGACTTTCTGTATTTTACATGACAGAGCATACTGTGTTGGTGTAAATACTCCAAAACAGTGTAGAATAAGGCATTGAATATTTTTTCTGACAGATTAGATTCAGAGAAATTTTGTTTTTAACATTGGCGTGCCTCGATTATATGTACATTTTTTTCGATTCGCTTAAATATAGAATTTCTGTATTTTACATGAGAGAGCATGTTGAGTCGGGGTATATACTCCAAATCAGAGTAGAATAGGGCATTGTATATTTTTTCTGACAGATTATATTCAGAGAAATTTTGTTTATAACATTGGGGTTCCTAGATAATATTTAGATTTTGTCGATTCGGGTAAAATTAGAATTTCTTATTTTACATGAGAGAGCATACTGAGTTGGTGTATATACTCCAAAACAGAGTAGAATGAGGCATTGTATATTGTTTCTGACAGATTATATTGAGAGCAATTTTGCTTTTAATATTGGGGAGCCTAGATTATATTTAGATATTTTTCGATTCCTTTAATATAGAATTCCTGTATTTTACATGAGAGAGCATATAGAGTTGCTGTATATACTCAAAAACAATGTAGATTAGGGCATTGTATATTTTTTATAACAGATTATATTCAGAGAAATTTTGTTTTTAACATTGTGGTGCCTAGAAAACATTTACATTTATTAGATTAGGGTAAAATTAGAATTTCTGTATTTTACATGAGAGAGCATACTGAGTTGGTGTATATACTCCAAAACAGAGTAGAGTAAGGCATTGTATATTTTCTCTAACAGACTATATTCAGAGCCAGTTCCTTTTAACTTTGGGGTGCCTAGATATTATTTAGATTTTTTTCGATTCGCATAAAATTAGAATATCAGTTTTATACGTGAGAGAGCATATTGAGTTAGTGTATATAATCCAAAACTGAGTAGAAAAAAGAATTGTATATTTTTTCTGAACAGATTATATTCAGACCAATTTTGCTTTTAACATTCGTGTGCCTAGATAATATTTAGATTTTTTTCGATTCACGTAAAATTAGAATTTCGGTAATTTACATAAGAGAGCACACTGAGTTGGTGTATATACTCCAAAACAGAATAGAATAAGGCATTTTATATTTCCTCTGACAGATTATATTCAGAGCAATTTTCCTTTTAACATTGGGGTGCCTAGATAATATTTAGATTATTTTCGATTCGCTTAAATATAGAATTTCTTTATTTTACATGAGAGAGCATATGGAGTGGGTGTATATACCCCAAAACAGAGTAGAAAAGGGCATTGTATATTTTTTCTGACAGTTTATATTCAGAGCAATTTTGCTTTTACCATTCGGGTGCCTAAATAATGTTTACATTTTTTTCGATTCACGTAAAATTAGAATTTCCGTATTTTACATGAGAGAGCATACTGAGTTGGTGTATATACTCCAAAACAGAGTAGAATAAGGCATTGTATATTTTTTCTGACAGACTATATTCAGAGCAATTTTGCATTTAACATTGGGGTGCCTAGATTATATTTAGATATTTTTCGATTCGCTTTAATATAGAATTCCTGTATTTTACATGAGAGAGCATATTGAGTTGGTGTATATACTCCAAAACAGAGTAGAAAAGGGCATTGAATATTTTTTCTGACAGATTATATTCAGAGCAATTTTGTTTTTAACATTGGGGTGCCTAGTTTATATATAGATTTTTTTTTATTCGCTTAAATATAGAATTTCTGTATTTTACATGAGAGAGCATACTGAGTTGGCGTATATATTCCAAAACAGAGTACAATAAGGCACTGTATATTTTCTCTAACATACTATATTCCGAGTCATTTTTCTTTAAATTTGGGGTGCCTAGATATTATTTAGATTTTCTTCGATTCACGTAAAATTAGAATTTCGGTATTTTAATTGAGAGAGCAAACTGAGTTGGTGTATATACTCCAAAACCGAGTACAATAAGGCATTGTATATTTTTTTAACAGACTATATTCTGAGCCATTTTCTTTTAACTTTGAGGCACCTAGATATTATTTAGATTTATTTCGGTTCACATAAAATTAGAATTTTTGCATTTTACATGAGAGAGCCTATTGAGTTGGTGTATATACTCCAAAACAGAGTATAAAAGGGCATTGTATATTTCTTCTGACAGATTATATTCAGAGCAATTCTGCTTTTAACATTGGAGTGCCTGGATAGTATTTAGATTTTTTTCGATTCGCTTAAATATAGAAATTCTGTATTTTACATGAGAGAGCATACTGAGTTGGTGTATATACTCCAAAACAGAGTAGAATAAGGCATTGTATATTTTTTCTAACAGACTATATTCAGAGCCATTTTTTTTTAACTTTGGGTTGCCTAGATAATATTTAGATTTTTTTCGATTCACGTAAAATTAGAATTTCGGTATTTCACATGAGAGAGCATATTGAGTTGGTGTATATACCCTAAAACAGAGTAGAAAAGGTCATTGTATATTTTTTCTGACAGTTTATATTCATACCAATTTTGCTTTTACCATTCGGGTGCCTAAATAATAATTAGATTTTGCCGATTCGGGTGAAATTAGAATTTGGTATTTTACATGAGAGAGCATTCTGGGTTGGTGTATATGCTACAAAACAGAGTAGAATAAGGCATTGTATATTTCTTCCAACAGATAATATTCCGAGCCATTTTCTTATAACTTTGGGGCGCCTAGATATTATTTAGATTTTTTTCGATTCGCGTAAAATTAGAATTTCGGTATTTTACATGAAAGAGCATACTGAGTTGGTGTATATACCCCAAAACAGAGTAGAATAAGGCATTGTATATTTTCTCTAACATACTATATTCCGAGCCATTTTCTTTTAACTTTGGGCGCCTAGATATTATTTAGAGTTTTTTCGATTCGCGTAAAATTTGAATTTCTGCATTTTAAATGAGGGAGCCTATTGACTTGGTGTATATACTCCAAAACAAATTAGAAAAGCGCACTGTATATTTCTTCTGACAGATTATATTCAGAGCAACTTTGCTTTTAACATTGGGGTGCCTGTATAATATTTAGATATTTTTCGATTCGCTTAAATATACAGTTTCTGTATTTTACATGAGAGAGCATACTCAGTTGGTGTATATACTCCAAAACAGAGGAGAATAAGGCATTGTATATTTTTTCTAACAGATTATATTCAGAGCAATTTTGCTTTTAACATTCAGATGCCTAGATAATATTTAAAATTTTTCGATTAATGTAAAATTTGAATTTCGGTATTTTACA
Source organism: Callithrix jacchus (assembly GCF_049354715.1). Classification (NCBI taxonomy): domain Eukaryota; kingdom Metazoa; phylum Chordata; class Mammalia; order Primates; family Cebidae; genus Callithrix; species Callithrix jacchus. The sequence goes on from NC_133523.1 coordinate 51,393,550, forward strand.
TGAGAGAACATACTGAGTTGGCGTATATACTCCGAAACAGAGTAGAATAAGGCATTGTATATTTTTTGACAGATTATAGTAATAGAAATTTTGCTTTTAATATAGGGGTGCCTAGATTATATTTAGATTTTTTTCGATTCACTTAAATATAAAATTTCTGTATGTTACATGAGACAGCATATTGAGTTTGTGTATATACTCCAAAACAGAGTAGAATAGCGCATTGTATATTTTGTCTGACAGATTAAATTCAGGGTAATTTTGTTTTTAACATTGTGGTGCCTAGAGTATATTTAGATTTTTTCGATTTGGGTAGCATTAGAATCTGTATTTTACATGAGAGAGCATACTGAGTTGGTGTATATACTCCAAAGCAAAGTAGAATAAGGCATTGTATATATTTTTTTAACAGACTATATTCAGAGCCATTTCTTTTAACTTTGGGGCGCCTAGATATTATTTAGATTTTTTTCGATTCACGTAAATTTCGAATTTCGGTATTTTACATCAGAGAGCATACTGAGTTGGTGTATATACTCCAAAACAGAGTAAAATAAGGCATTGTATATTTTTTCTCACAGATTATATTCAGAGCAATTTTGCTTTTAACATTCGGGTGCCTACATAATATTTAGATTTTTTTCGATTCTCGTAAAATTAGAATTTCGGTATTTTACATGAGAGGGCATACTGAGTTGGAGTATATACTCCAAAACAGTGTAGAATAAGGCATTGTATATTTTTTCTGACAGAGTATATTCAGAGCAATTTAATTTTTAACATTGGACTGCCTAGATCATATTTAGATTATTTCCATTCGGGTAAAATTAGAATTTCTGTATTTTACATGAGAGAGCATACGGAGTTGATGTATATACTCCAAAACAGAGTAGAATAAGGTATTGTATATTTTATCTAACAGACTATATTAAGAGCCATTTATTTTAACTGTGGGGCGCCTAGATATTATTTAGATTCTTTTCGATTTGCATAAAATTAGAATTTCGTTATTTTACATGAGAGCATATTTAGTTGGTGTACATACTGCAAAACAGAGTAGAAAAGGGCATTGTATATTTTTTATGACAGATTATATTCAGAGCAATTGTACTTTTAACTTTGGGGTGCCTAGATAATATTTAGATTTTTCTCGATACATGTAAAATTAGAATTTCGGTATTTTACATAAGAGAGCATATTGAGTTGGTGTATATACTCCAAAACAGAGTAGAAAAGGGCATTGTATATTTATTCTGACAGATTATATTCAGAGCAGTTTTGCTTTTAACATTGGGGGGCCTAGATAATATTTAGATTTTTTTCATTTCACGTAAATTTAGAATTTTGCTGTTTTACATGAGAGACCATACTGAGTTGGTGTATATAATCCAAAACAAAGTAGAATAAGGCATTGTATATTTTTTCTAACAGACTATATTCAGAGCCATTTTCTTTTAAATTGGGAACGTCTAGATATTATTTAGATTTTTTTCAAATCGCGTAAAATTAGAATTTCGCAAGTTTACATGAGAGAGCATATTGAGTTGGTGTATATACTCCAAAACAGAGTAGAAAAAAGCATTGTATATCTTTTCTGACAGATTATATTCTCAGCAATTTTGCTTTTAACATTTGGGTGCCTAGATAATATTTAGATTTTTTTCGATTCACGTAAAATTAGAATTTTGGTATTTTACATGAGCGAGCATACTGAGTTGGTTTATAAACTGTAAAACAGAGTAGAATAAGGCATTGTAAATTTTTTCTAACAGACTACATTCAGTGCCATTTTCCTTTAACTTTGCAATGCCTAGATATTATTTAGGTTTTATTCAATTCGCGTAAAATTTGAATATCTGTATTTTTCATGAGAGAGCATATTGAGTTGGGATATATACTACAAAACAAAGTAGAAAAGGGCATTGTATATTTTTTCTGAGAGATTATATTCAGAGCAATTTTGCTTATAACATTGGTGTGCCTAGATACCATTTTAATTTTTTTTACTCACGTAAAATTAGAATTTCTGTATTTTACATGAGAGAGCATATTGAGTTAGTGTATATACTCCAATAAAGAGTAGAATAAAGCATTGTATATTTTTTCTGACAGATTATATTCAGAGCAATTTTGTTTTAAACATTGAGGTGCCTAGATAATATTTAGATTATTTTTGATTCGCTTAAATATAGAATTTCTGTATTTTACATGAGAGAGCATACTGAGTTGGTGTATATACTCCAAAACAAAGTAGAATATGGCATTGTATATTTTTTCTGACAGATTATATTCAGAGCAATTTTTTTTTTAACAATGGGGTGCCTAGGTAATATTTAGATTTTTCTGATTCGGGTAAAATTAGAATTTCTGTATTTTACATGAGAGAGCATTTGAGTTCGTGTATATACTACAAAACAGAGTAGAAAAGGGCATTGTATACTTTTTCTCACAAATTATATTCAGAGCAATTTTGCTTTTAACATCGGATTGTCTAGATAATATTTAGATTTTTTTCGATTGTCTTAAATACTGAATTTCGGTATTTTACATGAGAGAGCATATAGAGTTGGTGTAGATACTCCAAAACAGAGTAGAAAAGGTCACTGTATATTTTCTGACAGACTTTATTCAGAGCAATTTTGTTTTTAACATTGGGGTGCCTAAATAATATTTAGATTTTTTCGATTCGGGTAATATGAGAATTTCTCTATTTTACATGAGAGAGCATACTGAGTTGGTGCATATACTCCAAAACTCAGTAGAATAAGGCATTGTATATTTTTTCTGAAAGACTATATTCAGAGCCATTTTCTTTTAACTTTGTGGAGCCTAGATATTATTTAGATTTTTTTCGATTCGCGGAAAATTAGAATTTTGGTATGTTACAAGAGAGAGCATATTGAGTTGGTGTATATACAACAAAACAAAGTAGAAAAGGGCATTGTATATTTTTTCTGTTAGATTATATTCAGCGCAATTTTGCTTTTAACATTGGGGTGCCTAGATAATATTTAGATTTTTTTTCGATTCGGTTAAATATAGAATTTCTGTATTTTACATGAGAGAGAATATGGAGTTGGTGTATATACTCCAAACCAGAGTTGAATAGGGCATTGTATATTTTTTCTGACAGATTATATTTAGAGCAATTTTGTTTTTAACATTGGGGTGCCTAGATTATATTTAGATTATTTCGATTTGGGTAAAATTAGAATTTCTGGATTTTACATGAGAGAGCATATTGAGTTGGTGTATATACTTCAAAAAAGAGTAGAAAAGGGCATTCTATATTTTATCTGACACATTATATTCAGAGCAATTTTGCTTTTAACATTGTGGTGCCTAGATAATATTTAGATTTTTTTCGATTCGCTTAAATATAGAATTTTTGTATTTTATATGAGAGAGCAAATTGAGTTGGTGTATATACTCCAATACAGAGTAGAATAGGGCATTGTATATTATTTCTGACAGATTATATTCAGAGCAATTTTGTTTTTAACATTGGGTTGACTAAATAATAGATTTTTCGATTCGGGTAGAATTATAATTTCTGTATTTTACCTGACAGAGCATATTGTGTTGCTGTATATACTAGAAAACAGAGTAGAAAAGGGCATTGTACCTTTCTTCTGACAGATTTTTTTCAGAGCAATTTTGTTTTTAACACATTGCGGTGCCTAGATAATATTTAGAAACTTATCGATTCACTTAAAATTAGAATTTCGGTATTTTACATGAGAGAGCATACTGAGTTGTTGTATATACTCCACAACTAAGTAGAATAGGGCATTGTATATTTTTTCTGACAGATTATATTCAGAGCAATTTATTTTTTAACATTGCGGTGCCTAGATAATATTTATATTTTTTCGATTTGGGTAGAATTAGAATTTCTGTATTATACATGAGAGAGCATATTGGGTTGGTGTATATACTACAAAACAAAGAAGTAAAGGGCATTGTATATTTTATCTGACAGATTATATTAATAGCAATTTTGCTTTTAACATTGGGGTGCCTAGATAATATCTAGAATTTTTTCGATTCACTTAAATATAGAATTTCTTTATTTTACATGAGAGAGCATATGGAGTTTCTGTATATACTTTAAAAGAGTGTAGAATATGGCATTGTATATATTTTCTGACAGATTATATTCAGAGAAATTTTGTTTTTAACATTGGGGTGCCTAGAGAATATTTAGATTTCTTTTGATTCATGTAAAATTAGAATTTCTGTGATTTACGTGAGAGAGCATACTGAGTTGGTGTATATATTCCAAAACAGAGTAGAATAAGGCATTGTATATTTTTTCTAACAGACTATATTCAGAGCCATTTTCTTTTAAGTTTGGGGCGCCTAGATATTATTTAGATTTTTTTTGATTCACCTAAAATTAGAATTTCGGTATTTTATATGAGAGAGCATATTGAGTTGGTGTATATACTCCAAAACAGTGTAGAAAAGGGCATTGTATATTTTTTCTGACAGATTATATTCAGAGCAATTTTGCTTTTAACATTGGAGTGCCTAGATAATATTTAGATTTTTTTCGATTCGGGTACAATTAGAATTTCTGTATTTTACATGACAGAGCATATTGAGTTGGTGTTTATACTACAAAACAGAATAGAAGAGGGCATTATATATTTTTTCTGACAGATTAAATTCAGAGCAATTTTGCTTTTAACATTGGAGTGCCTAGATAATATTTAGATTTTTTCGGATCGTGTAAATTTAGAATTTCTGTGTTTTACATGAGAGAGCATATTGAGTTGGTGTATATACTACAAAACAGAGTAGAAGAGGGCATTGTATATTTTATCTGACAGATTATATTCAGAGCAATTTTGCTTTTAACATTGGAGTGCCTAGATAATATTTAGATTTTTTCGGATCGTGTAAATTTAGAATTTCTGTATTTTACATGAGAGAGCATATTGAGTTGGTGTATATACTACAAAACAGAGTAGTAAAGGGCATTGTAAATTTTTTCTGACAGTTTATATTCAGAGCAATTTTGCTATCAACAATCGGGTGCCTAGATAATATTTAGATTTTTCTGGATTCACGTTAAATTATAATTTCGGTATTTTACTTGAGAGAGCATACTGAGTTGGTGTATATACTCCAAAACAGAGTAGAATAAGGAATTGTTTATTTTCTCTAACAGACTATATTCAGAGCCATTTTCTTTTAACTTTGGGGCAACTACGTATTTTTAAGATTTTTTTGGATTTGCGTAAGATTAGAATTTCTGTATTTTACATGAGAGAGCATATTGAGTTGGTGTATATACTCCAAAACAGAGTAGAACAGTTCATTGTATATTATTTCTGACAGATTATATTCAGAGCAATTTTGCTTTTAACATTGGGGTGCCTAGATAATATTTAGATTTTTTTCAATTCACGTAATATTAGAATTTTGGTATTTTACATGAGAGAGCATACTGAGTTGGTGTATATACTCCAAAACAGAGTAGAATAAGACATTGTATATTTTTTCTAACAGACTATATTCAGAGACATTTTCTTTTAACTTTGGGGCGCCTAGATAGTATTTAGATTTTTTTGATTTGCGTAAAATTAGAATTTCGGTATTTTACATGAGAGCATATTGAGTTGGTGTATATACTCCAAAAAAAAGTAGAAAAGGGCATTGTATATTTATTCTGACAGATTATATTAAGTGCAATTTTGTTTTTAACATTCGGGTGCCTAGATAATATTTAGATTTTTTTCAATTCACGTAAAATTAGAATTTGAGTATTTTACATGAGAGCAAACTGAGTTGGTGTATATACTCCCAAACAGAGTAGAATAGTTCATTGTATGTTTTTTCTGACAGATTATATTCAGAACAATTTAGTTTTTAACATTGGTGTGCCTAGATAATATTTAGATATTTTCGATTCGGGAAAAATTAGAATTACTGTATTTTATATGAGAGAGCATATTGAGTTGGTGTATATACTACAAAACAGAGTAGAAGAGGGCATTGTATATTTTCTCTGATAGATTATATTCAGAGCAATTTTGCTATTAACATTGTGGTGCCTATATAATATATAGATTTTTTTCGATTTGCTTAAATATAGAATTTCTGTATTTTACATGAGAGAGAATATGGAGTTGGTGTATATACTCCAAAACAGAGTAGAATAGGGCATTGTATATTTTTTCTGACAGATTATATTCAGAGAAAATTTGCTTTTAACATTCGGGTTCATAGATAATATTTAGATTTTTTCGATTCGGGTAAAATTATAATTTCTTTATTTTACATGAGAGAGCATACTGAGTTGGTGTATATACTCCAAAACAGAGTAGAATAAGGTATTGTATATTTTTTCTAGCAGATTATATTTAGAGCCATTTTCTTTTAACTTTGGGTGCCTTGATATTATTTAGATTTCTTCGATTCGCGTAAAATTAGAATTTCGGTATTTTACATGAGATAGCATATTGAGTTGGTGTATATACTGCAAAACACAGGAGAAAAGAGCATTGTATATTTCTACTGACAGATTATATTCAGAGCAATTTTGCTTTTAACATTGGCATGCTTAGATAATATTTAGATTTCTTTCAATTCGCTTAAATATATAATTTCTGTATTTTACATGAGAGAGCATATGCAGTTCGTGTATATACTCCAAAACAAAGCAGAATAGGGCATTATATATTTTTTCTGACAGATTATATTCAGAGAAATTTTGCTTTTAACATTCGGGTGCCTAGATAATATTTAGATATTTTTCATTTCACGTAAAATTAAATTTCGGTATTTTAAATGAGAGAGCATACTGAGTTAATGTATTTCCTGCAAAACAGAGTAGAAAAAGGCATTATATATATTTTCTAACAGACTATATTCAGAGACATTTTCTTTTAACTTTGAGGCGCCAAGATATTATTTAGATTTTTATCGATTGGCGTAAAATTAGAATTTCAGCATTTTAAATGAGAGAGCATAGGGAGTTGGTGTATATACTACAAAACAGAGTAGAAAAAAGCATTGTATATTTTTTCTAACATAATATACTCAGAGACATTTTCGTTTAGCTTTGGAACGCCTAGATATTATTTAGATTTTTATCGATTCGTGTAAAATTAGAATTTCGGTATTTTAAATTAGAGAGCATATGGATTTGGTGTATAGACTCCAAAACAGAATAGAATAGGGCATTGTATATTATTTCTGACAGAATATATTCAGAGAAATTTTGTTTTTAACACTGGGGTGCCTAGATAATATTTAGATTTTTTTGATTCGGGTAAAATTAGAATTTCTTTATTTTACATGAGAGAGCATACTGAGTTGGTGTATATACACCAAAACGAAATAGAATAAGTCATTGTATATTTTTTCTAACAGACTATATTCAGAGCCATTTTATTTTACATTTCAGGCGCCTAGATATTATTTAGGTTTTTAACGATTCGCATAAAATGATAATTTCTGTATTTTACATGAGAGAGTATATTGAGTTGGTGTATATACTCCAAAACAAAGTAGAATAGTGCATTGTATATTTTTTCTGACAGATTATATTCAGAGCAATTTTTCTTCTAACATTGGCGTGCCTAGATAATATTTAGATTTTTTTCTTTTCACGTAAAATTAGAATTTCTGAAATTTACATGAGAGAGCATACTGATTTGGTGTATATACTCCAAAACATAGTACAATAGTGCATTGTATATTTTTTCTGACAGATTATATTCAGAGCAAGTTGTTTTAAACATTGGGGTGCCTAGATAATATTTAGATTTTTTTCGATTCGCTTAAATATAGAATTTCTGTATTTTACATGAGAGAGCATATGGAGTTGGTGTATATACTCCAAAACAGAGTAGAATAAGGCAATGTATATTTTTTCTGACAGATTATATTCAGAGCAATTTTTTTTTAATATTGGGGTACCTAGATAATATTTAGATTTTTTCAATTCGGGTAAAATTAGAAGTTTTGTATTTTATATGAGAGAGTATATTGAGTTGGTGTATATATTACAAAACATAGTAGAAAAAAGCATTGTATATTTTCTCTGACAGATTATATTCAGAGCAATTTTGATTTAACATTGGGGTGCCTAGATAATATACAGATTTTTTTTCATTTGCTTAAATATAGAATTTCTGTATTTTACATGAGAGAGAATATGGAGTTGGTGTATATACACCAAAACAGAGTAGAAATGGGCCTTGTATGTTTCTTCTGACAGATTATATTCAGAGAAATTTTGCTTTTACATTCGGGTTCCCAGATAATATTTAGATTTTTTTCATTTCACGTAAAATTAGAATTTCAGTATTTTACTTGAGAGAGCATACTAAGTTTGTGTATATACTCCAAAACAGAGTAGAAAAAGGTATTGTATATTTTTTCTAACAGACTATATGCAAAGCCATTTTCTTTTAACTTTGGGGCACCTAGATATTATTTAGATTTTTATCGATTCGCGTAAAATTAGAATTTCGGTATTTTACATGAGAGAGCATATTGAGTTGGTCTATATACTACAAAAGAGATTAGAATAGGGCATTGTATATTTTTTCTGACAGATTATATTCAGAGCAATTTTGCTTTTAAAATTGGGGTGCCGTGATAATATTTAGATTTTTTTCGTTTCACGTAAAATTAGAATTTCGGTATTTTACATGAGAGAGCATACTGAGTTAATGTATATACTCAAAAATAGAGTGGAAAAGGCATTGTATATATTTTCTATCAGACTATATTCAGAGACATTTTCTTTTAACTTTCGGGCGCCTAGATATTATTTATATTTTTATCGATTTGCGTAAAATTAGAATTTTGGTATTTTAAATGAGAGAGCATATTGAGTTGGTGTATATACTACAAAACAGAGTAGAAAAGGGCATTGTATATTTTTTCTGACAGATTATATTCAGAGCAATTTTGCTTTTAAAATTGGGGTGCCGTGATAATATTTAGATATTTTTCGTTTCACGTAAAATTAGAATTTCGTTATTTTACTTGAGACAGCATACTGAGTTAATGTATATGCTCCATTACAGAGTAGAAAAAGGCATTGTATATATTTTCTAACAGACAATATTCAGAGACCTTTTCTTTTAAATTTGGGGCGCCTAGATATTATTTAGATTTTTATAGATATGCATAAAATTAGAATTTCGGTATTTTAAATGAGAGAGCATATTGAGTTGGTGTATATACTACAAAACAGAGTAGAAAAGGGCATTGTATATTTTTTCTGACAGATTATATTCAGAGCAATTTTGCTTTTAACATTGTGGTGCCTAGATAATATTTAGATTTTTTTCGATTCGCTTAAATATAGAATTTCGGTATTTTACATGAGAGAGCATATGGATTTGGTGTATATACTCGAAAACAGAGAAGAATAGGGCATTGTATATTTTTTTCTGACAGATTATATTCAGAGCAATTTTGTTTTTAACGTTGGGGTGCCTAGATAATATTTAGATTTTTTTCGATTCGGGTAAAATTAGAATTTCTGTATTTTACATGAGAGAGCATACTATGTTGGTGTATATACACCAAAACAGCGTAGAAAAAGTCATTGTATATTTTTTCTAACAGTCTATATTCAGAGCCATTTTCTTTTATTTTTCGGGCTCCGAGATATTATTTAGATTTATTTCGATTTGTGTAAAATTAGAATTTCGCTATTTTACAGGAGAAAGCATATTGAATTGGTTTATATACGCCAAAACAGAGTAGAATAGAGCATTGTATATTTTTGCTGACAGATTATATTCGGAGCAATGTTGCTTTTAACATTGTGGTGCCTAGATAATATTCAGATTTTTTTCGTTTCACGTAATATTAAAATTTCGGTATTTTACCCGAGAGAGCATACTGAGTTGGTTTATATCCTCCAAAAAAGAGTAGAAAAGGTCATTGTATATTTTTTCTGACAGATTGTATTCAGAGCAATTTTGGTTTTAACATTAACGACTGTGGATAATATTTAGATTTCTTTCCATACACGTAATATTAAAATTTCGGTATTTTACCTGAGAGAGGACACTGAGTTGGTTATATCCTCCAAAAAAGAGTAGAAAAGGTCATTGTATATTTTTATTACAAATTATATTCAGAGCAATTTTGTTTTTGACATTGGGGTTCCTAGATACTATTTAGATTTTTTCGATTCACGTAAAATTAGAATTTCAGTATTTTACATGAGAGAGCATACAGAGTTGGTGTATATACTCGAAAACAAAGTAGAATAAATCTTTGTATATTTTTTCTAAGAGACTATATTCAGAGCCATTATCTTTTATCTTTGGGCCGCCTAGATAATATTTATATTTTTTCTCTTTGGGTAAAATTAGAATTTCTGTATTTTACATGAGAGAGCATACTGAGTTGGTGTATATACACCAAAACAGAGTAGAAATGGGCATTGTATATTTAATCTGACATATTATAATCAGAGCAATTTAGATTTTATCATTGGAGTGCTTAGATAATATTTAGATTTCTTTCGATTCGAGTAAAATTAGAATTTCGGTACTTTACATGGGAGAGCATACTGCGTTGGTGTATATACTCCAAAACGAAGTAGAATAAGGCATTATATGTTTTTTCTAACAGACTATATTCAGAGCCATTTTCTGTTAACTTTGAGGCGCCTAGATATTATTTAGATTTCTTCAATTCGCGTAAAATTAGAATTTCGGTATTTTACATGAGCGCATATTGAGTTGGTGTATATACTCCAAAACAGAGTAGAAAATGGCATTTTATATTTTCTGACAGATTATATTCAGAGCAATTTTGCTTTTAACATTCGGGTGCCTAGGTAATATTTAGATTTTTTTCGATTCACGTAAAATTAAAATTTCGGCATTTTACATGAGAGAGCACACTGAGTTGGTGTATATACTCCAAAACAAAGTAGAATAGGGCATTGTATATTTCTACTGACAGATTATATTCAGCGCAATTTTGCTTTTAACATTGGGGTGACTAGATAATATTAAATTTTTGTCTATTCACTTAAATATAGAATTTCTGTATTTTACATGAGAGAGCATATGGAGTTGGTGTATATACTCCAAAACAGAGTAGAATAGGGCATTGTATATTTTTTCTGAAAAATTATATTCAGAGGAATGTTGTTTTTAACATTGGGGTGCCTAGATAATATTTAGATTTTTTTGATTCGGGTAAAATAAGAATTTCTGTATTTTACATGAGTGAGCATACTGAGTTGGTGTATATATTCCAAAACAGAGTAGAATAAAACATTGTATATTATTTCTTACAGACTATATTCAGAGCCATTTTCTTTTAAATTTGGGGTGCCTAGATATTATTTAGATTTTTTTCAATTCGCTTAATATTAAAATTTCGCTATTTTACATGAAAGAGCATATTGAGTTTGTGTATATACTCCAAAACAGAGTAGAAAAGGGCATTGTATATTTTTTCAGACAGATTATATTCACGGCAATTTTGCTTTTAACATTGACGTGCCTAGATAATTAGATTTTTTCGATTCGGGTAAAATTAGAATTTAGATATTTTACATGAGAGGGCATACTGAGTTGGTGTATATACTCCAAAACAGAGTAGAATAAGGCATTGTATATTTTTTCTGAAAGATTATATTCAGAGCAATTTTTTTTTTAACATTGGGTTGCCTAGATAGTATTTAGATTTTTTTCGATTCACATAAATTTTGAATTTCGGTATTTTACATGGGAGAGCATATTGTGTTGGTGTATATACTACAAAACCAAGTAGAATAAGGCATTGTATATTTTTTCCAACAGACGATATTCAGAGCCATTTTCTTTTAACTTTGGGGCCACTAGACATTATTTAGATTTTTTTCAATTCGCATAAAATTAGAATTTCGGTACTTTTCATAAGAGAGCATATTGAGTTGTTGTATATACCCCAAAACAGAGTAGAAAAGGGCATTGTCTATTTTGCCTGACAGATTATATTCAGAGCAATTTTGCTTTTAACATTGGGGTGCCTAGATAATATTTAGACTTCTTTCGATTCGCTTAAATATAGAATTTCTGGATTTTACATGAGAGAGCATATGGAGTTGGTGTATATAATCCAAAACAGAGTAAAATAGGGAATTGTATATTTTCTCTGAATGATTATATTTAGAGGAATTATGTTTTTAACATTAGGGTGCCGAGATAATATTTAGATTTTTTTCTATTCACGTAAATTTAGAGTTTCGGTATTTTAAATGAGAGAGCATAGTGAGTTGCTGTATATACTGCCAAACAGAGTAGAAAAGGGCATTATATATTTTTTCTGACAGGTTATATTCAGAGCAATTTTGCTTTTAACATTGGGGTGCCTAGATAATATTTAGATATTTTTCGATTCGCTTAAATATAGAATTTCTGTATTTTACATGAGAGAGCATAAGGAGTTGGTGTATATACTCCAAAACAGAGTAGAATACGGCATTGTATATTTTTTCTGACAGATTATATTCAGAGAAATTTTGTTTTTATCCTTGGGGTGTCTAGATAATATTTACATTTTTTCGATTTGGGTAAAATTAGAATTTCGGTATTTTACATGAGAGAGCATATTGAGTTGGTATATATACTACAAACCAGAGTAGAAAACGGCATCATATATTTTTTCTGACAGGTTATATTCAGAGCAATTTTTCTTAAACATTGGGGTGCCTAGATAATATTTAGATTTTTTTCGATTCGCTTAAATATAAAATTTCTGTATTTTATATGAGAGAGCATATGGAGTTGGTCTATATACTCCCAAACACAGTAGAAAAGGGCATTGTATATTTTTTCTGACATATTATATTCAGAGAAATTTTGCTTTTAACGTTGGGGTGCCTAGATAATATTTAGATTTTTTTCGATTCGCTTTAATATAGAATTTCTGTATTTTACATGAGAGAGCATACTGAGTTGGTGTATATACTCCAGAACAGAGTAGAAAACGGTATTGTATATTTTTTCTGACAGATTATATTCATAGCAATTTTGCTTTAATATTGGGGTGCCTAGATAATATTTAGATTTTTTTTGATTCACGTAAAATTAGAATTTCGGTATTTTACGTGAGAGAGCATACTGAGTTTGTGTATATACTTTAAAAGAGAGTAGAATAAGGCACTGTACAGTTTTTCTAACAGAGTATATTCAGAGCCATTTTCTTTTAAGTTTGGGGCGCCTAGATATTATTTAGATTTTTTTCGATTCGCGTAAAAGTAGAATTTCGTTATTTTACATGAGAGAGCATATTGAGTTGGTGTATATACTCGAAAAAAGAGTAGAAAAGGGCATTGTATATTTTTTCTGACAGATTATATTAGGAGCAATTTTGCTTTTAACATTGGGGTGCGTAGATAATATTTAGATATTTTTCGATTCTCTTAAATATAGAATTTCTGTATTTTACATGAGAGAGCATATGGAGTTGGTGTATATACTCCAAAACGAAGTAGAATTGGGCATTGTATATTTTATATGACTGAATATATTCCGAGCAATTTTGTTTTTATCATTGGGGTGCCTAGATGCGATTTAGATTTTTTCGATTCAGGTAAAATTAGAATTTCGGTATTTTACATGAGAGAGCATACTGAGTTGGTGTATTTACACCAAAACAGAGTAGAATAGGGCGTTGTATATTTTTTCTGACAGATTATATTCAGAGCAATTTTGCTTTTAACATTGGAGTGCCTAGATAATATTTAGAGTTTTCTCTATTCGCTTAAATATAGAATTCCTGTATTTTACATGAGAGAGCATATGGAGTTGGTGTATATACTCTAAAACAGAGTAGAATAGGGCATTGTATATTTTTTCTGACAGACTATATTCAGAGCAATTTTGCTTTTAACTTTGGGGTGCCTAGATAATTAGATTTTTAAAGATTCACGTAAACTTAGAATTTCTCTATTTTACATGGGAGAGCATACTGAGTTGGTGTATATACACCAAAACAGAGTAGAATAGGGGATTGAATATTTTTTGTGACAGATTATATTCAGAGAAATTTTGTTTCTAACATTGGGGTGCCAGATAATATTTAGATTTTTTCGATTCGTGTAAAATTAGAATTTCGGTATTTTACAAGAGAGAGCTTCCTTAGTTGGTGTATATACTTCAAAACAGATTAGAATAAGGCATTGTATATTTTTTGTAACAGACTATATTCAGAGCCATTTTCTTTAACTTCGGGGTGCCTAGATATTATTTCTATTTTTTTCAATTCGCGTAAAATTAGAATTTTGGTATTTTACATGAGAGCGCATATTGAGTTGCTGCATATACTCCAAAACAGAGTACAAAAGGGCATGGTATATTTTTTCTGATAGATTATATTCAGAGCAATTTTGCTTTGAACTTTGAGGTGCCTAGATAATATTTAGATTTTTTTAGATTCACGTAAAATTAGAATTTCTTTATTTTACATGAGAGAGCATACTGAGTTGGTATATATACACCGAAACAGAATAGAATAGGGCATTGTATATTTATTCTGACAGATTATATTGGGAGCAATTTTGTTTTTAACTTTGGGGTGCCTAGATAATATTTATATTTGTTTCAATTCGCTTAAATATAGAATTTCTGTATTTTACATGAGAGAGCATATGGAGTTGGTGTATACGCTCCAAAAAAGAGTAGAATAGGGCATTGTATATTTTTTCTGACAGATGATATTCAGAGCAATTTTTTTTTTAACATTGCGGTGCCTAGATAATAATTAGATTTTTTTTCATTCGGGTGAAATTAGAATTTCTGTATTTTACATGAGAGAGCATACTGCGTTGGTGTATATACTCCAAAACAAAGTAGAATAAGTCATTGCATATTTTTTCTAACAGAATATATTCAGAGCCATTTTCTTTTAACTTTGGGCGTCTAGATGTTATTTACATTTTTTTCGATTCGTGTAAATTTAGAATTTCGGTATTTTACATGAGGGAGCATACTGAGTTAGTTTATATACTGTAAAACACCGTAGAATAAGGTATTGCATATTTTTTTAACAGACTATATTCAGGGCCATTTTCTTTTAACTTTGGGGCGCATAGATATTATTTAGATTTTTTTCGATTCACGTAAATTTCTAATTTCTGTATTTTACCTGAGAGAGCATATTGAGGTGGTGTATATACTACAAAAGAGAGTAGAAAAGGGCATTTTATATTTTTTCTGTCAGATTATATTCAGAGCAATATTGCTTTTAACATTGGGTTGCCTAGAAAATATTTAGATTTTTTCGATTCGGGTAGAATTAGAATTTCTGTATTTTAAATGACAGAGCATATTGAGTTGGTGTTTATACTACAAAACAGAATAGAAGAGGGCATTGTATATTTTTTTCTGACAGATTATATTCAGAGCAAGTTTGCTGTTAACATTGGGGTGCCTAGATAATATTTACATTTTTTTCGATTCGCATAAATAAAGAATTTCTGTATTTTACATGAGAGAGCATATGGAGTTGGTGTATGTACTTCAAAACAGAGTAGAATAGGGCATTGTATATTTTTTCTGACAGATTATATTCAGAGCGATTTTGTTTTTAACATTGTGGTGCCTAGATAATACTTAGATTTTTTTCGATTCACGTAAATACAGAATTTATGTATTTTCCATCAGAGAGCAGACGGAGTTGGTGTATATACTCCAAAACAGAGTAGAATAGGGCATTGTGTATTTTTTCTGACAGATTATATTCGGAGCAATTTCCCTTTTAACTTTGGGGGTGCCTAGGTAATATTTAGATATTTTTCGATTCACTTAAATATAGAATTTCTGTATTTTACATGATAGAGCATACGGAGCTGGTTTATATACTTTAAAACAGAGTAGAATAGTGCATTTTATATTTTTCCTGACTGATTATATTTACAGCAATTTTGTTTTTAACATTGGGTTGCCTAAATAATATTTAGATTTTTTCGATTTGGGTAAAATTAGAATTTCTGTATTTTACATGAGAGAGCATATTGAGTTGGTGTATAAACTACAAAACAGAGTAGAATAGGGCATTATATATTTTCTCTGACATATTATATTCAGAGCAATTTTGCTTTTAACATTGGGGTGTTTAGACAATATTTATATTTATTCGATTCTGGTAGAATTAGAATTTTTGTATTTTACATGAGAGAGCATATGGAGTTTGTGTATATACTCCAAAACAAAGTCGAATAAGGCATTGTACATTTTTTCTAACAGACTATATTCAGAGCCATTTTTGTTGAACGTTGGGGCGCCTAGATATTATTTAGATTTATTTCGATTTGCGTAAAATTACAATTTCTGTATTTTACATGACAGAGCATATAGAGTTGCTGTATATACTCCAAAACAAAGTAGAATAGGGCATTGTATATTTTTTCTGACAGATTATATTCAGAGCAATTTTGTTTTTAACATTGGGTTGCCTACATAATATTTTGATTTTTTGATTCGGGTAAAATTAGAATTTCGCTATTTTACATAAGAGAGCATACTGACTTGGTGTATATACTTTAAAACACAGTAGAATAAAGCATTGTATATTTTTTCTGTCAGATTATATTCAGAGCAATTTTTCTTTAACATTGGCGTACCTACATAATATTTAGATTTTTTTGATTTGGATAAAATTCGAATTTCTGTAGTTTACATGAGAGACCATATTGAGTGTGTGTATATACTACAAAAAAGAGTAGAAAAGGGCATTGTATATTTTTTCTGACAGATTATATTCAGAGCAATTTTGTTTTTAACATTGGAATGCCAAGACTATATTTTTATTTTTTCGATTCGGGTTGAATTTGAATTTCTGTATTTTACATGAGAGACCATATGGAGTTGGTGTATATACTCCAAAACAGAGTAGAATAGAGCATTGTATATTTTTTCTCACAGATTATATTCAGCGCAATTTTTTTTTTAATATTGGGGTGCTTAGATAATATTTAAATTGTATTTGATTCGCTTAAATATAGAATTCCTGTATTTTACATGAGAGAGCATATGGAGTTGGTGTATATACTCCAAAACAGAGTAGAATAGGGCATTGTATATTTTTTCTGACAGATTATATTCAGAGCAATTTTGCTTTTAACTTTGGAGTGCCTAGATAATATTTAGATTTTTTTAGATTCACGTAGAATTAGAATTTCTCTATTTTACATGGGAGAGCATACTGAGTTGGTGTATATACACCAAAACGGAGTAGTATAGGGGATTGAATATTTTTTGTGACAGATTATATTCAGAGCAATTTTGTTTTTAACATTGGGGTGCCCAGATAATACTTATATTTTCTTTGAATCGCTTAAATATAGAATTTCTGTATTTTACATTAGAGAGCATATGGAGTTGGTGTATATACTCCAAAACAGAGTAGAAAAGGGCATGGTATATTTTTTCTGACAGATTATATTCAGAGCAATTTTGTTTTTATCATTGGGGTGCATAGATAATATTTAGATTTTTCGATTCGGGTAAAATGAGAATTTCGGTATTTTACATGAGAGAGCGTACTGAGTTGGTGTATATACTTCAAAACAGATTAGAATGAGGCGTTGTATATTTTTTCTAACAGACTGTATTCAGAGCCATTTTCTTTTAACTTTGGGGTGCGTCGATATTATTTATATTTTTCTCAATTCGCGTAAAATTAGAATTTCGGTATTTTACATGAGAGCGCATATTGAGTTGCTGCATATACTCCAAAACAGAATAGAGAAGGGCATTGTATATTTTTTTAGACAATTATATTCAGAGCAATTTTGCTTTTAACTTTGGGGTGCCTAGATAATATTTAGATTTGTTTAGATCCACGTAAATTTAGAATTTCTCTATTTTACATGAGAGAGCATACTGAGTTGGTTTATATACACCAAAAAAGAGTAGAATAGGGCATTGTATATTTTTTCTGACAGATTATATTCAGAGTAATTTTGTTTTTAACATTGGGGTGCCTAGATTATATTTAGATTTTTTCGATTCGGGTAAAATTAGAATTTCGGTATTTTACATGAGAGAGCATACTGAGTTGGTGTATATACTGCAAAACAGAGTAGAATAAATCATTGTATATTTTTTCTTACAGACTATATTCAGAGCCATTTTCTTTTAACATTGGGGCACCTAGATATTCTTTAGGTTTTTTTCCATGCACGTAAAATTAGAATTTCAGTATTTTACGTGAGAGAGCATATGGAGTTGGTGTATATACTCCAAAACAGAGAAGAATAGGGCATTATATATTATTTCTGACAGATTATATTGAGAGAAATTTTGCTTTTAACCTTCGGGTGCCTAGATAATATTTAGATTTTTTTGATTCGCTTTAATATAGAATTTCTGTATTTTTCATGAGAGAGCATATTTAGTTGGTGTATGTACTCCAAAACAGAGTAGAATAAATCATTGTATATTTTTTCTTACAGACTATATTCAGAGCCATTTTCTTTTAACATTGGGGCACCTAGATATTCTTTAGGTTTTTTTCCATGCACGTAAAATTAGAATTTCAGTATTTTACGTGAGAGAGCATATGGAGTTGGTGTATATACTCCAAAACAGAGAAGAATAGGGCATTATATATTATTTCTGACAGATTATATTGAGAGAAATTTTGCTTTTAACCTTCGGGTGCCTAGATAATATTTAGATTTTTTTGATTCGCTTAAATATAGAATTTCTGTATTTTACATGAGAGAGCATATGGAGTTGGTGTATATACTCCAAAACAAAGTAGAATAAGTCATTGTGTATTTTTTCTAACAGACTATATTCAGAGCCATTTTCTTTTAACTTGGTGCGTCTAGATGTTATTTACATTTTTTTCGATTTGCGTAAATTTAGAATTTCGGTATTTTACATGAGGGAGCATACTGAGTTTGTGTATATACTGTAAAACACAGTAGAATAAGGTATTGTATATTTTTTTTAACAGACTATATTCAGAGCCATTTTCTTTTAACTTTGGGGTGCGTAGATATTATTTAGTTTTTTTCGATTCGCGTAGACTTAGAATTTCGGTATTTTACATGAGAGAGCATATTGAGTTGGTGTATATACACCATAACAGAGTAGAAAAGGCCATTGGATATTTTTTCTGACAGATTATATTCGGAACAATTTTGCTTTTAACATTGGATTGCCTAGATTATATTTAGATTTTCTCTATTCGCTTAAATATAGAATTTCTGTATTTTACATGAGAGAGCATATGGAGTTGGTGTATATACTCCAAAATACAGTAGAATAGGGCATTGTATATTTTTTCTAGCAGATTATATTTAGAGCCATTTTCTTTTAACTTTGGGTGCCTTGATATTATTTAGATTTCTTCGATTCGCGTAAAATTAGAATTTCGGTATTTTACATGAGATAGCATATTGAGTTGGTGTATATACTGCAAAACACAGGAGAAAAGAGCATTGTATATTTCTACTGACAGATTATATTCAGAGCAATTTTCCTTTTAACATTGGCATGCTTAGATAATATTTAGATTTCTTTCAATTCGCTTAAATATATAATTTCTGTATTTTACATGAGAGAGCATATGCAGTTCGTGTATATACTCCAAAACAAAGCAGAATAGGGCATTATATATTTTTTCTGACAGATTATATTCAGAGAAATTTTGCTTTTAACATTCGGGTGCCTAGATAATATTTAGATATTTTTCATTTCACGTAAAATTAAATTTCGGTATTTTAAATGAGAGAGCATACTGAGTTAATGTATTTCCTGCAAAACAGAGTAGAAAAAGGCATTATATATATTTTCTAACAGACTATATTCAGAGACATTTTCTTTTAACTTTGAGGCGCCAAGATATTATTTAGATTTTTATCGATTGGCGTAAAATTAGAATTTCAGCATTTTAAATGAGAGAGCATAGGGAGTTGGTGTATATACTACAAAACAGAGTAGAAAAAAGCATTGTATATTTTTTCTAACATAATATACTCAGAGACATTTTCGTTTAGCTTTGGAACGCCTAGATATTATTTAGATTTTTATCGATTCGTGTAAAATTAGAATTTCGGTATTTTAAATTAGAGAGCATATGGATTTGGTGTATAGACTCCAAAACAGAATAGAATAGGGCATTGTATATTATTTCTGACAGAATATATTCAGAGAAATTTTGTTTTTAACACTGGGGTGCCTAGATAATATTTAGATTTTTTTGATTCGGGTAAAATTAGAATTTCTTTATTTTACATGAGAGAGCATACTGAGTTGGTGTATATACACCAAAACGAAATAGAATAAGTCATTGTATATTTTTTCTAACAGACTATATTCAGAGCCATTTTATTTTACATTTCAGGCGCCTAGATATTATTTAGGTTTTTAACGATTCGCATAAAATGATAATTTCTGTATTTTACATGAGAGAGTATATTGAGTTGGTGTATATACTCCAAAACAAAGTAGAATAGTGCATTGTATATTTTTTCTGACAGATTATATTCAGAGCAATTTTTCTTCTAACATTGGCGTGCCTAGATAATATTTAGATTTTTTTCTTTTCACGTAAAATTAGAATTTCTGAAATTTACATGAGAGAGCATACTGATTTGGTGTATATACTCCAAAACATAGTACAATAGTGCATTGTATATTTTTTCTGACAGATTATATTCAGAGCAAGTTGTTTTAAACATTGGGGTGCCTAGATAATATTTAGATTTTTTTCGATTCGCTTAAATATAGAATTTCTGTATTTTACATGAGAGAGCATATGGAGTTGGTGTATATACTCCAAAACAGAGTAGAATAAGGCATTGTATATTTGTTCTAACAGACTATATTTAGAGCCATTTTCTTTTAACTTTGGGGAGCCTAGATATTTTTTAGATTTTTTTTAATTCACTTAAAATTTGAATTTGTGTATTTTACATGAGAGAGCATATTGAGTTAGTATATATACTCCAATAGAGAGTAAAAAATGGCATTGTATAATTTTTATGACATATTATATTCAGAGCAATTTTGCTTTTAACATTGGGGTGCCTAGATAATATTTAGATTTTTCTCGATTCACGTAAAATTAGAATTTCGGTATTTTACATGAGAGAGTATACCTAGTTGGTGTATATATTCCAAAACAGAGTAGAATAGGGCATTTTATATATCTTTTGACAGATTATATTCATAGCAATTTTGTTTTTAACATTGGGGTGCCTAGATTGTATTTATATTTTTATGATTTGGGTAAAATTAGAATTTCTCTATTTTACATGAGAGAGCATATTGAGTTGGTGTATGTACTACAAAACAGAGTAGAAACGGGTATTGTATATTTTTTCTGACCGAATATATTCACAGCACTTTTGCTTTTAACGTTGGGGTGCGTAGATAATATTTAGATTTTGTTCGATTCGCTTAAATATAGAATTTCTGTTTTTTACATGAGAGAGCATGTGAAGTTGGTGTATATACTCGAAAACAGAGTAGAATAGGGCATTGTATATTTTTTTTGACAGATAATATACAGAGCAATTTTTTTTTAAACATTGGGGTGCCTAGGTAATATTTAGATTTTAACTATTCTGGTAAAATTAGAATATCGTTATTTTACATGAGAGAACAGACTGACTTGGTGTATATACTCCAAAACAGACTGGAATAAGGCTTTGTATATTTTTTCTAACAGACTATATTCAGAGCTATTTTTTTTTAACTTTGGGGCACCTAGATATTATTTAGATTTTTTTTTGATTCGTGTAAAATTAGAATTTCGGTATTTTGCATGAGAGAGCATATTGAGTTGGTGTATATACTCCTAAACAGAGTAGAAAAGGGCATTGTATATTTTTTCTGACAGATTATATTCAGAGCAATTTTGCTTTTAGCATTGGGTTGCCTAGATATTATTAAAATTTTTCCGATTGGCTTAAATATAGAATTTCTCTCTTTTAAATGAGAGAGCAATTTTGCTTTCAACATTCGGGTGCCTAGATAAAATTCGATTTTTTTTGATTCACGTAAAATTAGAATTTCGGTATTATACATAAGAGAGCATACTGAGTTGGTGTATATCCTCCAAAACAGAGTAGAATAAGGCATTGTATATTTTTTGACAGATTATATTCAGAGCAATTTTGCTTTTTACATTGGGGTGCCTCAATAATATTTAGATTTTTTTAACATTAAGGTGCCTAGATAATATTTAGATTTTTTTCGATTTGCTTCAATATAGAATTTCTGTATTTTTACATGAAAGAGTATATGAAGTTGGTGTATATACTCCAAAATAGAGTAGAAAAGCGCATTGTATAATTTTTCTTACAGATTATATTCAGAGCAATTTTGCTTTTAACTTTCGGTTGCCTAGATAGTAATTAGATTTTTTTCCATTCACGTAAAATTAGAATTTCGGTATTTTACATGAGAGAGCATACTTAGTTGGTGTATATACTCCAAAACAGAGTAGAATAGGGCATTGTATATTTTTCTGACAGATTATATTCCGAGCAATTTTGTTTTTAACATTGGGGTGTATATATAATATTTAGATTTTTTCCATTCGGGTAAAATTAGAATTTCTGTATTTTACATGAGAGAGCATACTGAGTTGGTGTATATACTCCAAAACATAGTAGAGAAAGGCATTGTATATTTTTAATAACAGAGTATATTCAGAGCCATTTTCTTTCAACTTTGGGGCACCTAGATATTATTTAGATTTTTTTCGATTCTTGTAAAATTAGAATTTGAGTATTTTACATGAGAGAGCATACTGAGTTGGTGTATATACTCCAATACAGAGTAGAAAAGGGCACTGTATATTTTTTATGACAGGTTATATTCAGAGCAGTTTTTCTTTTAACATTGTGGTGCCTAGGAAACATTTAGATTTTTTTCGATTCCCGTAAAATTAGAATTTCGATATATTACATGAGAGAGAATACTGAGTTGGTGTATATAATCGAAAACAGAGTAGAATAGGGCATTTTATATTTTTTTGACAGATTATATTCACAGCAATTTTGTTTTTAACAATGGAGTGCCTAGATTATATTTAGATTTTTTCGATTTGGGTAAAATTATAATTTCTGTATTTTACATGAGATAGCATATGGAGTTGGTGTATATACTCCAAAACAGAGTAGAATAGGGCATTGTATATTTTTTCTGACAGATTATATTCAGAGCAATTTTGTTTTTAACATTGGGGTGCCTTGATAATATTTAGATTGTTTTCGATTCGCTTAAATATAGAATTTCCGTATTTTACATGAGAGAGCATATGGAGTTGGTGAATATTCTCCAAAACAAAGTAGAAAAGGACATTGTATATTTTGCCAGACAGATTATATTCAGAGCAATTTTGATTTTAACATTGGGGTGCCTAGATAATATTTAGATTTTTTTCGATTCGCTTAAATATTGAATATCTGTATTTAACATGAGAGAGCATATGGAGTTGGTGTATATACTCCAAAACAGAGAAGAATAGGGCATTGTATATTTTTTCTGGCACATTATGTTCAGCGCAATTTTGTTTTTAACATTGGGGTGCCTAGATAATATTTAGATTTTCTTCGATTCGCTTAAATATAGAATTTCGTTATTTTACATGAGAGAGCATATGGAGTTGGTGTATATACTCCAAAATAGAGTAGAAAAGAGCATTGCATATTTTTTCTGAAAGATTATATTCAGAGCAATTTTTTTTTAACATTGGGTTGCCTAGATAATTTTTAGATTTTTTTTTGGTTCACTTAAATATAGCATTTCTGTATTTTACATGAGAGAGCATATGGAGTTGGTGTATATACTCCAAAACAGAGTAGAATAGGGCATTGTATATTTTTTATGACAGATTATATTAAGGGAACTTTTGTTTTTAACATTGGGGTGCCTAGATAATATTTAAAATTTTTTGATAAATGTAAAATTAGCATTTCGGTATTTTACATGAGAGAACATACTGATTTGGCATATATACTCCAAAACAGAGTAGAATAAGGCATTGTATATTTTTTTAACAGACTATATTGAGAACCATTTTCTTTTAACATTGGGGCGCCTAGATATTATTTACATTTTCTTTGATTTCTGTAAAATTAGAATCTCAGTATTTTACATGAGAGAGAATATTTAGTTGGTGTATATAATCCACAACAATGTAGAATAGGGCATTGTATATTTTTTCTGACAGAGTATATTCAGAGCAATTTTGCTTTTAACATTGGGGTGCCTAGATAATATTTAGATTTTTTTCAATTCATGTAAATTTAGAATTTCGGTATTTTATGTGAGAGAGCATACTGAGTTGGTGTATATACTCCAAAACAGAGTAGAATAAGCATTGTATATTTTTTTTTGACAGATTATATTCAGAGCAATTTTGTTTTTAATATTGGGGTGCCTAGATTATATTTAGATTTTTTTTCAATTCGCTTCAATATAGAATTTCTGTATTTTACATGAGAGAGCATATGGAGTTGGTGTATATACTCCAAAACAGAGCAGAATAGGGCATTGTATATTTTTTCTGACAGATTATATTAAGGGCAAATTTGTTTTTAACATTGGGGTGCCTAGATTATATTTAGATTTTTTAGATTCGGGTAAAATTAGAATTTCTGTATTTTACAAGAGAGAGCATACTGAGTTGGTGTATATACTCCAAAACAGAGTAGAAGAAGGCATTGTATATTTTTTCTAACGAACTATATTGAGAGCCATTTGCTTTTAACTTTGGGGTGCCTTGATAATATTTAGATTTTTTCGATTCATGTAAATTTAGAATTTCGCTATTTCACATGAGAGAGCATATTGAGTTGGTGTATATACACCAAAACAGAGTAGAAAAGGGCATTGTATATTTTTTCTGACAGTGTATATTCAGAGAAATTTTGCTTTTACCATTAGGATGCCTAAATAATATTTAGATTTTTGTCGATTCACGTAAAATTAGAATTTCGGTATTTTACATGAGAGAGCATTTTGAGTTGGTGCATATACTCCAAAACAGAGTAGAAAAAGGCATTGAATATTTTTTCTGACAGATTATATTCAGAGCAATTTTGTTTTTAATACGGGGTGTCTAGTTTATATGTAGATTTTTTTCGATTCGCTTAAATATAGTATTTCTGTATTTTACATGAGAGAGCATATGGAGTTGGTGTATATACTCCAAAACAAAGTAGAATAAAGCATTGTATATTTTCTCTAATAGACTATATTCAGAGTAAGTTTCTTTTAACTTTTGGCGCCTAGATATTATTTAGATTTTTTTCGATTCGCGTAAAATTAGAATTTCGGTATTTTACAGGAGAGAGCATATTGAGATGGTTTATACACTCCAAAACAGAGTTGAAAAGGGCATTGTATAATTTCTCTGTCAGATTATATTCAGAGCAATTTTGGTTCATACATTGGGGTGCCTAGATAATATTTAGATTTTTTTCGATTCACGTAAAATTAGAATTTCGGTATTTTACTTGAGACAGCACACTGAGTGTGTGTATATACTCCAAAACAAAGTAGAATAGGGCATTGAATATTTCCTCTGACATATTATATTCAGAGCTATTTTGTTTTTAACATTGGGGTGCTTAGATAATATTTAGATTTATTCAATTCGGGTAAAATTTGAATATCGGTATTTTACATGAGAGAGCATCCTGAGCTGGTGTATATACTCCAAAACAGAGTAGAATAAGGCATTGTATGTTTTTTCTAACAGAATATATTTAGAGTCATTTTCGTTTAACTTTGTGGCGCCTAGATATTATTTTGATTTTTTTGATTCATGTAAAATTAGAATTTCGGTATTTTACATGAGAGAGAATACTGAGTTGGTGTATATACTACAAAACAGAGTAGAATAAGGCATTGTATATTTTTTCTAACAGACTATATTCAGAAGCATTTTCTTTTAAAATTGGTCTGCCTAGATATTATTTAGATTTTTTTTTGATTCGTGTAAAATTTGAATTTCGGTATTTTACAGGAGAGAGCATATTGAGATGGTTTATACACTCCAAAACAGAGTTGAAAAGGTCATTGTATATTTTCTCTGTCAGATTATATTCAGAGAAATTTTGGTTCATACATTGGGGTGCCTAGATAATATTTAGATTTATTTCGATTCGCTTAAATATAGAATTTCTGTATTTTACATGAGAGAGCATATGGAGTTGGTTTATGTACTCCAAAACAGAGTAGAATTGGGCATTGAATATTTTTTCTGACAGATTCTATTCAGAGCAATTTTGTTTTTAACATTGGGGTGCATAGATTATATGTAGATTTTTTCGATTCGCTTAAGTATAGAATTTCTGTATTTTACATGAGAGAGCATATGGACTTGGTGTATATACTCCAAAAAAGAGTAGAATAGGGCATTGTACATTTTTTCTGACAGATTATATTCAGAGCAATTTTGTATTTAACATTGGGGTGCATAGATAATATTTAGATTTTGTCGATTCAGTTAAATTCGAAGTTTGGTATTTTACATGAGAGAGCATACTGAGTTGGTGTATATACTACAAAACAAAGTAGAATAAGGCATTGTATTTTTTTCTAACAGAATATATTCAGAGCCAGTTTCATTTAACTTTGAGGTGCCTAGATATTATTTAGATTTTTTTCAATTCACGTAAAATTTGAATTTCGGAATTTTACATGAGAGAGCATACTGAGTTGGTGTATATTCGCCAAAACAGAGTAGAATAAGGCATTGTATATTTTTTCTGACAGATTATATTCAGAGCAATTTTGCTTTTAACATTGGGGTGTCTATACATATTTAGATTTTTGTCCATTCCCTTAAATATAGAATTTCTGTGTTTTACATGGAGAGAGCATATGGAGTTGGTGTATATACTACAAAACAGAGTAGAATAAAGCATTTTATATTTTTTCTAACAAATTATATTCAAAGAAACTTTGTTCTTAACATTGGTGTGCCTAGATAATATTTAGATTTTTTTGATTCGGGTAAAATTACAATTTATGTATTTTATATGAGAGAGCATACTGAGTTGGTGTATATACTCCAAAACAGAGTAGAATAAGGCATTGTATATTTTTTCTAACAGACTATATTCAGAGCCATTTTCTTTTAACTTTGGGGCGCCTAGATATTATTTAGATTTTTTTCGATTTCCGTAAAATAAGAATTTCGGTATTTTACATGAGAGAGCATATTGAGTTGATGTATACAATCCAAAACAGAGTAGAAAATGGCA
The DNA here is from genome assembly GCF_049354715.1 of Callithrix jacchus. Lineage (NCBI taxonomy): Eukaryota > Metazoa > Chordata > Mammalia > Primates > Cebidae > Callithrix > Callithrix jacchus. Next base: position 51,420,773 of record NC_133523.1, read on the forward strand.
TTGTATATTTTTTTAGACAGACTATATTCAGAGCAATTTTGCTTTTAACATTGGAGTGCCTAGATAATATTTAGATTCTTTTCGATTCAGGTAAATTTAGAATTTCGGTATTTTACATGAGAGAGCATACTGAGTTGGTGTATATACTCGAAAACAGGGTAGAATAAGGCATTGTATATTGTTTCTGACAAATTATATTCGGAGCAATTTTGCTTTTAACATTGGGGTGCTTGGATAATATTTAGATTTTTATCGATTCGCTTAAATATACAATTTGTGTATTTTACATGAGAGAGCATATTGAGTTGGTGCATATACTCCAAAACAGAGTAGAATAGGGCGTTGCATATTTTTTCTGACAGATGATATTCAGAGCAATTTTGTTTTTATCATTGGGGTGCCCAGATATTATTTAGATTTTTTTCAATTCACGTAAAATTAGAATTTTGGTATTTTATATGAGAGAGCATACTGAGTTGGTGTATATACTCCAAATAAAGTAGAATAAGGCATTGTATATTTTTTCTAACAGACTATATTCAGAGGCATTTTCTTTTAACTTTGGGGTGCCTAAATATTATTTAGATTTATTCCGATTCACGTAAAATTAGAATTTCGGTATTTTACATGAGAGAGCATATTGAGTTTGTGTATATACTCCAAAACAGAGTATAAAAGGGCATTGTATATTTTTTCTGAAAGATTATATTCAGAGAAATTTTGGTTAATACATTGGGGTGCCTTGATTATATGTAGATTTTTTCGATTCACTTAAATATAGAATTTCTGTATTTTACATGAGAGAGCATATGGAGTTGGTGTATATACTCCAAAACAGAGTAGAATAGGGATTTTTATATTTTTATGACAGATTGTATTCAGAGCAATTTTGTTTTTAACATCTGGGTGCCTAGATAATATTTAGATTTTGTCGATTTGTGTAAAATTAAAATTTCGGTATTTTACATGAGAGAGCATACTGGGTTGGTGTATATACTCGAAAACAGGGTAGAATAAGGCATTGTATATTGTTTCTGACAGATTATATTCGGAGCAATTTTGCTTTTAACATTGGGGTGCTTGGATAATATTTAGATTTTTATCGATTCGCTTAAATATACAATTTGTGTATTTTACATGAGAGAGCATATTGAGTTGGTGCATATACTCCAAAACAGAGTAGAATAGGGCGTTGTATATTTTTTCTGACAGATGATATTCAGAGCAATTTTGTTTTTATCATTGGGGTGCCCAGATATTATTTAGATTTTTTTCGATTCACGTAAAATTAGAATTTCGGTATTTTACATGAGAGAGCATACTGAGTTGGTGTATATACTCCAAATAAAGTAGAATAAGGCATTGTATATTTTTTCTAACAGACTATATTCAGAGACATTTTCTTTTAACTTTGGGGCGTCTGGATATTATTTAGATTTTTTTCGATTCGTGTAAAATTAGAATTTCGTTATTTTACATTAGAGAGCATAGTGAGTTGGTGTATATACTCCAAAACAGAGTAGAATAAGGCATTGTATATCTTTTCTAACATCCTATATTCCAAGCCATTTTCTTTCAACTTTGGGGCACCTAGATATTATTTCGATTTTTTTCAATTCACGTAAAATTAGAATTTCTGCATTTTACATGAGAGAGCCTGAGTTGGTGTATATACTCCAAAACAGAGTAGAAAAGGGCATTGTATATTTCTTCTGACAGATTATATTCAGAGCAACTTTCCTTTAACATTGGGGTGCCTGGATAATATTTAGATATTTTTTGATTCGCTTGAATATAGAATTTCTGCATTTTACATGAGAGAGCATACTCAGTTGCTGTATAAACTTTAAAACAAAGTAGAATAAGGCATTGTATATTTTTTCTGACAGATTCTATTCAGAGTAATTTTGCTTTTAACATTGGGGTGCCTCAATTATATTTAGATTTTTTTCGATTCGCTTAAATATAGAATTTCTGTATTTTCTATGAGAGAGCATATGGAGTTGGTGTATATACTCCAAAACAGAGTAGAATAGGGCATTGTAGATTTTTTCTGACAGATAATATTCAGAGAAATTTTGTTTTTAACATTGTGGTGCCTAGAAAATATTTAGATTTTTTTTGATTCGCTTAAATATAGAATTTCTGTATTTTACATGAGAGAGCATATGGAGTTTGTACATATGTTCCAAAACAGAGTAGAAAAGGGCATTGAATATTTTTTCTGACATATTATATTCAGAGCAATTTCGTTTTTAACATTGGGGTGCCTCGATTATATGTAGATTTTTTTCGATTCGCTTTAATATAGAATTTCTGTATTTTACATGAGAGAGCATATGGAGTTGGTGTATATACTCCAAAACAGAGTAGAATAGGCCATTGTATATTTTTTCTGACAGACTATATTCAGAGCAATTTTGTTTTAACATTGGGGTGCCTAGATAATATTTAGATCTTGTCGATTTGGGTAAAATTATAATTTCCATTTTTTAAATTAGAGAGCATACTGAGTTGGTGTATATACTCCAAAACAGAGTAGAATAAGGCATTGTATATTTTTTCTGACAGATTATATTCAGAGCAATTTTGCCTTAAATATTGGGGTGCCTAGATTATATTTAGATTTTTTTTCAATTCGCTTCAATATAGAATTTCTGTATTTTACATGAGAGAGAATATGGGGTTGGTGTATATACTCCAAAATAGAGTAGAATATGGCATTGTATATTTTTTCTGACAGACTATATTCAGAGAAATTTTGTATTTACCATTGGGGTGCTAAGATTATATTTAGATTTTTTCCATTCGTGTAAAATTAAAATTTCTGTATTTTACATGAGAGAGCATACTGAGTTGGTGTATATACTCCAAAACAGAGTAGAATAAGGCATTGTATATTTTTTCTGACAGATTATATTCAGAGCAATTTTGCCTTAAATATTGGGGTGCCTAGATTATATTTAGATTTTTTTTCAATTCGCTTCAATATAGAATTTCTGTATTTTACATGAGAGAGAATATGGGGTTGGTGTATATACTCCAAAATAGAGTAGAATAGGGCATTGTATATTTTTTCTGACAGATTATATTCAGAGAAATTTTGTTTTTACCATTGGTGTGCCAAGATTATATTTAGATTTTTTCCATTCGCGTAAAATTAGAATTTCTGTATTTTACATGAGAGAGCATACTGTGTTTGTGTATATACTCCGAAACAGAGTAGAATAAGGATTTGTATATTTTTGCTATCAGACTACATTCAGACCCATTTTCTTTTAACATTGGGGCGCCTAGATATTATTTAGATTTTCTTCGATTTCCGTAAAATTAGAATTTCAGTATTTTACATGAGAGAGCATATTGATTTGGTGTATACAATCCAAAACAAAGTAGAAAAGGGCATTGTATATTTTTTTGACAGAGTATATTTAGAGCAATTTTGCTTTTAACATTGGGGTGCATAGATTATATTTAGATATTTTTCAATTCACGTAAAATTAGAATTTCGGTATTTTACATGAGAGAGCATACTGAGTTGGTGAATATACTCCAAAAGTGAGTAGAATAAGCCATTATGTATTTTTCTTTGACAGATTATATTAATAGAAATTTTGCTTTTAATACTGGGGTGCCTAGAAAACATGTAGATTTATTCGATTCAGGTAAAATTAGAATTTTTGTATTTTACATGAGAGAGCATATGGAGTTGGTGTATAAACTCCAAAACAGAGTAGAATAGGGCATTGAATATATTTTCTGACAGATTATATTCAGAGCAATTTTTTTTTAACATTTGGGTGCCTATATAAAATTTAGATTTTTTTCGATTCGTGTAAAATTAGAATTTCGGTATTTTACATGAGAGAGCATACTGAGTTAATGTATATACTCCAAAACAGAGTAGAATAAGGCATTGTATATTTTTTTTAACAGACTATATTCAGAGCCATTTTTTATTAACTTTGGGGCGCCTAGATATTATTAAGATTTTTTTCGGTCCACGTAAATTTAGAATTTAAGTATTTTACATGAGAGAGCATACTGAGTTGGTTTATATACTCCAAAACAGAGTAGAATAAGGCATTGTATATTTTTTCCAACAGACTATATTCCGAGCCATTTTCTTATAACTTTGGGGCGCCTAGATATTATTTAGATTTCTTTCGATTCGCGTATAATTAGAATTTTGGTATTTTACATGAGAGAGCATACTGAGTTGGTGTATATGCTCCAAAACCGAGTAGAATAAGGCATTGTATATTTTTTCTAACATACTATATTCTGAGCCATTTTCTTTTAACTTTGAAACGCCTAGATATTATTTAGATTTTTTTGGATTCGCGTAAAATTATAATTTCTGCATTTTACATGAGAGAGCCTATTGAGTTGGTGTATATACTCCAAAACAGAGTAGAAAAGGGCATTGTATATTCCTTCTTACAGATTATATTCAGAGCAATTCTGCTTTCAACATTGGGGTGCGTGGATAATATTTAGATTTTTTTCGATTCGCTTAAATATAGACTTTCTGTATTTTACATGACAGAGCATACTGTGTTGGTGTAAATACTCCAAAACAGTGTAGAATAAGGCATTGAATATTTTTTCTGACAGATTAGATTCAGAGAAATTTTGTTTTTAACATTGGCGTGCCTCGATTATATGTACATTTTTTTCGATTCGCTTAAATATAGAATTTCTGTATTTTACATGAGAGAGCATGTTGAGTCGGGGTATATACTCCAAATCAGAGTAGAATAGGGCATTGTATATTTTTTCTGACAGATTATATTCAGAGAAATTTTGTTTATAACATTGGGGTTCCTAGATAATATTTAGATTTTGTCGATTCGGGTAAAATTAGAATTTCTTATTTTACATGAGAGAGCATACTGAGTTGGTGTATATACTCCAAAACAGAGTAGAATGAGGCATTGTATATTGTTTCTGACAGATTATATTGAGAGCAATTTTGCTTTTAATATTGGGGAGCCTAGATTATATTTAGATATTTTTCGATTCCTTTAATATAGAATTCCTGTATTTTACATGAGAGAGCATATAGAGTTGCTGTATATACTCAAAAACAATGTAGATTAGGGCATTGTATATTTTTTATAACAGATTATATTCAGAGAAATTTTGTTTTTAACATTGTGGTGCCTAGAAAACATTTACATTTATTAGATTAGGGTAAAATTAGAATTTCTGTATTTTACATGAGAGAGCATACTGAGTTGGTGTATATACTCCAAAACAGAGTAGAGTAAGGCATTGTATATTTTCTCTAACAGACTATATTCAGAGCCAGTTCCTTTTAACTTTGGGGTGCCTAGATATTATTTAGATTTTTTTCGATTCGCATAAAATTAGAATATCAGTTTTATACGTGAGAGAGCATATTGAGTTAGTGTATATAATCCAAAACTGAGTAGAAAAAAGAATTGTATATTTTTTCTGAACAGATTATATTCAGACCAATTTTGCTTTTAACATTCGTGTGCCTAGATAATATTTAGATTTTTTTCGATTCACGTAAAATTAGAATTTCGGTAATTTACATAAGAGAGCACACTGAGTTGGTGTATATACTCCAAAACAGAATAGAATAAGGCATTTTATATTTCCTCTGACAGATTATATTCAGAGCAATTTTCCTTTTAACATTGGGGTGCCTAGATAATATTTAGATTATTTTCGATTCGCTTAAATATAGAATTTCTTTATTTTACATGAGAGAGCATATGGAGTGGGTGTATATACCCCAAAACAGAGTAGAAAAGGGCATTGTATATTTTTTCTGACAGTTTATATTCAGAGCAATTTTGCTTTTACCATTCGGGTGCCTAAATAATGTTTACATTTTTTTCGATTCACGTAAAATTAGAATTTCCGTATTTTACATGAGAGAGCATACTGAGTTGGTGTATATACTCCAAAACAGAGTAGAATAAGGCATTGTATATTTTTTCTGACAGACTATATTCAGAGCAATTTTGCATTTAACATTGGGGTGCCTAGATTATATTTAGATATTTTTCGATTCGCTTTAATATAGAATTCCTGTATTTTACATGAGAGAGCATATTGAGTTGGTGTATATACTCCAAAACAGAGTAGAAAAGGGCATTGAATATTTTTTCTGACAGATTATATTCAGAGCAATTTTGTTTTTAACATTGGGGTGCCTAGTTTATATATAGATTTTTTTTTATTCGCTTAAATATAGAATTTCTGTATTTTACATGAGAGAGCATACTGAGTTGGCGTATATATTCCAAAACAGAGTACAATAAGGCACTGTATATTTTCTCTAACATACTATATTCCGAGTCATTTTTCTTTAAATTTGGGGTGCCTAGATATTATTTAGATTTTCTTCGATTCACGTAAAATTAGAATTTCGGTATTTTAATTGAGAGAGCAAACTGAGTTGGTGTATATACTCCAAAACCGAGTACAATAAGGCATTGTATATTTTTTTAACAGACTATATTCTGAGCCATTTTCTTTTAACTTTGAGGCACCTAGATATTATTTAGATTTATTTCGGTTCACATAAAATTAGAATTTTTGCATTTTACATGAGAGAGCCTATTGAGTTGGTGTATATACTCCAAAACAGAGTATAAAAGGGCATTGTATATTTCTTCTGACAGATTATATTCAGAGCAATTCTGCTTTTAACATTGGAGTGCCTGGATAGTATTTAGATTTTTTTCGATTCGCTTAAATATAGAAATTCTGTATTTTACATGAGAGAGCATACTGAGTTGGTGTATATACTCCAAAACAGAGTAGAATAAGGCATTGTATATTTTTTCTAACAGACTATATTCAGAGCCATTTTTTTTTAACTTTGGGTTGCCTAGATAATATTTAGATTTTTTTCGATTCACGTAAAATTAGAATTTCGGTATTTCACATGAGAGAGCATATTGAGTTGGTGTATATACCCTAAAACAGAGTAGAAAAGGTCATTGTATATTTTTTCTGACAGTTTATATTCATACCAATTTTGCTTTTACCATTCGGGTGCCTAAATAATAATTAGATTTTGCCGATTCGGGTGAAATTAGAATTTGGTATTTTACATGAGAGAGCATTCTGGGTTGGTGTATATGCTACAAAACAGAGTAGAATAAGGCATTGTATATTTCTTCCAACAGATAATATTCCGAGCCATTTTCTTATAACTTTGGGGCGCCTAGATATTATTTAGATTTTTTTCGATTCGCGTAAAATTAGAATTTCGGTATTTTACATGAAAGAGCATACTGAGTTGGTGTATATACCCCAAAACAGAGTAGAATAAGGCATTGTATATTTTCTCTAACATACTATATTCCGAGCCATTTTCTTTTAACTTTGGGCGCCTAGATATTATTTAGAGTTTTTTCGATTCGCGTAAAATTTGAATTTCTGCATTTTAAATGAGGGAGCCTATTGACTTGGTGTATATACTCCAAAACAAATTAGAAAAGCGCACTGTATATTTCTTCTGACAGATTATATTCAGAGCAACTTTGCTTTTAACATTGGGGTGCCTGTATAATATTTAGATATTTTTCGATTCGCTTAAATATACAGTTTCTGTATTTTACATGAGAGAGCATACTCAGTTGGTGTATATACTCCAAAACAGAGGAGAATAAGGCATTGTATATTTTTTCTAACAGATTATATTCAGAGCAATTTTGCTTTTAACATTCAGATGCCTAGATAATATTTAAAATTTTTCGATTAATGTAAAATTTGAATTTCGGTATTTTACATGAGAGAACATACTGAGTTGGCGTATATACTCCGAAACAGAGTAGAATAAGGCATTGTATATTTTTTGACAGATTATAGTAATAGAAATTTTGCTTTTAATATAGGGGTGCCTAGATTATATTTAGATTTTTTTCGATTCACTTAAATATAAAATTTCTGTATGTTACATGAGACAGCATATTGAGTTTGTGTATATACTCCAAAACAGAGTAGAATAGCGCATTGTATATTTTGTCTGACAGATTAAATTCAGGGTAATTTTGTTTTTAACATTGTGGTGCCTAGAGTATATTTAGATTTTTTCGATTTGGGTAGCATTAGAATCTGTATTTTACATGAGAGAGCATACTGAGTTGGTGTATATACTCCAAAGCAAAGTAGAATAAGGCATTGTATATATTTTTTTAACAGACTATATTCAGAGCCATTTCTTTTAACTTTGGGGCGCCTAGATATTATTTAGATTTTTTTCGATTCACGTAAATTTCGAATTTCGGTATTTTACATCAGAGAGCATACTGAGTTGGTGTATATACTCCAAAACAGAGTAAAATAAGGCATTGTATATTTTTTCTCACAGATTATATTCAGAGCAATTTTGCTTTTAACATTCGGGTGCCTACATAATATTTAGATTTTTTTCGATTCTCGTAAAATTAGAATTTCGGTATTTTACATGAGAGGGCATACTGAGTTGGAGTATATACTCCAAAACAGTGTAGAATAAGGCATTGTATATTTTTTCTGACAGAGTATATTCAGAGCAATTTAATTTTTAACATTGGACTGCCTAGATCATATTTAGATTATTTCCATTCGGGTAAAATTAGAATTTCTGTATTTTACATGAGAGAGCATACGGAGTTGATGTATATACTCCAAAACAGAGTAGAATAAGGTATTGTATATTTTATCTAACAGACTATATTAAGAGCCATTTATTTTAACTGTGGGGCGCCTAGATATTATTTAGATTCTTTTCGATTTGCATAAAATTAGAATTTCGTTATTTTACATGAGAGCATATTTAGTTGGTGTACATACTGCAAAACAGAGTAGAAAAGGGCATTGTATATTTTTTATGACAGATTATATTCAGAGCAATTGTACTTTTAACTTTGGGGTGCCTAGATAATATTTAGATTTTTCTCGATACATGTAAAATTAGAATTTCGGTATTTTACATAAGAGAGCATATTGAGTTGGTGTATATACTCCAAAACAGAGTAGAAAAGGGCATTGTATATTTATTCTGACAGATTATATTCAGAGCAGTTTTGCTTTTAACATTGGGGGGCCTAGATAATATTTAGATTTTTTTCATTTCACGTAAATTTAGAATTTTGCTGTTTTACATGAGAGACCATACTGAGTTGGTGTATATAATCCAAAACAAAGTAGAATAAGGCATTGTATATTTTTTCTAACAGACTATATTCAGAGCCATTTTCTTTTAAATTGGGAACGTCTAGATATTATTTAGATTTTTTTCAAATCGCGTAAAATTAGAATTTCGCAAGTTTACATGAGAGAGCATATTGAGTTGGTGTATATACTCCAAAACAGAGTAGAAAAAAGCATTGTATATCTTTTCTGACAGATTATATTCTCAGCAATTTTGCTTTTAACATTTGGGTGCCTAGATAATATTTAGATTTTTTTCGATTCACGTAAAATTAGAATTTTGGTATTTTACATGAGCGAGCATACTGAGTTGGTTTATAAACTGTAAAACAGAGTAGAATAAGGCATTGTAAATTTTTTCTAACAGACTACATTCAGTGCCATTTTCCTTTAACTTTGCAATGCCTAGATATTATTTAGGTTTTATTCAATTCGCGTAAAATTTGAATATCTGTATTTTTCATGAGAGAGCATATTGAGTTGGGATATATACTACAAAACAAAGTAGAAAAGGGCATTGTATATTTTTTCTGAGAGATTATATTCAGAGCAATTTTGCTTATAACATTGGTGTGCCTAGATACCATTTTAATTTTTTTTACTCACGTAAAATTAGAATTTCTGTATTTTACATGAGAGAGCATATTGAGTTAGTGTATATACTCCAATAAAGAGTAGAATAAAGCATTGTATATTTTTTCTGACAGATTATATTCAGAGCAATTTTGTTTTAAACATTGAGGTGCCTAGATAATATTTAGATTATTTTTGATTCGCTTAAATATAGAATTTCTGTATTTTACATGAGAGAGCATACTGAGTTGGTGTATATACTCCAAAACAAAGTAGAATATGGCATTGTATATTTTTTCTGACAGATTATATTCAGAGCAATTTTTTTTTTAACAATGGGGTGCCTAGGTAATATTTAGATTTTTCTGATTCGGGTAAAATTAGAATTTCTGTATTTTACATGAGAGAGCATTTGAGTTCGTGTATATACTACAAAACAGAGTAGAAAAGGGCATTGTATACTTTTTCTCACAAATTATATTCAGAGCAATTTTGCTTTTAACATCGGATTGTCTAGATAATATTTAGATTTTTTTCGATTGTCTTAAATACTGAATTTCGGTATTTTACATGAGAGAGCATATAGAGTTGGTGTAGATACTCCAAAACAGAGTAGAAAAGGTCACTGTATATTTTCTGACAGACTTTATTCAGAGCAATTTTGTTTTTAACATTGGGGTGCCTAAATAATATTTAGATTTTTTCGATTCGGGTAATATGAGAATTTCTCTATTTTACATGAGAGAGCATACTGAGTTGGTGCATATACTCCAAAACTCAGTAGAATAAGGCATTGTATATTTTTTCTGAAAGACTATATTCAGAGCCATTTTCTTTTAACTTTGTGGAGCCTAGATATTATTTAGATTTTTTTCGATTCGCGGAAAATTAGAATTTTGGTATGTTACAAGAGAGAGCATATTGAGTTGGTGTATATACAACAAAACAAAGTAGAAAAGGGCATTGTATATTTTTTCTGTTAGATTATATTCAGCGCAATTTTGCTTTTAACATTGGGGTGCCTAGATAATATTTAGATTTTTTTTCGATTCGGTTAAATATAGAATTTCTGTATTTTACATGAGAGAGAATATGGAGTTGGTGTATATACTCCAAACCAGAGTTGAATAGGGCATTGTATATTTTTTCTGACAGATTATATTTAGAGCAATTTTGTTTTTAACATTGGGGTGCCTAGATTATATTTAGATTATTTCGATTTGGGTAAAATTAGAATTTCTGGATTTTACATGAGAGAGCATATTGAGTTGGTGTATATACTTCAAAAAAGAGTAGAAAAGGGCATTCTATATTTTATCTGACACATTATATTCAGAGCAATTTTGCTTTTAACATTGTGGTGCCTAGATAATATTTAGATTTTTTTCGATTCGCTTAAATATAGAATTTTTGTATTTTATATGAGAGAGCAAATTGAGTTGGTGTATATACTCCAATACAGAGTAGAATAGGGCATTGTATATTATTTCTGACAGATTATATTCAGAGCAATTTTGTTTTTAACATTGGGTTGACTAAATAATAGATTTTTCGATTCGGGTAGAATTATAATTTCTGTATTTTACCTGACAGAGCATATTGTGTTGCTGTATATACTAGAAAACAGAGTAGAAAAGGGCATTGTACCTTTCTTCTGACAGATTTTTTTCAGAGCAATTTTGTTTTTAACACATTGCGGTGCCTAGATAATATTTAGAAACTTATCGATTCACTTAAAATTAGAATTTCGGTATTTTACATGAGAGAGCATACTGAGTTGTTGTATATACTCCACAACTAAGTAGAATAGGGCATTGTATATTTTTTCTGACAGATTATATTCAGAGCAATTTATTTTTTAACATTGCGGTGCCTAGATAATATTTATATTTTTTCGATTTGGGTAGAATTAGAATTTCTGTATTATACATGAGAGAGCATATTGGGTTGGTGTATATACTACAAAACAAAGAAGTAAAGGGCATTGTATATTTTATCTGACAGATTATATTAATAGCAATTTTGCTTTTAACATTGGGGTGCCTAGATAATATCTAGAATTTTTTCGATTCACTTAAATATAGAATTTCTTTATTTTACATGAGAGAGCATATGGAGTTTCTGTATATACTTTAAAAGAGTGTAGAATATGGCATTGTATATATTTTCTGACAGATTATATTCAGAGAAATTTTGTTTTTAACATTGGGGTGCCTAGAGAATATTTAGATTTCTTTTGATTCATGTAAAATTAGAATTTCTGTGATTTACGTGAGAGAGCATACTGAGTTGGTGTATATATTCCAAAACAGAGTAGAATAAGGCATTGTATATTTTTTCTAACAGACTATATTCAGAGCCATTTTCTTTTAAGTTTGGGGCGCCTAGATATTATTTAGATTTTTTTTGATTCACCTAAAATTAGAATTTCGGTATTTTATATGAGAGAGCATATTGAGTTGGTGTATATACTCCAAAACAGTGTAGAAAAGGGCATTGTATATTTTTTCTGACAGATTATATTCAGAGCAATTTTGCTTTTAACATTGGAGTGCCTAGATAATATTTAGATTTTTTTCGATTCGGGTACAATTAGAATTTCTGTATTTTACATGACAGAGCATATTGAGTTGGTGTTTATACTACAAAACAGAATAGAAGAGGGCATTATATATTTTTTCTGACAGATTAAATTCAGAGCAATTTTGCTTTTAACATTGGAGTGCCTAGATAATATTTAGATTTTTTCGGATCGTGTAAATTTAGAATTTCTGTGTTTTACATGAGAGAGCATATTGAGTTGGTGTATATACTACAAAACAGAGTAGAAGAGGGCATTGTATATTTTATCTGACAGATTATATTCAGAGCAATTTTGCTTTTAACATTGGAGTGCCTAGATAATATTTAGATTTTTTCGGATCGTGTAAATTTAGAATTTCTGTATTTTACATGAGAGAGCATATTGAGTTGGTGTATATACTACAAAACAGAGTAGTAAAGGGCATTGTAAATTTTTTCTGACAGTTTATATTCAGAGCAATTTTGCTATCAACAATCGGGTGCCTAGATAATATTTAGATTTTTCTGGATTCACGTTAAATTATAATTTCGGTATTTTACTTGAGAGAGCATACTGAGTTGGTGTATATACTCCAAAACAGAGTAGAATAAGGAATTGTTTATTTTCTCTAACAGACTATATTCAGAGCCATTTTCTTTTAACTTTGGGGCAACTACGTATTTTTAAGATTTTTTTGGATTTGCGTAAGATTAGAATTTCTGTATTTTACATGAGAGAGCATATTGAGTTGGTGTATATACTCCAAAACAGAGTAGAACAGTTCATTGTATATTATTTCTGACAGATTATATTCAGAGCAATTTTGCTTTTAACATTGGGGTGCCTAGATAATATTTAGATTTTTTTCAATTCACGTAATATTAGAATTTTGGTATTTTACATGAGAGAGCATACTGAGTTGGTGTATATACTCCAAAACAGAGTAGAATAAGACATTGTATATTTTTTCTAACAGACTATATTCAGAGACATTTTCTTTTAACTTTGGGGCGCCTAGATAGTATTTAGATTTTTTTGATTTGCGTAAAATTAGAATTTCGGTATTTTACATGAGAGCATATTGAGTTGGTGTATATACTCCAAAAAAAAGTAGAAAAGGGCATTGTATATTTATTCTGACAGATTATATTAAGTGCAATTTTGTTTTTAACATTCGGGTGCCTAGATAATATTTAGATTTTTTTCAATTCACGTAAAATTAGAATTTGAGTATTTTACATGAGAGCAAACTGAGTTGGTGTATATACTCCCAAACAGAGTAGAATAGTTCATTGTATGTTTTTTCTGACAGATTATATTCAGAACAATTTAGTTTTTAACATTGGTGTGCCTAGATAATATTTAGATATTTTCGATTCGGGAAAAATTAGAATTACTGTATTTTATATGAGAGAGCATATTGAGTTGGTGTATATACTACAAAACAGAGTAGAAGAGGGCATTGTATATTTTCTCTGATAGATTATATTCAGAGCAATTTTGCTATTAACATTGTGGTGCCTATATAATATATAGATTTTTTTCGATTTGCTTAAATATAGAATTTCTGTATTTTACATGAGAGAGAATATGGAGTTGGTGTATATACTCCAAAACAGAGTAGAATAGGGCATTGTATATTTTTTCTGACAGATTATATTCAGAGAAAATTTGCTTTTAACATTCGGGTTCATAGATAATATTTAGATTTTTTCGATTCGGGTAAAATTATAATTTCTTTATTTTACATGAGAGAGCATACTGAGTTGGTGTATATACTCCAAAACAGAGTAGAATAAGGTATTGTATATTTTTTCTAGCAGATTATATTTAGAGCCATTTTCTTTTAACTTTGGGTGCCTTGATATTATTTAGATTTCTTCGATTCGCGTAAAATTAGAATTTCGGTATTTTACATGAGATAGCATATTGAGTTGGTGTATATACTGCAAAACACAGGAGAAAAGAGCATTGTATATTTCTACTGACAGATTATATTCAGAGCAATTTTCCTTTTAACATTGGCATGCTTAGATAATATTTAGATTTCTTTCAATTCGCTTAAATATATAATTTCTGTATTTTACATGAGAGAGCATATGCAGTTCGTGTATATACTCCAAAACAAAGCAGAATAGGGCATTATATATTTTTTCTGACAGATTATATTCAGAGAAATTTTGCTTTTAACATTCGGGTGCCTAGATAATATTTAGATATTTTTCATTTCACGTAAAATTAAATTTCGGTATTTTAAATGAGAGAGCATACTGAGTTAATGTATTTCCTGCAAAACAGAGTAGAAAAAGGCATTATATATATTTTCTAACAGACTATATTCAGAGACATTTTCTTTTAACTTTGAGGCGCCAAGATATTATTTAGATTTTTATCGATTGGCGTAAAATTAGAATTTCAGCATTTTAAATGAGAGAGCATAGGGAGTTGGTGTATATACTACAAAACAGAGTAGAAAAAAGCATTGTATATTTTTTCTAACATAATATACTCAGAGACATTTTCGTTTAGCTTTGGAACGCCTAGATATTATTTAGATTTTTATCGATTCGTGTAAAATTAGAATTTCGGTATTTTAAATTAGAGAGCATATGGATTTGGTGTATAGACTCCAAAACAGAATAGAATAGGGCATTGTATATTATTTCTGACAGAATATATTCAGAGAAATTTTGTTTTTAACACTGGGGTGCCTAGATAATATTTAGATTTTTTTGATTCGGGTAAAATTAGAATTTCTTTATTTTACATGAGAGAGCATACTGAGTTGGTGTATATACACCAAAACGAAATAGAATAAGTCATTGTATATTTTTTCTAACAGACTATATTCAGAGCCATTTTATTTTACATTTCAGGCGCCTAGATATTATTTAGGTTTTTAACGATTCGCATAAAATGATAATTTCTGTATTTTACATGAGAGAGTATATTGAGTTGGTGTATATACTCCAAAACAAAGTAGAATAGTGCATTGTATATTTTTTCTGACAGATTATATTCAGAGCAATTTTTCTTCTAACATTGGCGTGCCTAGATAATATTTAGATTTTTTTCTTTTCACGTAAAATTAGAATTTCTGAAATTTACATGAGAGAGCATACTGATTTGGTGTATATACTCCAAAACATAGTACAATAGTGCATTGTATATTTTTTCTGACAGATTATATTCAGAGCAAGTTGTTTTAAACATTGGGGTGCCTAGATAATATTTAGATTTTTTTCGATTCGCTTAAATATAGAATTTCTGTATTTTACATGAGAGAGCATATGGAGTTGGTGTATATACTCCAAAACAGAGTAGAATAAGGCAATGTATATTTTTTCTGACAGATTATATTCAGAGCAATTTTTTTTTAATATTGGGGTACCTAGATAATATTTAGATTTTTTCAATTCGGGTAAAATTAGAAGTTTTGTATTTTATATGAGAGAGTATATTGAGTTGGTGTATATATTACAAAACATAGTAGAAAAAAGCATTGTATATTTTCTCTGACAGATTATATTCAGAGCAATTTTGATTTAACATTGGGGTGCCTAGATAATATACAGATTTTTTTTCATTTGCTTAAATATAGAATTTCTGTATTTTACATGAGAGAGAATATGGAGTTGGTGTATATACACCAAAACAGAGTAGAAATGGGCCTTGTATGTTTCTTCTGACAGATTATATTCAGAGAAATTTTGCTTTTACATTCGGGTTCCCAGATAATATTTAGATTTTTTTCATTTCACGTAAAATTAGAATTTCAGTATTTTACTTGAGAGAGCATACTAAGTTTGTGTATATACTCCAAAACAGAGTAGAAAAAGGTATTGTATATTTTTTCTAACAGACTATATGCAAAGCCATTTTCTTTTAACTTTGGGGCACCTAGATATTATTTAGATTTTTATCGATTCGCGTAAAATTAGAATTTCGGTATTTTACATGAGAGAGCATATTGAGTTGGTCTATATACTACAAAAGAGATTAGAATAGGGCATTGTATATTTTTTCTGACAGATTATATTCAGAGCAATTTTGCTTTTAAAATTGGGGTGCCGTGATAATATTTAGATTTTTTTCGTTTCACGTAAAATTAGAATTTCGGTATTTTACATGAGAGAGCATACTGAGTTAATGTATATACTCAAAAATAGAGTGGAAAAGGCATTGTATATATTTTCTATCAGACTATATTCAGAGACATTTTCTTTTAACTTTCGGGCGCCTAGATATTATTTATATTTTTATCGATTTGCGTAAAATTAGAATTTTGGTATTTTAAATGAGAGAGCATATTGAGTTGGTGTATATACTACAAAACAGAGTAGAAAAGGGCATTGTATATTTTTTCTGACAGATTATATTCAGAGCAATTTTGCTTTTAAAATTGGGGTGCCGTGATAATATTTAGATATTTTTCGTTTCACGTAAAATTAGAATTTCGTTATTTTACTTGAGACAGCATACTGAGTTAATGTATATGCTCCATTACAGAGTAGAAAAAGGCATTGTATATATTTTCTAACAGACAATATTCAGAGACCTTTTCTTTTAAATTTGGGGCGCCTAGATATTATTTAGATTTTTATAGATATGCATAAAATTAGAATTTCGGTATTTTAAATGAGAGAGCATATTGAGTTGGTGTATATACTACAAAACAGAGTAGAAAAGGGCATTGTATATTTTTTCTGACAGATTATATTCAGAGCAATTTTGCTTTTAACATTGTGGTGCCTAGATAATATTTAGATTTTTTTCGATTCGCTTAAATATAGAATTTCGGTATTTTACATGAGAGAGCATATGGATTTGGTGTATATACTCGAAAACAGAGAAGAATAGGGCATTGTATATTTTTTTCTGACAGATTATATTCAGAGCAATTTTGTTTTTAACGTTGGGGTGCCTAGATAATATTTAGATTTTTTTCGATTCGGGTAAAATTAGAATTTCTGTATTTTACATGAGAGAGCATACTATGTTGGTGTATATACACCAAAACAGCGTAGAAAAAGTCATTGTATATTTTTTCTAACAGTCTATATTCAGAGCCATTTTCTTTTATTTTTCGGGCTCCGAGATATTATTTAGATTTATTTCGATTTGTGTAAAATTAGAATTTCGCTATTTTACAGGAGAAAGCATATTGAATTGGTTTATATACGCCAAAACAGAGTAGAATAGAGCATTGTATATTTTTGCTGACAGATTATATTCGGAGCAATGTTGCTTTTAACATTGTGGTGCCTAGATAATATTCAGATTTTTTTCGTTTCACGTAATATTAAAATTTCGGTATTTTACCCGAGAGAGCATACTGAGTTGGTTTATATCCTCCAAAAAAGAGTAGAAAAGGTCATTGTATATTTTTTCTGACAGATTGTATTCAGAGCAATTTTGGTTTTAACATTAACGACTGTGGATAATATTTAGATTTCTTTCCATACACGTAATATTAAAATTTCGGTATTTTACCTGAGAGAGGACACTGAGTTGGTTATATCCTCCAAAAAAGAGTAGAAAAGGTCATTGTATATTTTTATTACAAATTATATTCAGAGCAATTTTGTTTTTGACATTGGGGTTCCTAGATACTATTTAGATTTTTTCGATTCACGTAAAATTAGAATTTCAGTATTTTACATGAGAGAGCATACAGAGTTGGTGTATATACTCGAAAACAAAGTAGAATAAATCTTTGTATATTTTTTCTAAGAGACTATATTCAGAGCCATTATCTTTTATCTTTGGGCCGCCTAGATAATATTTATATTTTTTCTCTTTGGGTAAAATTAGAATTTCTGTATTTTACATGAGAGAGCATACTGAGTTGGTGTATATACACCAAAACAGAGTAGAAATGGGCATTGTATATTTAATCTGACATATTATAATCAGAGCAATTTAGATTTTATCATTGGAGTGCTTAGATAATATTTAGATTTCTTTCGATTCGAGTAAAATTAGAATTTCGGTACTTTACATGGGAGAGCATACTGCGTTGGTGTATATACTCCAAAACGAAGTAGAATAAGGCATTATATGTTTTTTCTAACAGACTATATTCAGAGCCATTTTCTGTTAACTTTGAGGCGCCTAGATATTATTTAGATTTCTTCAATTCGCGTAAAATTAGAATTTCGGTATTTTACATGAGCGCATATTGAGTTGGTGTATATACTCCAAAACAGAGTAGAAAATGGCATTTTATATTTTCTGACAGATTATATTCAGAGCAATTTTGCTTTTAACATTCGGGTGCCTAGGTAATATTTAGATTTTTTTCGATTCACGTAAAATTAAAATTTCGGCATTTTACATGAGAGAGCACACTGAGTTGGTGTATATACTCCAAAACAAAGTAGAATAGGGCATTGTATATTTCTACTGACAGATTATATTCAGCGCAATTTTGCTTTTAACATTGGGGTGACTAGATAATATTAAATTTTTGTCTATTCACTTAAATATAGAATTTCTGTATTTTACATGAGAGAGCATATGGAGTTGGTGTATATACTCCAAAACAGAGTAGAATAGGGCATTGTATATTTTTTCTGAAAAATTATATTCAGAGGAATGTTGTTTTTAACATTGGGGTGCCTAGATAATATTTAGATTTTTTTGATTCGGGTAAAATAAGAATTTCTGTATTTTACATGAGTGAGCATACTGAGTTGGTGTATATATTCCAAAACAGAGTAGAATAAAACATTGTATATTATTTCTTACAGACTATATTCAGAGCCATTTTCTTTTAAATTTGGGGTGCCTAGATATTATTTAGATTTTTTTCAATTCGCTTAATATTAAAATTTCGCTATTTTACATGAAAGAGCATATTGAGTTTGTGTATATACTCCAAAACAGAGTAGAAAAGGGCATTGTATATTTTTTCAGACAGATTATATTCACGGCAATTTTGCTTTTAACATTGACGTGCCTAGATAATTAGATTTTTTCGATTCGGGTAAAATTAGAATTTAGATATTTTACATGAGAGGGCATACTGAGTTGGTGTATATACTCCAAAACAGAGTAGAATAAGGCATTGTATATTTTTTCTGAAAGATTATATTCAGAGCAATTTTTTTTTTAACATTGGGTTGCCTAGATAGTATTTAGATTTTTTTCGATTCACATAAATTTTGAATTTCGGTATTTTACATGGGAGAGCATATTGTGTTGGTGTATATACTACAAAACCAAGTAGAATAAGGCATTGTATATTTTTTCCAACAGACGATATTCAGAGCCATTTTCTTTTAACTTTGGGGCCACTAGACATTATTTAGATTTTTTTCAATTCGCATAAAATTAGAATTTCGGTACTTTTCATAAGAGAGCATATTGAGTTGTTGTATATACCCCAAAACAGAGTAGAAAAGGGCATTGTCTATTTTGCCTGACAGATTATATTCAGAGCAATTTTGCTTTTAACATTGGGGTGCCTAGATAATATTTAGACTTCTTTCGATTCGCTTAAATATAGAATTTCTGGATTTTACATGAGAGAGCATATGGAGTTGGTGTATATAATCCAAAACAGAGTAAAATAGGGAATTGTATATTTTCTCTGAATGATTATATTTAGAGGAATTATGTTTTTAACATTAGGGTGCCGAGATAATATTTAGATTTTTTTCTATTCACGTAAATTTAGAGTTTCGGTATTTTAAATGAGAGAGCATAGTGAGTTGCTGTATATACTGCCAAACAGAGTAGAAAAGGGCATTATATATTTTTTCTGACAGGTTATATTCAGAGCAATTTTGCTTTTAACATTGGGGTGCCTAGATAATATTTAGATATTTTTCGATTCGCTTAAATATAGAATTTCTGTATTTTACATGAGAGAGCATAAGGAGTTGGTGTATATACTCCAAAACAGAGTAGAATACGGCATTGTATATTTTTTCTGACAGATTATATTCAGAGAAATTTTGTTTTTATCCTTGGGGTGTCTAGATAATATTTACATTTTTTCGATTTGGGTAAAATTAGAATTTCGGTATTTTACATGAGAGAGCATATTGAGTTGGTATATATACTACAAACCAGAGTAGAAAACGGCATCATATATTTTTTCTGACAGGTTATATTCAGAGCAATTTTTCTTAAACATTGGGGTGCCTAGATAATATTTAGATTTTTTTCGATTCGCTTAAATATAAAATTTCTGTATTTTATATGAGAGAGCATATGGAGTTGGTCTATATACTCCCAAACACAGTAGAAAAGGGCATTGTATATTTTTTCTGACATATTATATTCAGAGAAATTTTGCTTTTAACGTTGGGGTGCCTAGATAATATTTAGATTTTTTTCGATTCGCTTTAATATAGAATTTCTGTATTTTACATGAGAGAGCATACTGAGTTGGTGTATATACTCCAGAACAGAGTAGAAAACGGTATTGTATATTTTTTCTGACAGATTATATTCATAGCAATTTTGCTTTAATATTGGGGTGCCTAGATAATATTTAGATTTTTTTTGATTCACGTAAAATTAGAATTTCGGTATTTTACGTGAGAGAGCATACTGAGTTTGTGTATATACTTTAAAAGAGAGTAGAATAAGGCACTGTACAGTTTTTCTAACAGAGTATATTCAGAGCCATTTTCTTTTAAGTTTGGGGCGCCTAGATATTATTTAGATTTTTTTCGATTCGCGTAAAAGTAGAATTTCGTTATTTTACATGAGAGAGCATATTGAGTTGGTGTATATACTCGAAAAAAGAGTAGAAAAGGGCATTGTATATTTTTTCTGACAGATTATATTAGGAGCAATTTTGCTTTTAACATTGGGGTGCGTAGATAATATTTAGATATTTTTCGATTCTCTTAAATATAGAATTTCTGTATTTTACATGAGAGAGCATATGGAGTTGGTGTATATACTCCAAAACGAAGTAGAATTGGGCATTGTATATTTTATATGACTGAATATATTCCGAGCAATTTTGTTTTTATCATTGGGGTGCCTAGATGCGATTTAGATTTTTTCGATTCAGGTAAAATTAGAATTTCGGTATTTTACATGAGAGAGCATACTGAGTTGGTGTATTTACACCAAAACAGAGTAGAATAGGGCGTTGTATATTTTTTCTGACAGATTATATTCAGAGCAATTTTGCTTTTAACATTGGAGTGCCTAGATAATATTTAGAGTTTTCTCTATTCGCTTAAATATAGAATTCCTGTATTTTACATGAGAGAGCATATGGAGTTGGTGTATATACTCTAAAACAGAGTAGAATAGGGCATTGTATATTTTTTCTGACAGACTATATTCAGAGCAATTTTGCTTTTAACTTTGGGGTGCCTAGATAATTAGATTTTTAAAGATTCACGTAAACTTAGAATTTCTCTATTTTACATGGGAGAGCATACTGAGTTGGTGTATATACACCAAAACAGAGTAGAATAGGGGATTGAATATTTTTTGTGACAGATTATATTCAGAGAAATTTTGTTTCTAACATTGGGGTGCCAGATAATATTTAGATTTTTTCGATTCGTGTAAAATTAGAATTTCGGTATTTTACAAGAGAGAGCTTCCTTAGTTGGTGTATATACTTCAAAACAGATTAGAATAAGGCATTGTATATTTTTTGTAACAGACTATATTCAGAGCCATTTTCTTTAACTTCGGGGTGCCTAGATATTATTTCTATTTTTTTCAATTCGCGTAAAATTAGAATTTTGGTATTTTACATGAGAGCGCATATTGAGTTGCTGCATATACTCCAAAACAGAGTACAAAAGGGCATGGTATATTTTTTCTGATAGATTATATTCAGAGCAATTTTGCTTTGAACTTTGAGGTGCCTAGATAATATTTAGATTTTTTTAGATTCACGTAAAATTAGAATTTCTTTATTTTACATGAGAGAGCATACTGAGTTGGTATATATACACCGAAACAGAATAGAATAGGGCATTGTATATTTATTCTGACAGATTATATTGGGAGAAATTTTGTTTTTAACTTTGGGGTGCCTAGATAATATTTATATTTGTTTCAATTCGCTTAAATATAGAATTTCTGTATTTTACATGAGAGAGCATATGGAGTTGGTGTATACGCTCCAAAAAAGAGTAGAATAGGGCATTGTATATTTTTTCTGACAGATGATATTCAGAGCAATTTTTTTTTTAACATTGCGGTGCCTAGATAATAATTAGATTTTTTTTCATTCGGGTGAAATTAGAATTTCTGTATTTTACATGAGAGAGCATACTGCGTTGGTGTATATACTCCAAAACAAAGTAGAATAAGTCATTGCATATTTTTTCTAACAGAATATATTCAGAGCCATTTTCTTTTAACTTTGGGCGTCTAGATGTTATTTACATTTTTTTCGATTCGTGTAAATTTAGAATTTCGGTATTTTACATGAGGGAGCATACTGAGTTAGTTTATATACTGTAAAACACCGTAGAATAAGGTATTGCATATTTTTTTAACAGACTATATTCAGGGCCATTTTCTTTTAACTTTGGGGCGCATAGATATTATTTAGATTTTTTTCGATTCACGTAAATTTCTAATTTCTGTATTTTACCTGAGAGAGCATATTGAGGTGGTGTATATACTACAAAAGAGAGTAGAAAAGGGCATTTTATATTTTTTCTGTCAGATTATATTCAGAGCAATATTGCTTTTAACATTGGGTTGCCTAGAAAATATTTAGATTTTTTCGATTCGGGTAGAATTAGAATTTCTGTATTTTAAATGACAGAGCATATTGAGTTGGTGTTTATACTACAAAACAGAATAGAAGAGGGCATTGTATATTTTTTTCTGACAGATTATATTCAGAGCAAGTTTGCTGTTAACATTGGGGTGCCTAGATAATATTTACATTTTTTTCGATTCGCATAAATAAAGAATTTCTGTATTTTACATGAGAGAGCATATGGAGTTGGTGTATGTACTTCAAAACAGAGTAGAATAGGGCATTGTATATTTTTTCTGACAGATTATATTCAGAGCGATTTTGTTTTTAACATTGTGGTGCCTAGATAATACTTAGATTTTTTTCGATTCACGTAAATACAGAATTTATGTATTTTCCATCAGAGAGCAGACGGAGTTGGTGTATATACTCCAAAACAGAGTAGAATAGGGCATTGTGTATTTTTTCTGACAGATTATATTCGGAGCAATTTCCCTTTTAACTTTGGGGGTGCCTAGGTAATATTTAGATATTTTTCGATTCACTTAAATATAGAATTTCTGTATTTTACATGATAGAGCATACGGAGCTGGTTTATATACTTTAAAACAGAGTAGAATAGTGCATTTTATATTTTTCCTGACTGATTATATTTACAGCAATTTTGTTTTTAACATTGGGTTGCCTAAATAATATTTAGATTTTTTCGATTTGGGTAAAATTAGAATTTCTGTATTTTACATGAGAGAGCATATTGAGTTGGTGTATAAACTACAAAACAGAGTAGAATAGGGCATTATATATTTTCTCTGACATATTATATTCAGAGCAATTTTGCTTTTAACATTGGGGTGTTTAGACAATATTTATATTTATTCGATTCTGGTAGAATTAGAATTTTTGTATTTTACATGAGAGAGCATATGGAGTTTGTGTATATACTCCAAAACAAAGTCGAATAAGGCATTGTACATTTTTTCTAACAGACTATATTCAGAGCCATTTTTGTTGAACGTTGGGGCGCCTAGATATTATTTAGATTTATTTCGATTTGCGTAAAATTACAATTTCTGTATTTTACATGACAGAGCATATAGAGTTGCTGTATATACTCCAAAACAAAGTAGAATAGGGCATTGTATATTTTTTCTGACAGATTATATTCAGAGCAATTTTGTTTTTAACATTGGGTTGCCTACATAATATTTTGATTTTTTGATTCGGGTAAAATTAGAATTTCGCTATTTTACATAAGAGAGCATACTGACTTGGTGTATATACTTTAAAACACAGTAGAATAAAGCATTGTATATTTTTTCTGTCAGATTATATTCAGAGCAATTTTTCTTTAACATTGGCGTACCTACATAATATTTAGATTTTTTTGATTTGGATAAAATTCGAATTTCTGTAGTTTACATGAGAGACCATATTGAGTGTGTGTATATACTACAAAAAAGAGTAGAAAAGGGCATTGTATATTTTTTCTGACAGATTATATTCAGAGCAATTTTGTTTTTAACATTGGAATGCCAAGACTATATTTTTATTTTTTCGATTCGGGTTGAATTTGAATTTCTGTATTTTACATGAGAGACCATATGGAGTTGGTGTATATACTCCAAAACAGAGTAGAATAGAGCATTGTATATTTTTTCTCACAGATTATATTCAGCGCAATTTTTTTTTTAATATTGGGGTGCTTAGATAATATTTAAATTGTATTTGATTCGCTTAAATATAGAATTCCTGTATTTTACATGAGAGAGCATATGGAGTTGGTGTATATACTCCAAAACAGAGTAGAATAGGGCATTGTATATTTTTTCTGACAGATTATATTCAGAGCAATTTTGCTTTTAACTTTGGAGTGCCTAGATAATATTTAGATTTTTTTAGATTCACGTAGAATTAGAATTTCTCTATTTTACATGGGAGAGCATACTGAGTTGGTGTATATACACCAAAACGGAGTAGTATAGGGGATTGAATATTTTTTGTGACAGATTATATTCAGAGCAATTTTGTTTTTAACATTGGGGTGCCCAGATAATACTTATATTTTCTTTGAATCGCTTAAATATAGAATTTCTGTATTTTACATTAGAGAGCATATGGAGTTGGTGTATATACTCCAAAACAGAGTAGAAAAGGGCATGGTATATTTTTTCTGACAGATTATATTCAGAGCAATTTTGTTTTTATCATTGGGGTGCATAGATAATATTTAGATTTTTCGATTCGGGTAAAATGAGAATTTCGGTATTTTACATGAGAGAGCGTACTGAGTTGGTGTATATACTTCAAAACAGATTAGAATGAGGCGTTGTATATTTTTTTCTAACAGACTGTATTCAGAGCCATTTTCTTTTAACTTTGGGGTGCGTCGATATTATTTATATTTTTCTCAATTCGCGTAAAATTAGAATTTCGGTATTTTACATGAGAGCGCATATTGAGTTGCTGCATATACTCCAAAACAGAATAGAGAAGGGCATTGTATATTTTTTTAGACAATTATATTCAGAGCAATTTTGCTTTTAACTTTGGGGTGCCTAGATAATATTTAGATTTGTTTAGATCCACGTAAATTTAGAATTTCTCTATTTTACATGAGAGAGCATACTGAGTTGGTTTATATACACCAAAAAAGAGTAGAATAGGGCATTGTATATTTTTTCTGACAGATTATATTCAGAGTAATTTTGTTTTTAACATTGGGGTGCCTAGATTATATTTAGATTTTTTCGATTCGGGTAAAATTAGAATTTCGGTATTTTACATGAGAGAGCATACTGAGTTGGTGTATATACTGCAAAACAGAGTAGAATAAATCATTGTATATTTTTTCTTACAGACTATATTCAGAGCCATTTTCTTTTAACATTGGGGCACCTAGATATTCTTTAGGTTTTTTTCCATGCACGTAAAATTAGAATTTCAGTATTTTACGTGAGAGAGCATATGGAGTTGGTGTATATACTCCAAAACAGAGAAGAATAGGGCATTATATATTATTTCTGACAGATTATATTGAGAGAAATTTTGCTTTTAACCTTCGGGTGCCTAGATAATATTTAGATTTTTTTGATTCGCTTTAATATAGAATTTCTGTATTTTTCATGAGAGAGCATATTTAGTTGGTGTATGTACTCCAAAACAGAGTAGAATAAATCATTGTATATTTTTTCTTACAGACTATATTCAGAGCCATTTTCTTTTAACATTGGGGCACCTAGATATTCTTTAGGTTTTTTTCCATGCACGTAAAATTAGAATTTCAGTATTTTACGTGAGAGAGCATATGGAGTTGGTGTATATACTCCAAAACAGAGAAGAATAGGGCATTATATATTATTTCTGACAGATTATATTGAGAGAAATTTTGCTTTTAACCTTCGGGTGCCTAGATAATATTTAGATTTTTTTGATTCGCTTAAATATAGAATTTCTGTATTTTACATGAGAGAGCATATGGAGTTGGTGTATATACTCCAAAACAAAGTAGAATAAGTCATTGTGTATTTTTTCTAACAGACTATATTCAGAGCCATTTTCTTTTAACTTGGTGCGTCTAGATGTTATTTACATTTTTTTCGATTTGCGTAAATTTAGAATTTCGGTATTTTACATGAGGGAGCATACTGAGTTTGTGTATATACTGTAAAACACAGTAGAATAAGGTATTGTATATTTTTTTTAACAGACTATATTCAGAGCCATTTTCTTTTAACTTTGGGGTGCGTAGATATTATTTAGTTTTTTTCGATTCGCGTAGACTTAGAATTTCGGTATTTTACATGAGAGAGCATATTGAGTTGGTGTATATACACCATAACAGAGTAGAAAAGGCCATTGGATATTTTTTCTGACAGATTATATTCGGAACAATTTTGCTTTTAACATTGGATTGCCTAGATTATATTTAGATTTTCTCTATTCGCTTAAATATAGAATTTCTGTATTTTACATGAGAGAGCATATGGAGTTGGTGTATATACTCCAAAATACAGTAGAATAGGGCATTGTATATTTTTTCTAGCAGATTATATTTAGAGCCATTTTCTTTTAACTTTGGGTGCCTTGATATTATTTAGATTTCTTCGATTCGCGTAAAATTAGAATTTCGGTATTTTACATGAGATAGCATATTGAGTTGGTGTATATACTGCAAAACACAGGAGAAAAGAGCATTGTATATTTCTACTGACAGATTATATTCAGAGCAATTTTCCTTTTAACATTGGCATGCTTAGATAATATTTAGATTTCTTTCAATTCGCTTAAATATATAATTTCTGTATTTTACATGAGAGAGCATATGCAGTTCGTGTATATACTCCAAAACAAAGCAGAATAGGGCATTATATATTTTTTCTGACAGATTATATTCAGAGAAATTTTGCTTTTAACATTCGGGTGCCTAGATAATATTTAGATATTTTTCATTTCACGTAAAATTAAATTTCGGTATTTTAAATGAGAGAGCATACTGAGTTAATGTATTTCCTGCAAAACAGAGTAGAAAAAGGCATTATATATATTTTCTAACAGACTATATTCAGAGACATTTTCTTTTAACTTTGAGGCGCCAAGATATTATTTAGATTTTTATCGATTGGCGTAAAATTAGAATTTCAGCATTTTAAATGAGAGAGCATAGGGAGTTGGTGTATATACTACAAAACAGAGTAGAAAAAAGCATTGTATATTTTTTCTAACATAATATACTCAGAGACATTTTCGTTTAGCTTTGGAACGCCTAGATATTATTTAGATTTTTATCGATTCGTGTAAAATTAGAATTTCGGTATTTTAAATTAGAGAGCATATGGATTTGGTGTATAGACTCCAAAACAGAATAGAATAGGGCATTGTATATTATTTCTGACAGAATATATTCAGAGAAATTTTGTTTTTAACACTGGGGTGCCTAGATAATATTTAGATTTTTTTGATTCGGGTAAAATTAGAATTTCTTTATTTTACATGAGAGAGCATACTGAGTTGGTGTATATACACCAAAACGAAATAGAATAAGTCATTGTATATTTTTTCTAACAGACTATATTCAGAGCCATTTTATTTTACATTTCAGGCGCCTAGATATTATTTAGGTTTTTAACGATTCGCATAAAATGATAATTTCTGTATTTTACATGAGAGAGTATATTGAGTTGGTGTATATACTCCAAAACAAAGTAGAATAGTGCATTGTATATTTTTTCTGACAGATTATATTCAGAGCAATTTTTCTTCTAACATTGGCGTGCCTAGATAATATTTAGATTTTTTTCTTTTCACGTAAAATTAGAATTTCTGTATTTTACATGAGAGAGCATACTGATTTGGTGTATATACTCCAAAACATAGTACAATAGTGCATTGTATATTTTTTCTGACAGATTATATTCAGAGCAAGTTGTTTTAAACATTGGGGTGCCTAGATAATATTTAGATTTTTTTCGATTCGCTTAAATATAGAATTTCTGTATTTTACATGAGAGAGCATACTGTGTTTGTGTATATACTCCGAAACAGAGTAGAATAAGGATTTGTATATTTTTGCTATCAGACTACATTCAGACCCATTTTCTTTTAACATTGGGGCGCCTAGATATTATTTAGATTTTCTTCGATTTCCGTAAAATTAGAATTTCAGTATTTTACATGAGAGAGCATATTGAGTTAGTATATATACTCCAATAGAGAGTAAAAAATGACATTGTATAATTTTTTGACAGAGTATATTTAGAGCAATTTTGCTTTTAACATTGGGGTGCATAGATTATATTTAGATATTTTTCAATTCACGTAAAATTAGAATTTCGGTATTTTACATGAGAGAGCATACTGTATTTTTCTTTGACAGATTATATTAATAGAAATTTTGCTTTTAATACTGGGGTGCCTAGAAAACATGTAGATTTATTCGATTCAGGTAAAATTAGAATTTTTGTATTTTACATGAGAGAGCATATGGAGTTGGTGTATAAACTCCAAAACAGAGTAGAATAGGGCATTGAATATATTTTCTGACTGATTATATTCAGAGCAATTTTTTTTTAACATTTGGGTGCCTATATAAAATTTAGATTTTTTTCGATTCGTGTAAAATTAGAATTTCGGTATTTTACATGAGAGAGCATACTGAGTTAATGTATATACTCCAAAACAGAGTAGAATAAGGCATTGTATATTTTTTTTAACAGACTATATTCAGAGCCATTTTTTATTAACTTTGGGGCGCCTAGATATTATTAAGATTTTTTTCGGTCCACGTAAATTTAGAATTTAAGTATTTTACATGAGAGAGCATACTGAGTTGGTTTATATACTCCAAAACAGAGTAGAATAAGGCATTGTATATTTTTTCCAACAGACTATATTCCGAGCCATTTTCTTATAACTTTGGGGCGCCTAGATATTATTTAGATTTCTTTCGATTCGCGTATAATTAGAATTTTGGTATTTTACATGAGAGAGCATACTGAGTTGGTGTATATGCTCCAAAACCGAGTAGAATAAGGCATTGTATATTTTTTCTAACATACTATATTCTGAGCCATTTTCTTTTAACTTTGAAACGCCTAGATATTATTTAGATTTTTTTGGATTCGCGTAAAATTATAATTTCTGCATTTTACATGAGAGAGCCTATTGAGTTGGTGTATATACTCCAAAACAGAGTAGAAAAGGGCATTGTATATTCCTTCTTACAGATTATATTCAGAGCAATTCTGCTTTCAACATTGGGGTGCGTGGATAATATTTAGATTTTTTTCGATTCGCTTAAATATAGACTTTCTGTATTTTACATGACAGAGCATACTGTGTTGGTGTAAATACTCCAAAACAGTGTAGAATAAGGCATTGAATATTTTTTCTGACAGATTAGATTCAGAGAAATTTTGTTTTTAACATTGGCGTGCCTCGATTATATGTACATTTTTTTCGATTCGCTTAAATATAGAATTTCTGTATTTTACATGAGAGAGCATGTTGAGTCGGGGTATATACTCCAAATCAGAGTAGAATAGGGCATTGTATATTTTTTCTGACAGATTATATTCAGAGAAATTTTGTTTATAACATTGGGGTTCCTAGATAATATTTAGATTTTGTCGATTCGGGTAAAATTAGAATTTCTTATTTTACATGAGAGAGCATACTGAGTTGGTGTATATACTCCAAAACAGAGTAGAATGAGGCATTGTATATTGTTTCTGACAGATTATATTGAGAGCAATTTTGCTTTTAATATTGGGGAGCCTAGATTATATTTAGATATTTTTCGATTCCTTTAATATAGAATTCCTGTATTTTACATGAGAGAGCATATAGAGTTGCTGTATATACTCAAAAACAATGTAGATTAGGGCATTGTATATTTTTTATAACAGATTATATTCAGAGAAATTTTGTTTTTAACATTGTGGTGCCTAGAAAACATTTACATTTATTAGATTAGGGTAAAATTAGAATTTCTGTATTTTACATGAGAGAGCATACTGAGTTGGTGTATATACTCCAAAACAGAGTAGAGTAAGGCATTGTATATTTTCTCTAACAGACTATATTCAGAGCCAGTTCCTTTTAACTTTGGGGTGCCTAGATATTATTTAGATTTTTTTCGATTCGCATAAAATTAGAATATCAGTTTTATACGTGAGAGAGCATATTGAGTTAGTGTATATAATCCAAAACTGAGTAGAAAAAAGAATTGTATATTTTTTCTGAACAGATTATATTCAGACCAATTTTGCTTTTAACATTCGTGTGCCTAGATAATATTTAGATTTTTTTCGATTCACGTAAAATTAGAATTTCGGTAATTTACATAAGAGAGCACACTGAGTTGGTGTATATACTCCAAAACAGAATAGAATAAGGCATTTTATATTTCCTCTGACAGATTATATTCAGAGCAATTTTCCTTTTAACATTGGGGTGCCTAGATAATATTTAGATTATTTTCGATTCGCTTAAATATAGAATTTCTTTATTTTACATGAGAGAGCATATGGAGTGGGTGTATATACCCCAAAACAGAGTAGAAAAGGGCATTGTATATTTTTTCTGACAGTTTATATTCAGAGCAATTTTGCTTTTACCATTCGGGTGCCTAAATAATGTTTACATTTTTTTCGATTCACGTAAAATTAGAATTTCCGTATTTTACATGAGAGAGCATACTGAGTTGGTGTATATACTCCAAAACAGAGTAGAATAAGGCATTGTATATTTTTTCTGACAGACTATATTCAGAGCAATTTTGCATTTAACATTGGGGTGCCTAGATTATATTTAGATATTTTTCGATTCGCTTTAATATAGAATTCCTGTATTTTACATGAGAGAGCATATTGAGTTGGTGTATATACTCCAAAACAGAGTAGAAAAGGGCATTGAATATTTTTTCTGACAGATTATATTCAGAGCAATTTTGTTTTTAACATTGGGGTGCCTAGTTTATATATAGATTTTTTTTTATTCGCTTAAATATAGAATTTCTGTATTTTACATGAGAGAGCATACTGAGTTGGCGTATATATTCCAAAACAGAGTACAATAAGGCACTGTATATTTTCTCTAACATACTATATTCCGAGTCATTTTTCTTTAAATTTGGGGTGCCTAGATATTATTTAGATTTTCTTCGATTCACGTAAAATTAGAATTTCGGTATTTTAATTGAGAGAGCAAACTGAGTTGGTGTATATACTCCAAAACCGAGTACAATAAGGCATTGTATATTTTTTTAACAGACTATATTCTGAGCCATTTTCTTTTAACTTTGAGGCACCTAGATATTATTTAGATTTATTTCGGTTCACATAAAATTAGAATTTTTGCATTTTACATGAGAGAGCCTATTGAGTTGGTGTATATACTCCAAAACAGAGTATAAAAGGGCATTGTATATTTCTTCTGACAGATTATATTCAGAGCAATTCTGCTTTTAACATTGGAGTGCCTGGATAGTATTTAGATTTTTTTCGATTCGCTTAAATATAGAAATTCTGTATTTTACATGAGAGAGCATACTGAGTTGGTGTATATACTCCAAAACAGAGTAGAATAAGGCATTGTATATTTTTTCTAACAGACTATATTCAGAGCCATTTTTTTTTAACTTTGGGTTGCCTAGATAATATTTAGATTTTTTTCGATTCACGTAAAATTAGAATTTCGGTATTTCACATGAGAGAGCATATTGAGTTGGTGTATATACCCTAAAACAGAGTAGAAAAGGTCATTGTATATTTTTTCTGACAGTTTATATTCATACCAATTTTGCTTTTACCATTCGGGTGCCTAAATAATAATTAGATTTTGCCGATTCGGGTGAAATTAGAATTTGGTATTTTACATGAGAGAGCATTCTGGGTTGGTGTATATGCTACAAAACAGAGTAGAATAAGGCATTGTATATTTCTTCCAACAGATAATATTCCGAGCCATTTTCTTATAACTTTGGGGCGCCTAGATATTATTTAGATTTTTTTCGATTCGCGTAAAATTAGAATTTCGGTATTTTACATGAAAGAGCATACTGAGTTGGTGTATATACCCCAAAACAGAGTAGAATAAGGCATTGTATATTTTCTCTAACATACTATATTCCGAGCCATTTTCTTTTAACTTTGGGCGCCTAGATATTATTTAGAGTTTTTTCGATTCGCGTAAAATTTGAATTTCTGCATTTTAAATGAGGGAGCCTATT
Organism: Callithrix jacchus; assembly: GCF_049354715.1. Lineage (NCBI taxonomy): Eukaryota > Metazoa > Chordata > Mammalia > Primates > Cebidae > Callithrix > Callithrix jacchus. The sequence goes on from NC_133523.1 coordinate 51,453,521, forward strand.
GACTTGGTGTATATACTCCAAAACAAATTAGAAAAGCGCACTGTATATTTCTTCTGACAGATTATATTCAGAGCAACTTTGCTTTTAACATTGGGGTGCCTGTATAATATTTAGATATTTTTCGATTCGCTTAAATATACAGTTTCTGTATTTTACATGAGAGAGCATACTCAGTTGGTGTATATACTCCAAAACAGAGGAGAATAAGGCATTGTATATTTTTTCTAACAGATTATATTCAGAGCAATTTTGCTTTTAACATTCAGATGCCTAGATAATATTTAAAATTTTTCGATTAATGTAAAATTTGAATTTCGGTATTTTACATGAGAGAACATACTGAGTTGGCGTATATACTCCGAAACAGAGTAGAATAAGGCATTGTATATTTTTTGACAGATTATAGTAATAGAAATTTTGCTTTTAATATAGGGGTGCCTAGATTATATTTAGATTTTTTTCGATTCACTTAAATATAAAATTTCTGTATGTTACATGAGACAGCATATTGAGTTTGTGTATATACTCCAAAACAGAGTAGAATAGCGCATTGTATATTTTGTCTGACAGATTAAATTCAGGGTAATTTTGTTTTTAACATTGTGGTGCCTAGAGTATATTTAGATTTTTTCGATTTGGGTAGCATTAGAATCTGTATTTTACATGAGAGAGCATACTGAGTTGGTGTATATACTCCAAAGCAAAGTAGAATAAGGCATTGTATATATTTTTTTAACAGACTATATTCAGAGCCATTTCTTTTAACTTTGGGGCGCCTAGATATTATTTAGATTTTTTTCGATTCACGTAAATTTCGAATTTCGGTATTTTACATCAGAGAGCATACTGAGTTGGTGTATATACTCCAAAACAGAGTAAAATAAGGCATTGTATATTTTTTCTCACAGATTATATTCAGAGCAATTTTGCTTTTAACATTCGGGTGCCTACATAATATTTAGATTTTTTTCGATTCTCGTAAAATTAGAATTTCGGTATTTTACATGAGAGGGCATACTGAGTTGGAGTATATACTCCAAAACAGTGTAGAATAAGGCATTGTATATTTTTTCTGACAGAGTATATTCAGAGCAATTTAATTTTTAACATTGGACTGCCTAGATCATATTTAGATTATTTCCATTCGGGTAAAATTAGAATTTCTGTATTTTACATGAGAGAGCATACGGAGTTGATGTATATACTCCAAAACAGAGTAGAATAAGGTATTGTATATTTTATCTAACAGACTATATTAAGAGCCATTTATTTTAACTGTGGGGCGCCTAGATATTATTTAGATTCTTTTCGATTTGCATAAAATTAGAATTTCGTTATTTTACATGAGAGCATATTTAGTTGGTGTACATACTGCAAAACAGAGTAGAAAAGGGCATTGTATATTTTTTATGACAGATTATATTCAGAGCAATTGTACTTTTAACTTTGGGGTGCCTAGATAATATTTAGATTTTTCTCGATACATGTAAAATTAGAATTTCGGTATTTTACATAAGAGAGCATATTGAGTTGGTGTATATACTCCAAAACAGAGTAGAAAAGGGCATTGTATATTTATTCTGACAGATTATATTCAGAGCAGTTTTGCTTTTAACATTGGGGGGCCTAGATAATATTTAGATTTTTTTCATTTCACGTAAATTTAGAATTTTGCTGTTTTACATGAGAGACCATACTGAGTTGGTGTATATAATCCAAAACAAAGTAGAATAAGGCATTGTATATTTTTTCTAACAGACTATATTCAGAGCCATTTTCTTTTAAATTGGGAACGTCTAGATATTATTTAGATTTTTTTCAAATCGCGTAAAATTAGAATTTCGCAAGTTTACATGAGAGAGCATATTGAGTTGGTGTATATACTCCAAAACAGAGTAGAAAAAAGCATTGTATATCTTTTCTGACAGATTATATTCTCAGCAATTTTGCTTTTAACATTTGGGTGCCTAGATAATATTTAGATTTTTTTCGATTCACGTAAAATTAGAATTTTGGTATTTTACATGAGCGAGCATACTGAGTTGGTTTATAAACTGTAAAACAGAGTAGAATAAGGCATTGTAAATTTTTTCTAACAGACTACATTCAGTGCCATTTTCCTTTAACTTTGCAATGCCTAGATATTATTTAGGTTTTATTCAATTCGCGTAAAATTTGAATATCTGTATTTTTCATGAGAGAGCATATTGAGTTGGGATATATACTACAAAACAAAGTAGAAAAGGGCATTGTATATTTTTTCTGAGAGATTATATTCAGAGCAATTTTGCTTATAACATTGGTGTGCCTAGATACCATTTTAATTTTTTTTACTCACGTAAAATTAGAATTTCTGTATTTTACATGAGAGAGCATATTGAGTTAGTGTATATACTCCAATAAAGAGTAGAATAAAGCATTGTATATTTTTTCTGACAGATTATATTCAGAGCAATTTTGTTTTAAACATTGAGGTGCCTAGATAATATTTAGATTATTTTTGATTCGCTTAAATATAGAATTTCTGTATTTTACATGAGAGAGCATACTGAGTTGGTGTATATACTCCAAAACAAAGTAGAATATGGCATTGTATATTTTTTCTGACAGATTATATTCAGAGCAATTTTTTTTTTAACAATGGGGTGCCTAGGTAATATTTAGATTTTTCTGATTCGGGTAAAATTAGAATTTCTGTATTTTACATGAGAGAGCATTTGAGTTCGTGTATATACTACAAAACAGAGTAGAAAAGGGCATTGTATACTTTTTCTCACAAATTATATTCAGAGCAATTTTGCTTTTAACATCGGATTGTCTAGATAATATTTAGATTTTTTTCGATTGTCTTAAATACTGAATTTCGGTATTTTACATGAGAGAGCATATAGAGTTGGTGTAGATACTCCAAAACAGAGTAGAAAAGGTCACTGTATATTTTCTGACAGACTTTATTCAGAGCAATTTTGTTTTTAACATTGGGGTGCCTAAATAATATTTAGATTTTTTCGATTCGGGTAATATGAGAATTTCTCTATTTTACATGAGAGAGCATACTGAGTTGGTGCATATACTCCAAAACTCAGTAGAATAAGGCATTGTATATTTTTTCTGAAAGACTATATTCAGAGCCATTTTCTTTTAACTTTGTGGAGCCTAGATATTATTTAGATTTTTTTCGATTCGCGGAAAATTAGAATTTTGGTATGTTACAAGAGAGAGCATATTGAGTTGGTGTATATACAACAAAACAAAGTAGAAAAGGGCATTGTATATTTTTTCTGTTAGATTATATTCAGCGCAATTTTGCTTTTAACATTGGGGTGCCTAGATAATATTTAGATTTTTTTTCGATTCGGTTAAATATAGAATTTCTGTATTTTACATGAGAGAGAATATGGAGTTGGTGTATATACTCCAAACCAGAGTTGAATAGGGCATTGTATATTTTTTCTGACAGATTATATTTAGAGCAATTTTGTTTTTAACATTGGGGTGCCTAGATTATATTTAGATTATTTCGATTTGGGTAAAATTAGAATTTCTGGATTTTACATGAGAGAGCATATTGAGTTGGTGTATATACTTCAAAAAAGAGTAGAAAAGGGCATTCTATATTTTATCTGACACATTATATTCAGAGCAATTTTGCTTTTAACATTGTGGTGCCTAGATAATATTTAGATTTTTTTCGATTCGCTTAAATATAGAATTTTTGTATTTTATATGAGAGAGCAAATTGAGTTGGTGTATATACTCCAATACAGAGTAGAATAGGGCATTGTATATTATTTCTGACAGATTATATTCAGAGCAATTTTGTTTTTAACATTGGGTTGACTAAATAATAGATTTTTCGATTCGGGTAGAATTATAATTTCTGTATTTTACCTGACAGAGCATATTGTGTTGCTGTATATACTAGAAAACAGAGTAGAAAAGGGCATTGTACCTTTCTTCTGACAGATTTTTTTCAGAGCAATTTTGTTTTTAACACATTGCGGTGCCTAGATAATATTTAGAAACTTATCGATTCACTTAAAATTAGAATTTCGGTATTTTACATGAGAGAGCATACTGAGTTGTTGTATATACTCCACAACTAAGTAGAATAGGGCATTGTATATTTTTTCTGACAGATTATATTCAGAGCAATTTATTTTTTAACATTGCGGTGCCTAGATAATATTTATATTTTTTCGATTTGGGTAGAATTAGAATTTCTGTATTATACATGAGAGAGCATATTGGGTTGGTGTATATACTACAAAACAAAGAAGTAAAGGGCATTGTATATTTTATCTGACAGATTATATTAATAGCAATTTTGCTTTTAACATTGGGGTGCCTAGATAATATCTAGAATTTTTTCGATTCACTTAAATATAGAATTTCTTTATTTTACATGAGAGAGCATATGGAGTTTCTGTATATACTTTAAAAGAGTGTAGAATATGGCATTGTATATATTTTCTGACAGATTATATTCAGAGAAATTTTGTTTTTAACATTGGGGTGCCTAGAGAATATTTAGATTTCTTTTGATTCATGTAAAATTAGAATTTCTGTGATTTACGTGAGAGAGCATACTGAGTTGGTGTATATATTCCAAAACAGAGTAGAATAAGGCATTGTATATTTTTTCTAACAGACTATATTCAGAGCCATTTTCTTTTAAGTTTGGGGCGCCTAGATATTATTTAGATTTTTTTTGATTCACCTAAAATTAGAATTTCGGTATTTTATATGAGAGAGCATATTGAGTTGGTGTATATACTCCAAAACAGTGTAGAAAAGGGCATTGTATATTTTTTCTGACAGATTATATTCAGAGCAATTTTGCTTTTAACATTGGAGTGCCTAGATAATATTTAGATTTTTTTCGATTCGGGTACAATTAGAATTTCTGTATTTTACATGACAGAGCATATTGAGTTGGTGTTTATACTACAAAACAGAATAGAAGAGGGCATTATATATTTTTTCTGACAGATTAAATTCAGAGCAATTTTGCTTTTAACATTGGAGTGCCTAGATAATATTTAGATTTTTTCGGATCGTGTAAATTTAGAATTTCTGTGTTTTACATGAGAGAGCATATTGAGTTGGTGTATATACTACAAAACAGAGTAGAAGAGGGCATTGTATATTTTATCTGACAGATTATATTCAGAGCAATTTTGCTTTTAACATTGGAGTGCCTAGATAATATTTAGATTTTTTCGGATCGTGTAAATTTAGAATTTCTGTATTTTACATGAGAGAGCATATTGAGTTGGTGTATATACTACAAAACAGAGTAGTAAAGGGCATTGTAAATTTTTTCTGACAGTTTATATTCAGAGCAATTTTGCTATCAACAATCGGGTGCCTAGATAATATTTAGATTTTTCTGGATTCACGTTAAATTATAATTTCGGTATTTTACTTGAGAGAGCATACTGAGTTGGTGTATATACTCCAAAACAGAGTAGAATAAGGAATTGTTTATTTTCTCTAACAGACTATATTCAGAGCCATTTTCTTTTAACTTTGGGGCAACTACGTATTTTTAAGATTTTTTTGGATTTGCGTAAGATTAGAATTTCTGTATTTTACATGAGAGAGCATATTGAGTTGGTGTATATACTCCAAAACAGAGTAGAACAGTTCATTGTATATTATTTCTGACAGATTATATTCAGAGCAATTTTGCTTTTAACATTGGGGTGCCTAGATAATATTTAGATTTTTTTCAATTCACGTAATATTAGAATTTTGGTATTTTACATGAGAGAGCATACTGAGTTGGTGTATATACTCCAAAACAGAGTAGAATAAGACATTGTATATTTTTTCTAACAGACTATATTCAGAGACATTTTCTTTTAACTTTGGGGCGCCTAGATAGTATTTAGATTTTTTTGATTTGCGTAAAATTAGAATTTCGGTATTTTACATGAGAGCATATTGAGTTGGTGTATATACTCCAAAAAAAAGTAGAAAAGGGCATTGTATATTTATTCTGACAGATTATATTAAGTGCAATTTTGTTTTTAACATTCGGGTGCCTAGATAATATTTAGATTTTTTTCAATTCACGTAAAATTAGAATTTGAGTATTTTACATGAGAGCAAACTGAGTTGGTGTATATACTCCCAAACAGAGTAGAATAGTTCATTGTATGTTTTTTCTGACAGATTATATTCAGAACAATTTAGTTTTTAACATTGGTGTGCCTAGATAATATTTAGATATTTTCGATTCGGGAAAAATTAGAATTACTGTATTTTATATGAGAGAGCATATTGAGTTGGTGTATATACTACAAAACAGAGTAGAAGAGGGCATTGTATATTTTCTCTGATAGATTATATTCAGAGCAATTTTGCTATTAACATTGTGGTGCCTATATAATATATAGATTTTTTTCGATTTGCTTAAATATAGAATTTCTGTATTTTACATGAGAGAGAATATGGAGTTGGTGTATATACTCCAAAACAGAGTAGAATAGGGCATTGTATATTTTTTCTGACAGATTATATTCAGAGAAAATTTGCTTTTAACATTCGGGTTCATAGATAATATTTAGATTTTTTCGATTCGGGTAAAATTATAATTTCTTTATTTTACATGAGAGAGCATACTGAGTTGGTGTATATACTCCAAAACAGAGTAGAATAAGGTATTGTATATTTTTTCTAGCAGATTATATTTAGAGCCATTTTCTTTTAACTTTGGGTGCCTTGATATTATTTAGATTTCTTCGATTCGCGTAAAATTAGAATTTCGGTATTTTACATGAGATAGCATATTGAGTTGGTGTATATACTGCAAAACACAGGAGAAAAGAGCATTGTATATTTCTACTGACAGATTATATTCAGAGCAATTTTGCTTTTAACATTGGCATGCTTAGATAATATTTAGATTTCTTTCAATTCGCTTAAATATATAATTTCTGTATTTTACATGAGAGAGCATATGCAGTTCGTGTATATACTCCAAAACAAAGCAGAATAGGGCATTATATATTTTTTCTGACAGATTATATTCAGAGAAATTTTGCTTTTAACATTCGGGTGCCTAGATAATATTTAGATATTTTTCATTTCACGTAAAATTAAATTTCGGTATTTTAAATGAGAGAGCATACTGAGTTAATGTATTTCCTGCAAAACAGAGTAGAAAAAGGCATTATATATATTTTCTAACAGACTATATTCAGAGACATTTTCTTTTAACTTTGAGGCGCCAAGATATTATTTAGATTTTTATCGATTGGCGTAAAATTAGAATTTCAGCATTTTAAATGAGAGAGCATAGGGAGTTGGTGTATATACTACAAAACAGAGTAGAAAAAAGCATTGTATATTTTTTCTAACATAATATACTCAGAGACATTTTCGTTTAGCTTTGGAACGCCTAGATATTATTTAGATTTTTATCGATTCGTGTAAAATTAGAATTTCGGTATTTTAAATTAGAGAGCATATGGATTTGGTGTATAGACTCCAAAACAGAATAGAATAGGGCATTGTATATTATTTCTGACAGAATATATTCAGAGAAATTTTGTTTTTAACACTGGGGTGCCTAGATAATATTTAGATTTTTTTGATTCGGGTAAAATTAGAATTTCTTTATTTTACATGAGAGAGCATACTGAGTTGGTGTATATACACCAAAACGAAATAGAATAAGTCATTGTATATTTTTTCTAACAGACTATATTCAGAGCCATTTTATTTTACATTTCAGGCGCCTAGATATTATTTAGGTTTTTAACGATTCGCATAAAATGATAATTTCTGTATTTTACATGAGAGAGTATATTGAGTTGGTGTATATACTCCAAAACAAAGTAGAATAGTGCATTGTATATTTTTTCTGACAGATTATATTCAGAGCAATTTTTCTTCTAACATTGGCGTGCCTAGATAATATTTAGATTTTTTTCTTTTCACGTAAAATTAGAATTTCTGAAATTTACATGAGAGAGCATACTGATTTGGTGTATATACTCCAAAACATAGTACAATAGTGCATTGTATATTTTTTCTGACAGATTATATTCAGAGCAAGTTGTTTTAAACATTGGGGTGCCTAGATAATATTTAGATTTTTTTCGATTCGCTTAAATATAGAATTTCTGTATTTTACATGAGAGAGCATATGGAGTTGGTGTATATACTCCAAAACAGAGTAGAATAAGGCAATGTATATTTTTTCTGACAGATTATATTCAGAGCAATTTTTTTTTAATATTGGGGTACCTAGATAATATTTAGATTTTTTCAATTCGGGTAAAATTAGAAGTTTTGTATTTTATATGAGAGAGTATATTGAGTTGGTGTATATATTACAAAACATAGTAGAAAAAAGCATTGTATATTTTCTCTGACAGATTATATTCAGAGCAATTTTGATTTAACATTGGGGTGCCTAGATAATATACAGATTTTTTTTCATTTGCTTAAATATAGAATTTCTGTATTTTACATGAGAGAGAATATGGAGTTGGTGTATATACACCAAAACAGAGTAGAAATGGGCCTTGTATGTTTCTTCTGACAGATTATATTCAGAGAAATTTTGCTTTTACATTCGGGTTCCCAGATAATATTTAGATTTTTTTCATTTCACGTAAAATTAGAATTTCAGTATTTTACTTGAGAGAGCATACTAAGTTTGTGTATATACTCCAAAACAGAGTAGAAAAAGGTATTGTATATTTTTTCTAACAGACTATATGCAAAGCCATTTTCTTTTAACTTTGGGGCACCTAGATATTATTTAGATTTTTATCGATTCGCGTAAAATTAGAATTTCGGTATTTTACATGAGAGAGCATATTGAGTTGGTCTATATACTACAAAAGAGATTAGAATAGGGCATTGTATATTTTTTCTGACAGATTATATTCAGAGCAATTTTGCTTTTAAAATTGGGGTGCCGTGATAATATTTAGATTTTTTTCGTTTCACGTAAAATTAGAATTTCGGTATTTTACATGAGAGAGCATACTGAGTTAATGTATATACTCAAAAATAGAGTGGAAAAGGCATTGTATATATTTTCTATCAGACTATATTCAGAGACATTTTCTTTTAACTTTCGGGCGCCTAGATATTATTTATATTTTTATCGATTTGCGTAAAATTAGAATTTTGGTATTTTAAATGAGAGAGCATATTGAGTTGGTGTATATACTACAAAACAGAGTAGAAAAGGGCATTGTATATTTTTTCTGACAGATTATATTCAGAGCAATTTTGCTTTTAAAATTGGGGTGCCGTGATAATATTTAGATATTTTTCGTTTCACGTAAAATTAGAATTTCGTTATTTTACTTGAGACAGCATACTGAGTTAATGTATATGCTCCATTACAGAGTAGAAAAAGGCATTGTATATATTTTCTAACAGACAATATTCAGAGACCTTTTCTTTTAAATTTGGGGCGCCTAGATATTATTTAGATTTTTATAGATATGCATAAAATTAGAATTTCGGTATTTTAAATGAGAGAGCATATTGAGTTGGTGTATATACTACAAAACAGAGTAGAAAAGGGCATTGTATATTTTTTCTGACAGATTATATTCAGAGCAATTTTGCTTTTAACATTGTGGTGCCTAGATAATATTTAGATTTTTTTCGATTCGCTTAAATATAGAATTTCGGTATTTTACATGAGAGAGCATATGGATTTGGTGTATATACTCGAAAACAGAGAAGAATAGGGCATTGTATATTTTTTTCTGACAGATTATATTCAGAGCAATTTTGTTTTTAACGTTGGGGTGCCTAGATAATATTTAGATTTTTTTCGATTCGGGTAAAATTAGAATTTCTGTATTTTACATGAGAGAGCATACTATGTTGGTGTATATACACCAAAACAGCGTAGAAAAAGTCATTGTATATTTTTTCTAACAGTCTATATTCAGAGCCATTTTCTTTTATTTTTCGGGCTCCGAGATATTATTTAGATTTATTTCGATTTGTGTAAAATTAGAATTTCGCTATTTTACAGGAGAAAGCATATTGAATTGGTTTATATACGCCAAAACAGAGTAGAATAGAGCATTGTATATTTTTGCTGACAGATTATATTCGGAGCAATGTTGCTTTTAACATTGTGGTGCCTAGATAATATTCAGATTTTTTTCGTTTCACGTAATATTAAAATTTCGGTATTTTACCCGAGAGAGCATACTGAGTTGGTTTATATCCTCCAAAAAAGAGTAGAAAAGGTCATTGTATATTTTTTCTGACAGATTGTATTCAGAGCAATTTTGGTTTTAACATTAACGACTGTGGATAATATTTAGATTTCTTTCCATACACGTAATATTAAAATTTCGGTATTTTACCTGAGAGAGGACACTGAGTTGGTTATATCCTCCAAAAAAGAGTAGAAAAGGTCATTGTATATTTTTATTACAAATTATATTCAGAGCAATTTTGTTTTTGACATTGGGGTTCCTAGATACTATTTAGATTTTTTCGATTCACGTAAAATTAGAATTTCAGTATTTTACATGAGAGAGCATACAGAGTTGGTGTATATACTCGAAAACAAAGTAGAATAAATCTTTGTATATTTTTTCTAAGAGACTATATTCAGAGCCATTATCTTTTATCTTTGGGCCGCCTAGATAATATTTATATTTTTTCTCTTTGGGTAAAATTAGAATTTCTGTATTTTACATGAGAGAGCATACTGAGTTGGTGTATATACACCAAAACAGAGTAGAAATGGGCATTGTATATTTAATCTGACATATTATAATCAGAGCAATTTAGATTTTATCATTGGAGTGCTTAGATAATATTTAGATTTCTTTCGATTCGAGTAAAATTAGAATTTCGGTACTTTACATGGGAGAGCATACTGCGTTGGTGTATATACTCCAAAACGAAGTAGAATAAGGCATTATATGTTTTTTCTAACAGACTATATTCAGAGCCATTTTCTGTTAACTTTGAGGCGCCTAGATATTATTTAGATTTCTTCAATTCGCGTAAAATTAGAATTTCGGTATTTTACATGAGCGCATATTGAGTTGGTGTATATACTCCAAAACAGAGTAGAAAATGGCATTTTATATTTTCTGACAGATTATATTCAGAGCAATTTTGCTTTTAACATTCGGGTGCCTAGGTAATATTTAGATTTTTTTCGATTCACGTAAAATTAAAATTTCGGCATTTTACATGAGAGAGCACACTGAGTTGGTGTATATACTCCAAAACAAAGTAGAATAGGGCATTGTATATTTCTACTGACAGATTATATTCAGCGCAATTTTGCTTTTAACATTGGGGTGACTAGATAATATTAAATTTTTGTCTATTCACTTAAATATAGAATTTCTGTATTTTACATGAGAGAGCATATGGAGTTGGTGTATATACTCCAAAACAGAGTAGAATAGGGCATTGTATATTTTTTCTGAAAAATTATATTCAGAGGAATGTTGTTTTTAACATTGGGGTGCCTAGATAATATTTAGATTTTTTTGATTCGGGTAAAATAAGAATTTCTGTATTTTACATGAGTGAGCATACTGAGTTGGTGTATAAAAAAAAAAAAAGAGTAGAATAAAACATTGTATATTATTTCTTACAGACTATATTCAGAGCCATTTTCTTTTAAATTTGGGGTGCCTAGATATTATTTAGATTTTTTTCAATTCGCTTAATATTAAAATTTCGCTATTTTACATGAAAGAGCATATTGAGTTTGTGTATATACTCCAAAACAGAGTAGAAAAGGGCATTGTATATTTTTTTCAGACAGATTATATTCACGGCAATTTTGCTTTTAACATTGACGTGCCTAGATAATTAGATTTTTTTCGATTCGGGTAAAATTAGAATTTAGATATTTTACATGAGAGGGCATACTGAGTTGGTGTATATACTCCAAAACAGAGTAGAATAAGGCATTGTATATTTTTTTCTGAAAGATTATATTCAGAGCAATTTTTTTTTTAACATTGGGTTGCCTAGATAGTATTTAGATTTTTTTCGATCACATAAATTTTGAATTTCGGTATTTTACATGGGAGAGCATATTGTGTTGGTGTATATACTACAAAACCAAGTAGAATAAGGCATTGTATATTTTTTCCAACAGACGATATTCAGAGCCATTTTCTTTTAACTTTGGGGCCACTAGACATTATTTAGATTTTTTTCAATTCGCATAAAATTAGAATTTCGGTACTTTTCATAAGAGAGCATATTGAGTTGTTGTATATACCCCAAAACAGAGTAGAAAAGGGCATTGTCTATTTTGCCTGACAGATTATATTCAGAGCAATTTTGCTTTTAACATTGGGGTGCCTAGATAATATTTAGACTTCTTTCGATTCGCTTAAATATAGAATTTCTGGATTTTACATGAGAGAGCATATGGAGTTGGTGTATATAATCCAAAACAGAGTAAAATAGGGAATTGTATATTTTCTCTGAATGATTATATTTAGAGGAATTATGTTTTTAACATTAGGGTGCCGAGATAATATTTAGATTTTTTTCTATTCACGTAAATTTAGAGTTTCGGTATTTTAAATGAGAGAGCATAGTGAGTTGCTGTATATACTGCCAAACAGAGTAGAAAAGGGCATTATATATTTTTTCTGACAGGTTATATTCAGAGCAATTTTGCTTTTAACATTGGGGTGCCTAGATAATATTTAGATATTTTTCGATTCGCTTAAATATAGAATTTCTGTATTTTACATGAGAGAGCATAAGGAGTTGGTGTATATACTCCAAAACAGAGTAGAATACGGCATTGTATATTTTTTCTGACAGATTATATTCAGAGAAATTTTGTTTTTATCCTTGGGGTGTCTAGATAATATTTACATTTTTTCGATTTGGGTAAAATTAGAAAAAAAAAAAAAAAACATGAGAGAGCA